>NW_004444109.1:408692-419755 GCF_000243295.1 Trichechus manatus latirostris | reverse complement strand
TCTACTTCTGAGAAAAATCAGCCATTCAAATCCTTATGGAGCACAGTTTTACTTTGATACACATGAGGTCGCCATGAATCGGAACCACTCAATGGCAACTTTTTTTTTTTTTTTTGTCTTCTAGGCACACACAGCAGCAAGCAAATTAAACAAAAATATTTGCCTTGTTGAGTTTACGATGACCACCTACTGAGAGTCTCCTTATCTACTAGGCACTGTGCTCATCTTTGGAGATAAAAAGATACATAGATTAGGGCTCCAAAACCTCACAATTTAGTTGAGGATTTAAGCAAGCCACAGATAAAAATATTTAATGACAGAGTTCTACCAGAAGCCAATAGACAGAAGTCACATTTTCAGATTGCCTATTATGTGATGAAGGAGCGCTATACCCATCCTACTGATTTTAGTGGGAAAAAAATAAAAAAAGTAACAGGAAGAAATGAAGTGGCTAGTATCTGCAAGAAGGACAATTACTTGTGCAAAGACATTGAGCTACAAGAAAGGTAGTTAACAAGATGATAGCAAGTGAACTAGGTAGGTTTCATTATGTGAATAGTAATTTATCTAAAATTTCAGATCATTGATTAATGACATCTTGAAGATTTTTCTTAATGCTAAGTCATACATATTTTCACATTTTAATACAATGGCTAAAGAATTTTCCCAAAATCTCTCCGAGTAGACCAAGAAGTTGTAAGGATTAAGAGAAGCTGATGTAACTGATACATATAGAGTGAGACAGTATTAATTAGGTATCAAATTTGATTAATAAAAGTTTCTCAGAAGCTGTTTAACTTCCAACAATATATATTTACTTTAAAAGGATATGAAAGAAAAGGAGACCATGAACTTAACCAAAGATAAATATGAAAATGCAGTATTCTTTAAAATGCCTCAAACTAGTATTCGTAGCCTTAAAGTTGGTAAAGAAGCCCAAGATGACTAATAAGTGGCATGAATAACAGCGTGTTCCTGGGATGGTGTGTATTGCTGTTAATAGCAGCACTGCTCAGAGGAATGGATTCTGCATGTGAAGAAAGCCTAGACTCAAACCTTAATAGTGAGAGTAAAGAGAAAGTAGCATCTAATTTTAGGCAGAAAGGTACACTATTGAAATTGTAAAGATGTTTTGTACGTGAGTGTACATATTGTGTAATGTTTGACAGGTTGCTATTGCTCAAGACATTTCATACCTTTAATGGATTGTAGAATTAAGTAAATACAGTGTTTGGGGTGCCTGTCTACTTTACTTCCCCCTCTCTTCAAAACTTGAAAAAGAAAGCACTAGAGTAGAGCATTTGTTTGATGAATTTCTTATCCCTGTAATTTCAGATTGTTAATATAATTAAATGAGCAAGTGTTTTCCAGGCACCACTTATTCCTTAGGAGAATCGTAGCCACATTCATTTTCTGTTTTGTATGCTCTATGTGTACTGAAGGCATCTGTAAATAATAAATGTCAAATAATTACAGTATCATAAATTCAGCAGAGTGATTTAGTCTTACAGGATCATGCTGAAATAGCATTTTCACTCAAAAGAAAAAACCATTCTGTAAAATGCACCAGGGAGAGATTCTTTATTGTTTTAGTTTTTCAAGAAAAAAATTGTTTATCATAACATGTTTGTAAAATCTCCTTCAAAATGCATAGCTAAATGATTATTCAGTATTATAGAGTGAGCATAGCATCTGCTACCTATTAAGTGGTACTTGATGTCTGCAGAGATGGTACACAATGGGATATGAAAAACATTGGGCGAGAACTTGGATCAGAACTGAGAGACGTTGATGTCTTTTATATAATTATTTACAAAAACAGCTAGTATAAGGAGAGAAATTTTTCTCACAGGTTTCTTATTTTGTGATAAGATGAGTTGGGTGTATGGGAACACATAAAGAGAAGCATGGTGTGAAATCAAAGTCCAAACTATTCACAGCTGTAGTTGAATTGGGTTCCAGGTTTTGACTTAGTAAAGGAGCTAGGATTTGTACTATATATGTACTCATAGCATTTTGAGGGCTTTTTTTTTTTTTTTTTTTTTTTAATAACACTGATCACAGTTTGCCTTTAACAATAGCAAAGATTCTCCTGAAAGCACTCAGAATAAAAGCCAATGTCCTTGTCAAGGCCTATAGTTGAGGTTCTCAAAAATGGATATGTGTCCTTTTAGGGTTTCATAAAAACTTTCTAAGTGGTACATTATACTAGATTTAAGGGCATAAATTTCCAAATTTCCAAGCCCTCAACTTCCATGCATTCTCTTTTCTAGAACTGAAGTGCCTAGGAGCATTCTGATCAGCAGGCTAGTCTATCTTCCCACCTCCACTTCCACAATCTTCTGCTCCCACTTTTCATCTTTCACCCACCTTGAGTATTACTATGATGCATTTCCCCAGGGTGTAAAAATGTTCAGGACGGCAAACAAAAGTAAAATTAAAAATATTGGTATAATCAGAGTTCCTTCACAAGGCATAATCACAGTAGGGCTTATTGTATTTCCTTATATAGATATTTCTTTAAAAAGCATTTACAAATAGTACCTTGAGGCCCCTGCTGGAACACTGTAAATACAAATATTATTGTAGAATGGGATTTGGGGATGATGACCATTTTTATTAGTGTTCTTACCTCTTTAACCCCCTGATTATAATCAAGGAAGGAGAGAATATTCCATAAAAGCAAATCCAAGAGAACTGTTAATAAGGAGTATTAAAAGTGGTGGGATCTTAATTCTTCCATTAACCCTGACAAGGGTTAATGCTTTGTCCATCTATTGATCTTAGAATATTCAAGATTTTAAGGAGCATGCTTACTGTTATTGTTTTTAGGTGCCATCTAGTCAGTTCTGACTCATAGCGACCCTAGGGGTACAACAGAACAAAACACTGCCCAGAGCATGCTAGCAAACACCAGTCTACTAAGACATACATCTTATCTATATTTCCACCATTTTCATTAATAATAGTAATAATAACAAAAAGAGATTGCTGGATATATTCATTCACCCATGACTCTCTCTGAGATTTCAAGAAGATGGAGGTGAAGACTTTTCCACTTACTTCCAACAGATAAATGTTGCGTCTTTGAAGAAAAGGAACATATATCAGAGGCAAGTTAGCATTTCATATTTTCTTGAACATTCATCCACACTCATAAGTAAAGTTTTTTCATCAATGTTTGCCAAAAAATTATTGCATACTCTAAATCCATATTCTTTTTTGCTTGGGCTCAAGTGTCCTCCTTGCTGACAGTTTCTTGCAAACAATTTTATGTTTCTTTATTCATTCTAACCAAATATGTATTAGGTTTAGACTAATTCAGCAAGAATATGTTAAACATGTTCCGTGGTGTATACGTGTACCACCCACTTTTTCCTGCTCTCAGGTTCTTTGGTAGTATGCTTTTACCACGGAAAGTATTTCCTGCCCTCCAGTTGGGACTTATGTAACAGTGAAAGGTGAAAGAAACTTTAGTTGAAGCAACATAGCTGGGGTCTGAGGCTTCCAAGGAAGGTGGTGCAACCAGGAAGTGTGATTGGGTAACAATTTTTCTCTTTCGATTTTGTACTCCTAGATAAGCCTTGTAAGCATATTTATGGTTTCCTGTGTGATATTTAAGGATCCCCGGTGAGTTTTTGTGTGTGTTTGTCATGTTTGGAAAACCAGAGTTTCCCCATGTAACCTAATGGAAACACCACAAAAAATATCAGCAACCAAGGTCTGGTAGTACAGATGGGCTGTACTAATTGTGGATTCAACATCCTTAAAAGTTCTATGGTAACCATGTAGTACCAGATAATATTTCTCAAAATCCATATTACCAATCAAAACTTTAAACACACGCCATGATTCAGCATGCTTCCATTAATGAAAACACATAGTATCACACACACAAAAAAGAAAAATTCAAAGCAGAAAATAATTGGACTTTGAAAGGGTTAAGGATTCAAAAGTAAATAATGTATATCAGCATAATTATCTACATACTTTTGGAAATCCTCAAAATGAGCAACGCCCCAGTGGTTACTCTTTTTTTTTTGGAGAAGTGGTAGTTATATTTCAAAAATTTGGCAGGGGGTGGTGGTGGGCAGGGTATATGAGGAGAAATTATGGAGGCCCCTTGTCCTACAACAGCTTACACAATCTATCTCCTCCTACCAAATCTCATTTTCTATTACTCTCCCCCTTGCTCACTCGATTCCAGTCTTGTGGCCTCTTTGCTGTACTTAGCACATGCTATGAACCTTAGGGTCTTGGCATTTTCTGTTTTCACTTAATGGAGACTGTTCTTTTCCTAAATATCAGCATGAACTTTCCTCTCATTTTTCTATCCTTAAGGTCTCTGATCCTCAGGTATTCCTTCTCTGACTGTCGTTCAAAATTAGCCCTCTCACTTCTACCTTTTACTATTTCCTATTCTATTATTCTGCTTTGTTTATCCTTATATCACTTATCGTTGACAAAAGTAATTTTAGACACAAATACACACACCGTGCCTCCTTCTAGTAGAACATAAGCTGTTTTGCTGTTTGCTTTATCTATAACACCTTGCATTTAATATTTGTAGAAAAGACATTTGTTTAACGAATAGATAAAGGAAAAAAATAAAAATAGAGAGATAAGTAGACAAGAAAGAAGAAAGGAAGGAAGAATGAAAGAAAGAAAGAGAGAGAAAAGGAAGGAAGTATAGAAAAACAGAATGAAGGAAGAAAAGTGGAAAATGAATTTACTTTTTCTTTAAATATAAACTCTGTACTGAAAACATATGTTACACCTTCAGTTCACAGTCCCAAACTTCCTAGAAGTTTTGAGCTTGACTTATACTTTTTTCTTCAGCTATAAAAAATGTGTGGTCAAGTTGCAGAATTCATAATAACTTAGCACTATTTCACACCTGAGATCTCCAACTCACTTGCCCTGTCTCATCCTTTTCTTGCTTTTTCACTAGAAAGTCTGCTATCTGTCCCCATTAAAACCTTAAATCTTGAAGGCCTGTGTGTGTAGCTCCTCCTGGAGCTATTCAAAACCTCCAAGAATCCAACTGATGACTCCGGCTCTCAATGATCACTCCACTCTCTCTCAGAGCACATACAGTCTATACCTTTTCAACTATTACTGCATTACATGCTGTTCTTAATGGTTTGTTTGTTGTTTCATGTACGTCGTTCTTAATTCCCCAAATATTTTGAGAGCAATAGCTATGTAAGGGCAGACTCCTTGCCTTTCACTTATTTCATATGGGCCACATAATAGATATACTAAAGATGTTACACATTTTATTCCTGCATTGAAAGTGAACTTACTCCAAAACTTCCCACCCCCATGTCCAACATTTTCAGTTTCACGCTCTCCACTGAGTAATATCTTTAGTTCTCATTCTCTCAGTATTACTCAACACAATCCGTCAATCCCTCTCTGTATCTCTCTCAGTTTGTTTTCTTAGGATTGCATGGTCTGATTTTCATTTAATTTATCCTGTTCTACCCATTTGCCTACACTATTTTTTCTTATTTTTTTCTACTCACTACTTAAAGATAGTCCTCATCTGACAGAGACTGGAGAAACCTGGAGAGTATGGCCCCTGGACACCCTTTTAGCTCAGTGATGAAGTCACTCCTGAGGTTCACCGTTCAGCCAAAGGTTAGACAGCCCCATAAAACAAAATGAGAATAATGGAACACAACAGTACAGGGACAAGGACTAGAAGGCAGGAGGGGACAGGAAAGCTGGTAATAGGGAACCCAAGGCTGAGAAGGGACAGTGTTGCCATGTCATGAGGTTGTTGATCATTGTCATTAAACAATATGTGTACTAACTGTTTAATGAGAAACTATTTGTTCTGTAAACCTTCATCTAAAGTACAATAAAAGAATAATAAAGATAGTCTTCTTCAGAATTTTGGATCTCTGCTGTTGCTTATAACATCTTGGATATATTGTGAAACTATGAATCCCTCAATTTTATAGCTTTATTATTGATTACTACATATACGCCTCTAACTCTGATATCTACTCTTATTCTTTAATGCATATTTATTAATTATGAACTAAGTACATGACTTGCCATGCAGCATCTCATTCACTGGTTAACCTCAGTGTTTACTACAATGTGAGGTGAACTGGATAGTAACCAGTTGCCATGGAGCCGATTCTGACTCATGGGACCCCATGTGCGTCAGAGTAAAACCGTGCTCCATGGGGATTTTAATGACCAATATTTTGGAAGTAGATCACCAGCCCTTTCTTCCAAGGCACCTGTGGGTGGACTGGAAACTCCAACCTTTCTGTTAGCAGTCGACTGCATTAATTGTATGTACTACCCAGAGACTAAAATTGGTAGTAGTCCTTAAAAAACATACAGTTGTTGAGAGGAACATCTATTGCCTCAGAATTGGCTACTATCATAAAAGAGGCTTATGTAAGTGAAAATCTTTCTGGGTAAAAATGTACCTACCCCAAGACTTTAATAAAGGGTCCTGCTACGTCCTAACTTGGCTCTAGACCTTTCTCTCCCCAAGTCTATATATGTATAGTTCCATAAAACCAACGGGATTTTTGAAGGGAGGCGACAAAGGGAGTGCACAGTTTATGGGTAACAAGATAATTCTTGAACTGCTTTTGTGGTACCCTGAAGACATGTTGTCTGGGATGTAAAGAAGAAAGGGATACTGACACCTCATTCTTCAGTTTATGTCCATTTATGCAGCAGGTTAGCTGGTTTCAAATCTGTTCCTCTTTGAGTAAAAGGGTAAGCAAAGGGAAGAAATCAGATTATACACATAATAGACATTTTTTTATATTTTATTTTTATTGTTGTTGTTGAGAATATACTCCACAGAACATACACCAATTCAACAATTTCTGCATGTACAATTCAGTGACACTGATTACATTCTTCAATTCGTGTAACGATTGTCATCTTCCTTTTCTGAGTTATTCCTCCCCCATTAACATACTATTGAAAATTTTAGTTGGACTAGACTGGATTAGACTTTTAGATACCTTAAAATAACCTAAAACCCATGAGATTTTCTCGTGAGAGTATTAAGAGGGAAAAAGGGACTAAGCATAATATAGTTGTTAGAGAAAAAAATATCTTATTTTTTGCATACCACAGAGTTGGAGGTGTTCAATAAATTATCTCATTTGAATGGATGAAGAAGTGTGAAAGATGAAATTCACTATAAAATGCACCCTTTTAACATGAAGTATTAGAAAGCTCATAGACTTCATAATTAGGGACATCAGAATTTGAAAACTGAAATTATGACTCTTCCTGTCGCTAGTTGTGTAGCCTTGGGCAAGTCACTCATCAATTCGGTTGTATTTTTTTTTTTTGTTGTTGTTTGTTTTTTGCTTTGTATTTTTAGTCCATAAAATGGCACACTAAAATTTATTTCACATTAAGACTAAATGAAATAACGGGCATGTTCAGAACCCCACATAGAGAATCCTCTCAAAACTTTGTGGTATCCTTGTTCTTCTTTCTTCCTTCCCCCAAGAATTGGCACCCAACATAGGAGATTATATCTAAAATACAGGACAAAAAAATCATATGATAGTAGCATTGGGTTAAAAAAACAGTTAATGTGAGAATTCAAAAACGTATAGAAGGTGACTTCTAGCGAGGACCATTGGCATTCATCTGAAATTTGTAGAAGAGACAGAATTTAGACAGGCTCAGATTTTGGAGCAGAAGGAATTGAGAGCAGTATGATTTGGGAGAAGAACAAATTTTATTTGCTTAAATTGGCCATGTGGGTAGCAGTGGTGGATAAATAATTAGGTCAGAGGAGACAAGGGTGGGGCCATATGGAGCCCTTTTCTCAGAGTGAGAAGATGTTGGCATAAATTTGTTTCAATACCGCAGTTGTCAATGATTGTTGATTATTCCTCAAACTTGAACTTCAATTATAATAAACGATAACTGTATAAGCTATGTTATAGCTTTAAATTAATTATATCAACTGAAATTTTACAGATATTGATAATTTGTTTAAGAAGTTTTAGGCTAACAGTGTATTTCACTGCACAGACACATAACAACAGTAATTACCTTGCTGTGACATTCGAACAATTGGTCTTCTAAATCTTTTATTCTATTTCACTAAGCCAGTCTCCTTAGTTTTAGTTTCATTTTCTTATCCTCAACATGAAGAGTAACATCTCTCTAATTCACATACTGAGTAGTATAACGAAAAGGAGCCCTGGTGTCACTGGTTAAAGTGCTTGGCTGCTAACCTAAAGGTCAGCAGTACGAAAGCGCTAGCAGCTGTGCAGGAGAGAGATGTGGCAGTCTGCTTCCATATAGATTTACAGCCTTGGAAACCCTACGGGACAATTCTACTCTGTCCTATAGAGTCGCTAAGAGTCAAAATCGACTCCACCGCAGTGGGTTTGGTTTTTTTGGTTAGTATAATAAAACATTATGTGGGTGAAAACTTTCTTCTCTTTTTGTATAAAAGAACTACTCTTAGCTGAGCTTGATCACCTACTACATAAGTAACTGCTCAATTCAAAAAATATTAAAGAAAAATATGCCCCATTCCAAATGAAATAATCAGAAACTATTAAAATAATGGAAAGAACTTGGAAGAGGAAAGCTGACACAACTTCCCATTTACCAGTCGACCTTTTAACCTGGGCTCTGGCTAAATACATAGATTTGCTACTCATTCTTCATTTTATGAAGTTCATTTGTCATATCCTTTAAAGCAGTGATTCTTAACATTAGAGGCATATACTATAAAGACCTGAAGAGATTTTAGCGATGCCTAGGATCCACCTGCTGAGATTCTTCTTTAACTGGCCTAGGCTGGGGCCTGAGCATCATTAGTTTCAAGAGCTCCCCAGGGGATACTAGTGTGGAGCCAGGGTTGAGACCCATTTCTGAAAAGTTTCCCTCAGCTTTTTTAGAAAGGTGAGCTTCTCTGTCCTTCAGGGTCTCATAAATCTATTCATAACTCTGATAGCATTTGTCATACAGTATTGTAATATATCTATTTATGCATCAGTCTCCTTGATCTAGATCTGGGAATATCTCAAAAGCAGAAACCACATTAATTCACTTCTGTGTATCCAACATCTACCAGAGTGTCTGGCCTCTTGTGGGTATTCAGTGAATGAGGGTCAAAGAATGTGATGTCTGTATGCATATGATATAATCTATAAAGATTGGTACAAATGTTAAGACAACAACAATGTAGTCAATGGCTTTCAGAGAAGATAGGGTTTGTTGTTGTTGTTGAAGCTGAAAAGTACTTTTATTATGACTTCTCAATGCTTTTGCTTTTAAACTAATTCCAATTTGCCTCACAGAAATAAGTACATCGACCTTAAAGTTTATTTCCTTTATAAGAGGAAGAAGGAGATGGTTATAGATTGAGTTGTATCTCCCCAAAATACATGCTAGAATCCTAGCACCTGTACTGGGTGAATGTGATTTTTGGGGGGGAAATAGGGTTTTTATTTGCAGATGTTATCAGTCAAGGAAGTTAAACCAGAGTAGAGTAGTTCCTAATCCTAATTGCTTCTGAGTAGTATTTTATAAAAGAGGACAGACACAGGAACAAAGGCACACACAGGGGGAAGACACCTTGTAAGGATCTGTCTACAAGCCAAGAAACACCCAGGGCTACCAGGAAGGATCTTCCCCTAGAGCAGACAGGGAGAAAGCATAGCTGCCAACACCCTGAATTCAGACTTCTAGCCTCCAGGACTGTGATAAAATAAATTTCTGTTTTTTAAATCCCCTACTTTGTGATATTTTGTATGGCAGCTCTAGGAAGGTAAGACAGAGATTATATAACTGAAATAAGTATTCTCCTTACTTAAGGGGAAATTAACATGCATTCAGACGCCAGATTAGCTTTTCCTTCTCAATTAACTGCTTTTGTTGGAAAGTAAATCTCATTAAGGTATTAGTTGATAAGCTTTAAACTCTTATCTATACTAAGAGTAAATGTAATCTAATTGTAAATCATGGTATTTTTAGGCAAATATGGAAGTAGTTTTTATATGTTTTAGAAAATACGTATACTCGTCATCTGAAATGAGTGGACGGGCTTCTCATTGCCTCTCATGGGAGGGTGACCAAAGCTCAGCTACCTCAGTCCACATGGAAAAAGGACTTTGATTGGTCAGGGCAGGATAGAAGTGAGGATCAGAGTTCTTCACATGAGTGACTGAAGAAGGGGGGACATCAATACTCAGGACTCCACCTTTTCATCACATAAGGAATTTATTGCTGTGCTTCAGGTACCTACTTTGGCAATCTATTTCTTATTGTTCCATCAGACCTACTCAAATTTTAAGATATTAGACCTTGCCATGTCCTAACTTGCTACAAGAAATGAAAGGAATCCATATTGCTCTACAGATTTCTCTCTAATAATTACATATTTTATAAAGATATGTTGCAATAGTGGAAGAAAGAGCATGTAATGAATCCAATATGTTATGCATTCCTTTTAGGTCCAATGTGTGCAAGATTCTATTTAGTGAAAAGCAAAAGATGAAATGAAATATAGTCCTCAGGGAATAATATCATTCAGAGAATTTCAGAACAAGTGGATGATGTGAAGGATTTAGCAGGAGACTCCAAATAACCTCAGAAAAATTTAAGTTTTAGAAAAGCAGAGGCACCTAATATGGGTCCTAAAGTACATATATTCAACACAACTGCATACATTTTTTGAGATATACATATTGCAGGGTGGGGTCCCTGGGTGGTGCAAATTGTTAACTCGTTCCACTGCTAACTGAAACGTTGAAGGTTCAAGTCCACCCTGAGGCACCTTGGAAGAAAAGCCTGGTGCTCTACTTTCAAAAAATCAGCCATTGAAATCCCTATGGAGTGCAGTTGTACTCAGACACATATTGGGTCGCCGTAAGTCCAAATCAGTTCAATGTCATCTGGTTTTAGGATAGGCACTAAGTGACAGAGATGTACCACTTTTATCTGACGTTGAATCAGTGGACAAGACTCTCTCCTAAACAAAGTGAACTGTGCTTTTAAATCAGAGAACAGACCACCTGTATTTTAATCACCTGGGGTTCTTA
>NW_004444109.1:402643-403815 GCF_000243295.1 Trichechus manatus latirostris | reverse complement strand
TGGCCCATAAGTATCCGTTGATTTCTAGGTACAGCAGATGGGAACATCTATGGGTCTTAGAAAGGGGGCACTCAGGATGAAACTCTTCCATTGAGCTAACTCAGACATGCTGAACCAGTTCATAGGCAAACAACAAAAAAGAAGATAACGATTCTCCGTGAACAATTAGCAAATAAAAATGAAGAATGTTCAGTTCAATTTAAACTTCTAAAAAAAAGAAATGATAATTATTTAGTATAATATGTCCCATATAATATCTGGAATATACTTGTACCAAAAAAAAAAAGTTATCTAGATTTCAGTTTGGCATCCCTTCTCACAACCCTACATCAGGGTCGCCAGATTTGCCTTTCCTCACAGTGATAGCAAGCAGCCTGCTCCGTGAGTAGGCGTGGATGCAGAAGGCAGGCAGCTCCAAAGATTATGTAGAAGTATCTCAAGGCAATATTGACACAATCTTTTCTGCTGCATCATTCTTTCTTTTCTCCTGTTCCTGTCTTCTTAAATCACTCTACCTGATCCCTAGAGTACCCTAGGATTCCCAAAGAGGAATCTGAGTGATTGAGAGAATATTCTTTGAAACTGGCACCCATGGGTTTAATTTTCATTTTGTTATCACAGACAGGTTGCTTCACCTTTCTCAAACTCAGTTTTCGTATCTGTAAAGTGGGCTTACACAATATCCAACATGGATGTTTTTATTATGATTAAATAATACGGGACATTTTGTAAAGCTTGAGATATGTCAATTTAAGAACAAATATGAGACAATGATATTTCACATACTAGGTGGAATAAGCTGAAAATATAGTTTTAAAAAATTGAACAGGTTCACAGAGGAAAGGTTTATAATGGGACACCAAAAAAAAAAAAAAAAGATGCTTCCACACGTTTTCATGCTTACCAATTACTGAACATATTATGACCATCTTTATGCCACCATTTAAGAGAGAAAATACCAAATTGTACATTCTTACATGTTTTAAAAAAAGTAACCAGATTTAACATTACCCATCCATAACCAGTTGTTTATGGAGTCGATTCCAATTCATGGTGACTCCATGTGTGTCAGAGTAGAACTTTGCTCCACAGAGTTCTCAATGGCTGATTTTTCAGAACTAGATCACCATGCCTTTCTTACAAAGAACTTCTGGGTGGACTCCAATCTCCAA
>NW_004444109.1:385456-387684 GCF_000243295.1 Trichechus manatus latirostris | reverse complement strand
CCTGTCAGTTCTTTGTACTGTGGTGGCTTGTGTGTTGCTGTGATGCTGGAAGCTATGCCACTGGTATTTCACATAACAACAGGGTCACCCATGTTGGACAGGATTGAGTGGAGCTTCCACACTAAGACAGACTAGGAAGAAGGACCTGGAGACCTACTTCTGAAGAAATTGGCCAGTGAAAACATTATGAATAGCAGTGGAACATTGCCTGTTATCCTGTCAGAAGATGTAGCCCCTCAGGATGGAAGGCACTCAAAATACAGCTAGGGAAGAGCTGCATCCTGAAAATAGAATCGACCTTAATGACATGGATGGAGTCAAGCTTTTGGGACCTTCATTTTCTGATGTGGCATGACTCAAAATGAGAAGAAACAGTTACAAACATCCATTAATAATCAGAACCTGGAAAGTAGGAAGTATGAATCTAGGAAAATTGGAAATTGTCAAAAATGAAATGGAACACATAATGATCTATATCCTAGGTATTAGTGAGCTGAAATGGACTGGTATTGGCCATTTGAATCAGATAATCATATGATCTACTATGCCGAGAATGACAAATTGAAGAGGAATGTCATCACATTCATTGTCAAAAAGAACATTTCAAGATATATTCTGAAGTACAATGCTGTCAGTGATAGGATAGTATTTTATATGACTGCAAGGGAGACCAGTTAATATGACTATTATTCAAATTTACACACCAATCACTAAGGCCAAAAATGAAGAAATTGAATATTTTTACCAACTTCTGCACTCTAAAAGTGATCAAACGTGCAATCAAGATACATTGATAATTACCAGTGATTGGAATGTGAAAGTTGGAAACAAAGATGAAAGATCAGTGGTTGGAAAATATGATCTTGATGATAGGAACGATTCCAGAGATCGCATGATGGAATTTTGCAAGACCAACAGCTTCTTCATTGCAAATGCTTTTTTTCAACAACATAAATGGCAACTATACACATGAACCTCACCAGATGGAGTACACAAGAATCAAATTGACTACATCTGTAGAAAGAGTCAATGGAGAAGCTCAATATCATCAATCAGAACCAGGCCAGGGGCTGACAGCAGAACAGACCATCAATTGCTCATACAGAAGTTCAAGCTGAAGCTGAAGAAAGAGCAGATCCACGAGAGCCAAAGTACAACCTTGAGTTTATCCCACCTGGATTTAGAGACCATCTCAAGAATAGATTTAATACATTGAACACTAATTGTTGAAGACCAGTTGAATTGTGGAATGACATCAAGGACATCAAACATGAAAAAAGCAAGAGGTTATTAAGAAGAAAGGAAAGATCAAAATGGATGTCATAAGAGACTCTGAAACTTGCTTTTGAATGTGGAGTAGATAAAGTGAATGGAATAAATGATGAAGTAAAAGAGCTGAACAGAAGATTTCAAAGGGCAGCTTGAGAAGACAAAGTAAAGCATGATAATGAAATGTACAAAGACCTGGAGTTAGAAAACCGAAAAAGGACATGCTCAGCATTTGTCAAGCTGAAAAAACTGAAGAAAAAATTGAAGCCTGAAGTTGCAATATTGAAGAATTCTACAGGGAAAATATTAAATGATGCAGGAAGCATCAAAAGAAGATGGAAGGAATACACAGAGTTACTGTACCAAAAAGAATTTGTTGATGTTTAACCATTTCAGGAGGTAGCATATGATCAAGACCCAATGGTAGTCAAGGCAGAAGTCCAAGCTGCACTGAAGGCATTGGCAAAAAACGAGTCTCCAGGAATTGACAGAATACCAATTGAAATGTTTCAACAAACAAATGTAGCACTGGAGGTGCTCACTTGTCTATGCCCAGAAAATTTGGAAGACAGCTACCTGGCCAATCAACTGGAAGAGATCTAAATTTGTACCCATTCCAAAGAAAGGGGATCCAACAGAGTGCAGAAATTATCAAATAATATCATTAATATCACACACAAGTAAAATTTTGCTGAAGATCATTCAAAATCGGTTGAAGCAGTTCATCAACAGGGAACTGCCAGACATTCAAGTCAGATTCAGAAGAGGTCATGGAAAGAGGGCTATTATTGCTGATGCCAGATGGATCTTGGCTGAAAGCAGAGAATACCAAAAAGATGTTTATCTGAGTTTTATTGACTTTGCAAAGCACTCGACTATGTGGATCATAAAAAACTATGGATAACATTGTGAAGAATAGGAATTCCAGAACACTTAATTGTGCTTATGAGGAACCCAAA
>NW_004444109.1:380595-384412 GCF_000243295.1 Trichechus manatus latirostris | reverse complement strand
TACAGATTATTAATAATTTTTCTCTGTTACATAGAATATACCAGTGGAAAGCCTTATTCATATTTAGTTGTACAAAAGTGCAAGAGTTTCTCAAGAGATTATACTTAGAAGTGAAACTTCTGGCCAGTAAATTTTGAGCCTTTTCAACTATATTAGTTTCCTGTTGCTGCTGTAATAAGTTATTACAGTTAATATTGTGGCTTAAAAGAACACAAATTTACTATATTACTGTTCTTATAGATCAGATGTCTGATACAGGTGTCAGTGAGCTAAAACCAAGGTATCGGAAGGGCTCTGTTTCTAGAGGCTCTGAGGAGAATCTTTCCTTGCTCTTTCCAGCTTCTAGAGGCCACCCACATTCCTTGGTTCATGCTCTCCTTTCTCCATCTTCAAAGCCAGTAACAGTGGGCCAAGTCCTTCTCACACTGCATCATTCTGATCTCTTCTGTAGTCATCCCTCTGACCACAGCCCAGAATGGTTTTCTGCTTTTAAGAACCGGTGTGATTACTTTGGGTCCAGACAGATAATCCAGGACAATCTCTCTATTTTAAGGCCAGCTGATTAACAACCTTAATTTCATCTATAATCTTAATCTCCTTTGCTGTGTAACCTAACATGTTCACAGATTCCAGAGATCAAGACATGGAGATCTTTGAGGGCCCGTTATTCTGCTTACCACTTCAACTTTACCCAGTATAGCATAATAGGCATCTAAAATGCTAGTACTAGTTATACTCCTGTAAGTAGTGGAAGGGGGTTTACTTTTCGCCATAGGTTATCAACAGGGAGTGTGAGGGCATTTACATATTTGCCAATCTGAAGTACCTTGTTATTTTAATCATTTTTTAAAAAATAACTAGTAAAATTGAGCTTCTTGTGATACATTCATTGACTATTTTGGTTTCCTCTTTTGAGAATTACTTTCATGTTTATTGTTCCATTTGCTAGCTGTTTTGCTTTTATTTTCATATCGATTTCAGGAGTTATTTACATATTCTCTATATTAAATTCTTAGTAGGTTATGGGGGTTTCCCAAGTTGTTGTTTCATTTAAAAAGTGTACTTAACTCATTTTTGTATGAGAATTTAAAATATTAATGTAATAGAATATGTCATTCTTTTCTAACGTGTGCACTTTGTGTCTCATTTAAGAAATTATTTTTTAATTTGGGGTTAAAAGATATTATCCTATAATTTCCTTTATACTTTAAAATATTTTCCTTAACACATCTAGGTCTCCAATCCAACTGGAATTTTCAATGTGCTAAAGGGCAGAGATCCAATTTTATTATTTTCCATATGGATAACAATTGTTTCATTTCCATATGCTGAATTTTCAATCTTTTCTACACTCTTTTCCTCTTCTCAAAACCTGCCATTTTATATGTTGTGAATCTCTATGCTTTATATCTTGTGATTTCTATTCAAACTACATTTGTCTATCTTCAACTGTTCAAACTATGCTCTTGCCTTGCAAACATTTAATAACAGGTAATCTGTTGTATCTTAACCTGGGCGATAAGCACATACATGTATTAACTAGTTTGCAGCATTAAAAAAAAAAAAAAAGACCTCTAAATGTTTTTGGCTCTTAATATAAAGGGATTATTTCTCACTAATGTTACACTTTGATTGCACATATGTTGCACCTCTGCTTCTTCCTTATGTATCTTTCTACTCCTGAGTCCAGACTAAAGAGAGAGAAACTCCCATCTGGAACATGCCATTCTCATCACACAGGAAAAGGGGAAGAGAATTGGAAGAAACATGCAATGGCCCTCAAAATTCTGCTTAGATGTGGTCCACGTCATGTCCACTCTCTTGCCATTTGCCATAGCAAGTCACATGGCTACACCCTGTATCAATGGAGCAGAAAAGTATATTCCTCCAATAGGAGGCACTGCAAGTAACATGGCAAACAGCAAGGATGCGTGAATCCTGTTTCAGGGAGGGAGAGTGAATAATCAGAAGAAATTAATCAATCTACCAGAAAAAGTAGTCATTTCATCATTATTATTTGTTACGTTTACATGTTTTAGATACTTGTGCCTTTGATATAGTTCACATAAAAAATAGGAACTGGTAATCTGGATGTGGTGGGGGAGGACTCTCACTGAATGCAGTAACAAAGAAATAGAAAGCAGGGAACCTAACTTTAACAAGCATGCACATTATTATCGAGAATTTCTGTTGAAGGAGACATGCAATTTGAAAGACTAAAATTAAGGAGATTTTCTAGAAATAAAGAATGTCGAGTCTACAGATTCAAGGGACTCACAGAGGGCCAACCAACATGAATTAAAAAAATCCAATGTGAAAAAAATAAAGGAAGATTTTCCAATAAAGGAGCAATTGCCTGAGCCTGTTATTAATCTAGTATTAAAGACACTAAAGAAGTAACATGCTGGATTCATTCTTTTATGATTCATTCTGAAATTATTTCCATAGTTAGTATCACAGATTCCTCCCTCCTACAACCTCCTCCTCACATGTTCACCCTCTGCTTCAGTCATACTGAATTCATCATCATTTCCTTTCATTTCTGCCCAAGCTGTTCTCACTCCTTGGGCTTTCCTTCCTCTCACTCCATTCTCTGTGCTTCGTTGACCTTTAACATTTACCACTCATAGCTTAGTGCCTTTCTGTACTTTTACTCATTACCAACAAGCATCTGTCAGAGTCTTGAGTATGGGAGAAACTCATAGAATATCTGATTAGTATGTGAATAGTGTCCCTCACATTTTTGGTACTTTCTTGTGACTGTTTTGCTAAGACATATCTCCATTTTTTTAATCTAGTAGTTTTCAACTGTGATATCATACCATTCAGATAGAGATAACAGAAAGGAATAGAAATAATTTTGGGATTGCCATTGCAAAGTAACTTTAGACCTGGAGACATAAACTGTGTCTTAAATGGTGACAATGACAGTCTGACTAAGTATTACTGTTCAAGTCCTCTAAGTCTGTCTTAGTTATGTAGTGCTGCTATAACAGAAATACCACAAGTGGATTGCTTTAACAAACAAATTTATTTTCTCACAGTTTAGGAGGCTGCAAGTCTGAATTCAGGGTTCTGGTTCTAAGGGAAGTCTTTCTATCTCTGTAGGCTCTGGGGGAAGTTCCTTGTCTCTTTTCAGCTTCTGTTCCTTAGTTCCTTAGCGATATCCATAAGGCTTGGCATCTAACTCTCCCCCCCACTCCCAACCTTTGTGCTTGCTTGCTGTCTTAATCTGCTCTTTTATATCTCAGAAGAGATTGATTTAAGACAGACCTTACAATAATAGTGCCTCATTAACATAACAAAGAGAACCCATTCCCAAATGGGATTATAACCATAGGTATAACTGATTGCCATCAAGATGATTCTGACTCACAGCGACCCTGTAGGACAGAGTAGAACTGCCCCGTAGGGTTTCCAAGAATGTAAATCTTTATTTATTTGTTTTATTGTGCTTTAGATTAAGGTTTACAGAGCAAATTGGTTTCTCATTAAACACGTAATGCACATATTGTTTTGTGACATTGGTTGCCAACTGCACGACCTGTCAACACTCTTCCCTTCTCGACCTTGGTTTCCCTATTACCAGCTTTCCTGTCCCCTCCTGCATTCTTGTCCTTGCCCCTGGGCTCATGTATCCATCTAGTCTTGTTTTGTTTTATGGGTCTGTCTAATCTTTGGCTGAAGGGTTAACCTCAGGAGTGACTTCAGTACTGAGTTAAAAGGGTGTCTAGGAGCCGTACTCTTGAGTTTCTTCAGTCTCTGTCAGGCCAGTAAGTCTGGTCTTTTTTTGTGAGCTAGAATTTTGTTATACATT
>NW_004444109.1:378481-379605 GCF_000243295.1 Trichechus manatus latirostris | reverse complement strand
GAATGATATTTCTCTAGGGTGTTTTGTGAACTCAGACCCTAATTTTAATTTACATTCCATGATGGCCCAGTGGTTAAGAACTACAGCTGCTAACCAAAAGGTCAACAATTTGAATCTACCAGCCACTCCATGGAAACCTTATGCGACAGTTCTACTCTGTTCTATAGGGTCACTATGAGTTGGAATCAACTGGATGACAATGGGTTTGGCTTTTCAGGTTTGCCATGATAAAAATAAAATATGACTTATGAAATGCTATCATACTCTGCAAGTGTGCCAAACTTTGTCTTATAAATATTAGATAGGTGCAAAATAATAACTATCAAAGTATTTTCAAAATTCCCAGCAAAAGAAAATCTGTATCAACAGTGTAAATTCAAAGGAGTTTAAGATTACAAAATATTGAACCAAAACCAACTGGGTTATGATAAAGCAATGTAGATGACAACAGCATCACAAATTTTGCTGCCAGTGCCTAGTTATTTAGCTGACTTATTTGAGGCATCATCTTTAGAGTTTAAAATAAAATATGATTTGGTTGAATTTAATATTTGATTTTGAATATTGCCTTATAAATCATGTGGCTGAACTATTATCTGATTTTGAGGCTGGATAGCTTAGGTTATTAGATTCTGGAAGTTCATATGTTTATCTTTGAGAAAAATGAAGAAAATTAAATATATTCATTCTTTTTGTGGTGGGATGCTTAGAAATAAAATACAAGCAATTAAGCCCAAGGAGGTAAAGCAAGTCAAAGTTGGTAAAGGGAATGACAGCATAAAGATGTAAAACTAGGGACAAATAGATTGGCTGGATCACACCATGTAAACTGACAAGAAGTGGTAAAACTCCTGTCTTACAGAAATTGTTTTCAACTACTAGAATCCATTGACATTTTAGTGAACATGTTTCAGGATAGTTCACTATCCTGCTTCCGTCCCTCCCTCCTTTCTTCCCTCCCTCCCTTTTTCCCTTTCTCTCCCTCTCTTTGGTAATTAATTAATATCTAAATCCATTCCAATTTAAGAAAAATCTCTTATAAATCTTTGTGGGAGGTGGAGTTCAGATTTTCCCTATGGAAGCTGAGTGGAGTCAGTCATTCTGTCTCTTTGAATATTTCATAC
>NW_004444109.1:374992-376418 GCF_000243295.1 Trichechus manatus latirostris | reverse complement strand
TTTCTTTTCTTAATGAGGCCATATATCATGACATTAGCAACTGAGTACTATTTTTTGTTTTTCAGCTGTTCTCATGAATGATACTAACAATGGCATTAGTACTAGGTACACAGTTGGATCTGCAAATACATAATATGACCTTTAACTCTAATGTGATCAGCCTGGGCTGCCACACTTCATGGTGTAACATAACAGCTGCTCTGATAGCTTACTATGATCAATCATCTTCACTTGCCTGGTTCAGCAGAGCTGGATTGCTTTCAGCCTTTCTCTCAGAGAGGGTTGATATCACTCTGGGATTTGGTGGGACATGTTAGTCTTACTCTATATAACTTTTGAGGGAACCTGATGTAAATGTTACTAAAGCAGACTGACAATGTATATGTAAGCCTCATTTAAGTACACGGGTCTTTAAAACTAAGTTGTGATCCAAAATTGTACTTAGTAAATTGGTGTCTTATCTGTCAAGTGCTGCTGTAACAAAAATACCACAACTGGATGGCTTTAGCAAACCAAAATTTATTAACCCACAATTTAGGAAGCTAGAAGTTCCAATTCAGGGTGCCAGCTCTAGGGGAAGGCTTTCTCTCTCTTTTGGCTCTGGAGGAATGCCCTTGTCTCTTCTGTTGTTTCCTGGTTCCTTGGAGATCACCATGTGTCTTAGCATCAATCCTTTCCCACCTCTACTCTTTTCACTTGCTTGTTTAATCTCTTTTATATCTCAAAAGAGATTGACTTAAGACACACCCTACATTAATCCAGTCTCATTAATATAACAAAGACAACTCATTCCCAAATGGAATTATAACCACAAGCATAGAGGCTAGGATTTACAACACATAATTCTGGGGGACACAATTCAATCTATAACATTCCAGTTTAGGAGGTTGGAAGTCCAAATTCAGGGTGCTGGCTCTAGGGATAAGTTTTCTCTCTCTCTGTCGACTCTGGAGGAAGGTCTTTGTCTCTTCTGAGTTTCTGCTCCTGGGCAATCTTCATGTGCTTGGTATATCTTTTCCCCATCTCTCCTTCTCTCCCTTGCTTGTTTAATCCCATTTATATCTCAAAAGAATTTGATTTAAGACACACAGAATACTAATCATGTCTCTTTAACACAAGCAAGACAACCCATTCCCAAATGGGATTATAACCACACTCATAGAGGTTAGTCTTTACAACACAATTGGGGGACGCAATTCAATCTATAACAGTTGAGTATTGTTGTTGTTAGGTGCCATCGAGTTGATTCTGACTCATAGGCGACCCTATGTGCAACAAATCAAAACACTGCCCGGTCCTGCACCATCATCACAATCATTGTTTTGCTTGGGCTCATTGTTGCAGCCACTGTGTCAATCCATCTCTTTGAGGGTCTTCCTCTTTTTTGCTGACCTTCTCCTTTACCAAGCATGATGTCCTTCTCCAG
>NW_004444109.1:367780-374221 GCF_000243295.1 Trichechus manatus latirostris | reverse complement strand
TCAGACTCCAGTGATGTCTTTGTGGTGCCAGTACGATTGGAAATCCATAGTACTCCTAAAACAGTTTATATCACCATGATTTTTTTGGCTATACTATTTTAAACTGTTTTTCATTTTATAACTAAGAAGGCTTTTTAAAAAGCTGAATAGGGAAATCTTTTTTAAACATTAACAGAGAATTTTAGCTGATGTTCTTTTATTCTTTCAGCAATTTTCCTTATAGCAAGCAGATGCATTTAAATTGTTGCTTTGACCTTAAGGCTACTCAAAGCATAGTAGCAACTGATAAATACTTTTTATATTGTTGATGATATAATGATGTTAGTGTTTCTTCAGCTGAAAAGCCAACTCTTAACCACTCTCTTCTAAATACTTTTTATATTGTTGATGATATAATGATGTTAGTGTTTCTTCAGCTGAAAAGCCAACTCTTAACCACTCTCTTCATCACAAGGCAAGTCTCTTCTTCCAGCTCAGCTGAACTAGTTCATTATTTTTTTATCTAGACTTTTGACATCTCATTTTAGCATTTCTTTACTTTCCTCTGTTTAGCTATGTGTAGGTATGCAGAGAAAAGTACAAACAATCAGATTTTCATCCATATTCCATGTCATTGATATGGACGGAAGCTATAACTATTACTCCTGTTGGTCTAGATTTAAAAAAAAAGAAAAAAAGAGGCAATGGGGAAAGTTATGGCCATTATGTAATATTTGATAATATATTACTCCCTACGTCCTTCTATCGTTCGCTGGTGCGCCCTCTCTCTGTCACACATACACATATATGTATATTATTTCTAAGTTATATACTTTGAAGGCATAAGCCACATCTTATAAAATGAATTACTTGTAGTCCCATAAACTTCCTTTTCAACATTATACTCCATATACCATGCACAATAAATAAATTATGTTGACTTTTACTTCAAAATACATTACTTCACAAGTTTATCTCAAAATATCCTCCTATAAGCTGGAATTTATGCTTTGGCCAACCACTGAGAAACAAGCTTACTTAAATCTTTGCACTTGACTTTAGGAGCACCTGGTAAAGATAAACTTAGAACACATATTTTTTGTCTCCTCTATCACACTCCATTTTGTGAAATTGCTACATATGCCATCCTACTTCATGAAAGAACATATGCATTTAATTGGAATTATGCATTTTTTAAAGTCAGAAAGAACCCCTCTGTCACCAGTGAGGAACACAGGACCTCCACTGACTAGTTTTTGAGCTTGAGGCCACAGAGCAGTTTGAGTGGGATCGCTAGAACTACAGCACGTGAATCCAGTCCAGGGCTCTTATCAAGATGCCACACTGCCATTTGAAGATTATTGGGTTTATTGGTCAACAATTGTGTCCCAGTCCACTGCTTACCATTGTATCTCTACACTACATTTTCTTCTAAGGTCAACTTCAGTTATTTCCCCTTTGAACCTCAGATTCTGGTTAATTCCTGTTATTTGTCAAGATCAAAATGACTGTGCATTTCACAGCTCTTGCTGTAATGTAACCTTAGGGGGCGGTCAGTGAAGAAACAAATTAGAAATTTTTCTACTCCTCAACTCCCCAGTGTAAAATAAATGACTTCAGTGTATTCTCTGGAAAGAGAAGGCAATGAGGGCAATTTATTTGTATTCAGTTTAACCTCTTCAGGCTGTTGACATTGGAACTGGCTAACAGCAAACTGTTACGAACTATTAAGTTCTCATTAGTGATGCCTCTGGATTAGAGCCATGTGGTTCAGGATGTCATTTAATAGTAAATATTAAAGCATATTTATGAAAGAACAGAAAGGCATGCCTGCATTATTTAGAAGAAGAAAATAGAAGAGTAGAACTTAATTGGTATCAAAACCAGGTCAGAGACTAATTATGGTTTCAGTTCCATGTAACTTTACCTTCTCATTTTGTGACTTAGTAATTGTTTCTGGCAATGCCATGCTAGAAGAATAAAGTTCTCTCAGAGATGTGAGCAGCTCAGAATCATTATTACACTCAGGCTGTCTACCCAATTAATAATTCAATGTGATTTTATCTATACTAGCTTTCAGAATTCTTTGTTTTGAGATAAAGTAATATTAATCCATCTGCCAGGGACAACCTGGAAAAATAGAACTCGTATATCAATTAATTCATTCTTGCTTTGGAAGTCTGTATGTAGACTGAAAGGTGGCATGCCAATTATTTTTTAAAAATTTGTATGAATTATTATATGCCATTCACAAAGTAAGGTGCAGTATAGAGAGCACAGCAACACAAATCGACAAGTTAATGCCATCACAAATGTCTGTAAAACATGTAACAAAAGGTAACAAAAGTTGTGCCTAATTAACAATATTGAAAGAAAAGCTTTTGAGTCACACCTTTAGAAAGTCAACATGATTCATTTATGTATTTTTAAAATTGCTTATACTAAAGACATAATTGAATTATCTTATCAAAAATAGTGTACAGCATGCAAAGATATTAAGTGGACTTTTGACTGAAGTGCAGGCCCTCTAAATTTTTTTAGCATTCCCTTCTACAGTATTCTTCTTGAGAACATTTATAAGACTGTTCTAAACCAATTAGATGTATTATTTTTGAAAGTTAACATTTGTTTTTATATTTGTTTTAAAATTATTCATTAATTTTCCCTTCCAATCTAGTATATTCTGTCTACCTGAAATGTGAGGGAAACAGTAAGTAATAGATAACTTTGAAGTGCAAAAATACATTCTAATTAGAAAGGCAGAAATTTAAAATAGGAATACTGTATATTGCAAACCTCTAGAATTCGAATTTACATGAAATAGTGTTTTGTGAAAAGACTGAAATTCAGGAAACTTAAAATCTTATTTCAATCCTGCTTTTAAGAATTAAGTCAAATAGAAACTTACTGTGTGGCCATATGCACATCAGAGGGCCTGTCTGTTTTAATTTCCTCTTCTGTAAAGTTCAGTTAATAAATTCTACTTGGCTAGTTCATTGAATTGTGAAGAGCATGTAAAAACAAAGTATAGTGCCATATCACAAAGGCTCCAGCTTTGGTGTTAGGCAGATTCAATGTTGTGAGAGTTCTTTAAACTCACTGTATCTGTTTCATCATCTGCAAAATGTTGCTGAGAGTGTTAAAGATAAAATTATAAAGCACCTGACATACAGTAGGTTTTTAGCCAATGGAATCCATTTTCTAATATTATTATACAGGGTCTTGTAGAAAGTATAAATACCTCAGAGCCCTGGTGGCACAGTGGTTAAGAGTTCAGCTACTAACCAAAAGGTCAAAAGTTTGAATCCACCAGCTGCTCCTTGGAAACCCTATAGAGCAGTTCTGCTCTGTCCTATAGGGTTGCTATGTTGGAATCAACTCAATGACAATGGATTTATACATACCTCAGTGCCTAATTTTCCCTAAGATTAAGGAGAGGGCAAAGTTATTCAAATAACAATGATATATATATCTGTTTGAAAACCATATATGTTTTAATATGTGCATTATGGTGTCAGTGAAGTATGAGGAAGACCAAAGAAGAATTGAGGCCTTTGAATTATGATGTTGGTGAAGAATACTGAATATACTGCAGACTGCTAGAATAACACACAAATCTGTCTTGGAAGAAGTACAGCCACAGTGCTCCTTGGAGGTGAGGATGGTGAGACTTCGTGTCCTGTGATTTAGACATGTTATCAGGAAGGACCAGTCCCTGGAGAAGGTCATCATGCTTGGTAAAGTAGAGGGTCAGTGAAAAAGAGGAAGACCCTCAATGAGATGGAATGACCCAGTAGCTGCAACAGTGGGCTCAAGCATAACAATGATTTTGAGGATGGGGCAGGACTGGGCCGTGTTTCGTTCTGTTGTACATAGGGTCGCTGTGAGTCAGAACTGACTCGATGACACCTAACAACAACAATACATTCAATCAAATTGTTAAGAAAAATTAAATGCCATGATAAAGGATGATTTTGTCAAACATTTAGGCATTTATCGTATCAAAGTCCCTGTTTTAATTATGAATTTTATCCTACGAGTATCTGTTAAATACTGGAAATTTTACATTTGCATGCTGGAAAACAATGTATTTTGTTCATACAAAGTTTTAGGATTCCCAATCAAACCGTACTTGATGCCACATATAGCTAAAATATTAGTAGCAATTTTGTATCCCTAGGACCCATACTGAAAGCAAAAAATACCAGAAAGATCTTTACAGTGTTTTATTGACTATGCAAAGGCATTAGACTGTGTGGATCTTAACAAATTATGGATAACACTACGAAGAATGGGAATTCCAGAACACTTAATTGTACCCATGAGGAACTTGTACATAGACCAAGAGGCAGTTGTCAGAACAGAACAAGGGGATACTGCATGGCTTAAAATCACTAAAGGTGTGTATCAGGGGTATATCCTTTCACCATACTTATTTAATCTGTTTGCTGAGCAAATAATCCAAGAAGTTGGACTATATGAAGAAGAACATGGCATCAGAAATGGAGGAAGACTCATTAACAACCTGTGTTATGCAGATGACACAACCTTGCTTGCTGAGGGAGAAGAGGACTTGAAGCACTTACTGATGGAGATCAAAGACCACAGCCTTCAGTAAGGATTACACCTCAACATTAAAGGAAACAAAAATCCCACAACTGGACCAGTAAGCACCATCATGATAAATGGAGAAAAGATTGAAGTTGTCCAGGATTTCATTTTACTTGGATCCACAATCAACACCCATGGAAACAAAAGTCAGAAATCAAACGACATATTGGATTGAGCAAACTTGCTGCAAAAGATCTCTTTAAAGTGCTAAAGATGTCATTTTGTGGACTAAGGTGCACCTGACCCAAGCCACGGTACTGTCAACTGCCTCATACGGACAATGAATAAGTATGACAAAAGAAGAATTGATGCCTTTGAATTATGGTATTGGCAAAGAACATTGAATTTACCTTGGACTGCCAGAAGAGCTAACAAATCTATCTTTGAAGAAGTACAACCAGAGTGCTCCTT
The DNA here is from genome assembly GCF_000243295.1 of Trichechus manatus latirostris. Lineage (NCBI taxonomy): Eukaryota > Metazoa > Chordata > Mammalia > Sirenia > Trichechidae > Trichechus > Trichechus manatus. The sequence goes on along the minus strand of NW_004444109.1, from coordinate 369,220 downwards.
AGAAGGGGGGATGGTGAGACTTCGTCTCATGTACTTTGGACATGTTATCAGGAGAGATGAGTCCCTGAAGAAGAACATCATGCTTGGTAAAGTAGAGGGTCAGCGAAAAGAGGAAGGCCTTCAGTGGCATAGACTGACAGCGGCTGCAACAATGGGATCAAACCTAGCAACAACTGTGAGAATAGCGCAGAACCAAGCAGTGTTTCATTGTACGTAGGGTTTCTGTGAGTTGGAACTGACTCGACAGCACCTAACAACAAAAACAAGGACTCATATACATTTGTTAGATGACAACAGTTAGAAATAGTTGCTTAAAATGTCTTTGGCTCCTGAGTAATAAGCTCCCTAACCCAGCCTGGTCTTGGAACTAAGTCAAGAAGTGGGTGGAGGTTGGAGACATAGAAAATATTGGTGACTTTGGCAGCAAGGAAATTAAAAAAGGCAAGAGGCATTTGCTTTGAAGATAAAAGGGTGAGCCAATGATGGGCGAGTTCTCAACTAGCAGTGAGGCAAGGTGGAAGCAAATACTCGTGCGTGTAGTTCAGTGAAGGAGAAAGTTAGCTGAGGCTATCTGTCCTTATGGTTTGCTACTATCTACACTACATTATGCTAGACGTGGCCAATAATATAGTGTATGACGTTCTTCATATATTTACCTATGTTAAAAATTCTAGAATCTCATATTTGGAGGAGACGTTAGTGTTATTTACTCTAGTCCATGTGCAAGGTCAAACCTCAGAGACGTAATTTACAGTTTTCTTTGGCTAAAGTAACAACTTCAGTATCGAGATACCTGATTTATTTTATCTGTTTTAGACCATAGTTTTTCACTTGAACAAGAATATAAGTAACTTAGGCTCTGCATTATTTGGTTTCTTAAAATTGGCAGCTTATAAGGGCAGGAGCCTCATAGGCAGTCTGGTAGCTAGCTGGCTGCTTGGCAACAGTAACCCAAATGATTGGCAAACTTGACTCTGCTCATAGCTAAGAAAACAAATTAAATAATCATATCTGTGGCTACATATTTCTGGTTAGTTTATATCCATTTAATATTTAGCTGATTCTTGTTAAAAGAATATGAACAACAACAAAAATAAAATCTCTAGAACATACAAGGATGATTATGGTGACCAAATCTTAAACAAAAATAAAACAACAACAGCAAAAAAAAGAAACATAGATTTTTGTCTTGGAGGGTTGTTGGGGAAATTTTATCCAAAGCTGGAAGAGACAGCAGACAGATTTTATTCTATTGTTTGCTGCAGAAAGACAGGCATCAATTCTGTCTGCTGTATGTGCGGCGTATACTTCACCAAAGGAAGCAACGGTGCCTTTCAAATGGATTTTATTATTATTATTATAATGGTTCCTGTTGTTTTAAAAAGCTGCTATGTGCCCATTCAAATGCTACAAAAGCAATACTTAAAGTATTTAATATTT
>NW_004444109.1:365202-366655 GCF_000243295.1 Trichechus manatus latirostris | reverse complement strand
TTTTGCCTGAAGTATCATTCACACCCTGATAAGTCTTCATCTTCTGAGCTCTCTGACTTCTGTATGTCTCTTTATAATCTAGGACTATGGCTGGGTTGGATTGCCTGGGAGGTGCAAACAGTTAATCGATCAACTACTAACTGAAAGGTTGGTGGTTCAAATCTAGCCAGTGGCACCTTGGAAGAAAGCCCTGGTGATCTAGTTCCAAAAAGTTACAGCCATTGAAAACCCTATGGAGCTCAGTTCTACTCTGACAAACATGAGGTCACCATGAGTTGGAATCCACTCGATGTTAACTGAAAAAAAAAAAAAAAAAGTCTGGATTTGCTAATCAAGAACTGAATACTCATTCTTCTATGCTAGGCTTCATTCTAGCGATGACACAAAGCTTTACTACTCAGCCATGATCTCCCTACGTTCAGGTAGATAGATCCCTCTGAGCTTTCCTAAGCACAAGGGAAGAGTAGAGTTCTTTTCTTACTGGTTGTTCCCTAGCCACTTTCAACACTAAATATGTTATTTTGAGGAAATTTGCTAGGAAGTTGTAGTATATAAGGCACTCTTAGCCAAATTTTCAGGAGAGATTGATAGTATAAGATGGCAAGCAAGTAAAAGAATACATTTTGTAATAGAGTGAGGAAAAATCATGTGTGCATTTAATAGGTAAGAAATAAAAAGTTAGATATTTCTCAACCAAATTGACTTTATTTTTAAACACAGGTAAAAATGTACTAAATATGTTTCTGAGAGATATAGACTATCACTGTAATGAGGGCACCATTGCACTTAATTAGTTTTACATGGTTAGCCTGTTTCTTTTAATCCTGGTCGTACCAGAAAGTGCAAATAACATTGATGTCTAATACATGTAGGTAAAGCCTTTTTAAACACAGTAATTTGTAATGTTTATTATGAACTCAACTGCTAACAAATAATTTCACTTTGAAGTTTCACTTCAAATTTTGTACTGTGGGTTTACCAAGAAAGGACCATGAATAACTCAAGATAAAAAATGTAACTGCTGACTTTAAATGAATTTATGAACTCATGGACTATTGCCAAAGTGGAAAATTTGATTCATGACCCAAGAGAGAAGTCTATTAAATATACCAGTTTAGTTTTTGCTTCTGTTTGATTGCTTTCAGTGTGACCAGTCATCCTTTAAAACATTGTCTCAACAAGGTGCTATTCCATACATTTCACTGATCTTATAGTTAATGAATATGTGTGCATGTACACGCATGTGTGTGTGTGTCTGAGTGTGTGTGTATTTCAAAGTACCCACAAGGGAGTAGCTTGATCATCTTTTTTAATCTTGAGTCTTGGATTGTTGATTTGGCTGATAAAGGACACAGGTGTTCTAGTTTGTTCTGTGTGCCTGTATGTGAGGGGACGAGTTTGAATACGCAATCTCTTTGGTTTAGCAAAATGTTTCTATTTTATTCATACTAGC
>NW_004444109.1:361953-362921 GCF_000243295.1 Trichechus manatus latirostris | reverse complement strand
TGTCCACCCGGAGGCACCTTAGAAGAAAGGCCTGATGATCCACTTCCAAAAAATCAGTCACTGAAAACCTCATGGAGCACAGTTCTACTCTGACACACATGGGGTCACCATGAGTCAGCGTTGACTAGGCAGCATCTGGTTAGTTATCTTTTATATACATATATAAATATACCTTTGTGTTTGAAATGATTATAATGTATATAAAAAAGTACTGATAATTAAATATAATGTCCAAAATCCTGTTTAGACATTATAGCAACCAAAAACAAATGGAAAGCAAAGCAACAATTTCAGATGCCTGCAGACAGCTCCCACCTCTTTTCTCATTAAATAGTCCTATAGCTAGCAAATTAGGAAATTCTTTTTAAACTGACTCTGAATAGTAGAGTGACATCATACATGAGAGAACTTCATAATGTTTCCTTTGGACAATTTCCCTCAAGTGATAATTATCTGAGTCTGTGGGTAAAATCTAATGATAGTTTCTGTAAAAAGAAAATGTGCTAACTCTGGCCTGCTGTAGTATTCATATTGTGCTGGTATTTTTTTTTCTACTTTATTATCTCGGATATCAATGATGTCCTCATCTCAAATTCATATTTTCTTAAGGCTAGATTAGATATTTAGGCTTCCTTTAGAATAAACCCTTGCTCCAGCACAATTAAATTGTAATTATTACAAATAGAATGTCATAGCCTCTTTCCTTAAATAGTCAGAGTAATGAAATCTTTCAAACATCTGTTTGGAAGAATATCTTCCCAAGCTATGATTTTAATTGCCTAATTTATGTGAAAATTTCTTTGTTGTTGAGATTTTTTTTTTCATATCATTTGAGAATGAAGATTTTGATTGTTGTAGAAAGAAGAACCTGATTAAAAATTATAAGGGTAAAATATTACTATAAATCACATCAAATTAATTGTAACAAAATTGAAAATTAAAAAAAAAAATCCAAGAACTCTGAAAGT
>NW_004444109.1:359069-359870 GCF_000243295.1 Trichechus manatus latirostris | reverse complement strand
TGGATGGTGATATTTTTACTTTTATGATTTATTTCTTTGCTTGTTCGCTTTAATTAATCAGACTTTACTGCTTCTTTCACAGTTTTCTAGATAATTTGTGAGTCGTGATGAGCTAGGCCAGACCACAAAGTGGTCCAGTTTAAAGAGTGGCAAGATTGCTTGGGCTTAGCCAGGCAACTTCATTAAGCTTGTAAATAAGCATTGCTAATGAAACAAAAGAGAATAAGAGTACATGATGGATGCCAAGACCTGAGGCCTCCCTTCTTTTTCTTCCAGATACTCTGAAAATTTGGTCTGACCTGTGAATGTAGAGTCAGCAATAGTCTGGAGGAAGTTGCTTGCTAACATTTGTGCCTTTTTAGCGGAAAGGGAAGAGGGGCATGATGGCAGCCCATGTGCTTGGACGTAATGTATAAATTCAAAGTTTTTGCTGGTGCACAGCTATATATCCTTATTACATAATGCTTAAAAACTAACTTTTTCATATTTGAGATTTTTGTCTCCACAGCCCTAGCTGTGGTCTACCACAGAAGGATGTTGTGGACAAGTTAATTATAAGTTTATGCTTAAGAGAAAGTCTATGAGTATAAACAAGCCGAAGATAAGTGACCTATTCTGAGGTTTCCTGGTGCCTGATGACTCACAGGGAGGTAGGACACAATTTTTGTCTTTGTAGCCTCTCAGGTAACTCACACTTTTATGCTCTTTTCTTACGTGGGGAATAATAGAAATTCTCTCCATCATGATGCCTTGACAACATCGGCATTTTTAACTTTGATTTTTCCTGTTTTTTTTTTTTTT
>NW_004444109.1:355155-356519 GCF_000243295.1 Trichechus manatus latirostris | reverse complement strand
ATCTGCTAAAACCAAAAACCAAACCTGATCCCATCAAGTTGATTCTGACTCATAGTGACCTTCATCTACTAGGTTTGTTAAAATGTGATTCAGACCTATAATAATGAAATCAATATAGGAACTATAAACACAAATCTCACCGTCAAAAGAAAATGAATATAAAACAAACAAAAAACAAACAAAAAAAAACAGATTCAAAGGTCCACATAAACCAGAGACTCCACCAGCCAGAAACCAGAATAACTAGATGGTTCCTGGATACCACCAGCGACCACCCTGACAGGGAACACAACAGATAGTCCCTGAAGGAGAGGGAGAAAAGTGCGGAGCAGAACTCAAATTCACATAAAAAGACCAGACTTAATGCTCTGACACAGACTGGAGGAACCCCCGAAACTATGGCCCCCAGACGCTTTGTTAACCGAGAACTAAAACCATTCCCGAAGCCCACTCTTCGGACAAAGATTAGACAGGACTGTAAAACAAAAAATAATACTCATGAGGTGTGTGCTTCTTAGTTCATTCAGATAAATGAGACCAAACGGGCGGCTCCTCTCTGGAGGCAGGATGAGAAGGCAGAAAGGGACAGGAACTGGTTGAATGGACACAGGAAAACCGAGGTGGAAAGGGGAAGCATGCTGTCACTTTGTGGGGATTGCAACTAATGTTGCAAAATGATATGTATATAAATTTTTGTATGAGAAATTGACGTGAGCTGTAAAGTTTCACCTAAATCACAAAACAAAACAAAACAAAAGAACAGATGCATGTTTTAGTTCTCCTTAAGGGCCATCTGAAGCCTTAGTGGTACAGTTGTTAAGAACTTGGCAGCTAACCAAAAGTTTGGCAGTTCGAATCCACCAGCTGCTCCTTGGAAATCGTATGGGGAAGTTCTACTCTGTCCTATAGGGTCTCTATGAGTTGGAATTGACTGGACAGCAATGAGTTTGTTTTTTTTTTTTTTTGGAAGGGGGTAAGGATCATCCGTTTTCTAGGACATCTCAAGGTACTGTACTGTGATTGGTGGCATCAGTTCACATGAAATTTCTCTGTCATATTAAATTTGACAGGATTCTCTAATACAACCAGTCCAGAAAAGGGATCTCCTCTAGGAGAACTGAGAAATGTCATTTGTTTCTCTTACTCTCTGAACTGTCCTCCCTTTCTTTAAAGGAAATCTGACAAAGTTGTCAAAGTGATATTACAAAAATTACAAAGAGTAGTCCCACTGGAAGCCACATATAATAATCCATTATTTATGTAGAATGAATAAATCAAAGGGTAATGCTACTTTTTGATCTCATTCCATAAAGAAAGCAATCACTAGTTTCCGTTGTTGTGCGATGATAGAAATGTCAGTATGG
>NW_004444109.1:342568-354931 GCF_000243295.1 Trichechus manatus latirostris | reverse complement strand
TATTATTAAATTAAATACATATTATTAAAATACAGCAAATAGGGGAAAAAAGGTCATAGGTGAATAAAATGCATTGAGTCCCTATTATATGTCAGGCATTATGTCATGCTCACCATGTAGATTTCATCGTGTTGAATAAGTTGTATACTTGAGTAGATAAACATGATGGTCTTTTGGGATACAAAATAGTTTTTGATATCAACATGAATTATTTTTTAATGACTATCATTGTATTTGACAGAAGCTGTTGATCAGTGGCCCCCAGCCTTTCCTTCACATGAGAATCATCCTGGAGTTTTAAAAACACTCCAGGGCATAGGTCCCAGCCCAGACCAATTGAATCAAAAATTCTAAGGAAGGGCCTGGGCACAGGTTTTTTTTTTAAAAATCTCCTCAGGTGATTTTATCATGCAGGGAATGTTGAGAACCACTGCTCAACTATTTAAATGAACAATATCTAATTATATCATTCAAACAGTAACTACATTCATGTACAATTTTACTGAATTTATCCTGACAAACTCACAATTTGTTCATTTATTATACATTAAGTATACATTTATAGAATACCTGCTGACAGGTGAGCACTTTGTAAGATGTTGGTGATGTAGTGATAAAAGTTTGGTTTTTAATGGTCAAGGATCTTACAGACATAAAAGTAAAAGGATAATTTATTTGAACTTGGAGCGCCATTCATAGAAAGTTGCAAAACTAGTTACTGGGAAAATTGTTCTTTTTTTTAATCCTTTGTGGTTTTGATATATTCAAGCTTGTTTTCTTTTAATATTGTATTGAGATTTTCATTGTTAATTTATTCCAACTGTCAAAAAATTAGCAGTTTTCTAACACTTTCTGTACAAGCAACTGAGCATAACTGGAGTAAAATATTTTGCCATGTTGACTCTTTTCTCTTTAAATACATGACTGCAAAATCTTCTTTGAGCTCTAAGCAAAACTGAGCAATCTTACTATGTTTCTCTAGTAAATTAGCTTTTGACGTTCTCTTACAGGTTAGAAGCAATAAATGAGGTCAGCCAAGTTGCAAGTTCCAACATTAATATACAAAATTAGTTGTATTTCCATATACTAACAGTGAACCATGCAAAAACAAAATGTAGAAAACAATTCCATTTACAATAATTTCAAAAATAATAAAGTACTCAGGTCTACATTTAACCAAAGATGGGTAAAACTTATACTTTGGAAGCCACTAATCATTATTGAAACTAATGAAAGCAGTTCCAAATAATTGGAAAGACATCCCATGTTCATGGATCAGATGACTTAATATTGTTAAGATGGCAATACTCCCCAAATAGATCTATAGATTCAACACAGTTCCTATTAAATCCTAGCTGGATTCTTTGAAAAAGGTGACAAACTGATTTTAAAGTTTATATGGAAATTTAAGGTATAAAAAATAGTCAAATAAACCTTGAAAAAAAGGACATAGTTTGGAAGACTTACACTTGCCAATTTCAAAACTTACTACAAAGGTATAGTAATAGAGACAACAAAGAATTGGCATAAGATTAGGCATATAGACCAATGGAATATAAAGAAGAGTCCAGAAATAAACTCACAATACCATATACAAAAATTTACTCTAAATGGATCATTGACCTAAATCTAAGAGTTAAATCTGTACATCTCTCAGAAGTTATAGGAGTAAATTACTGTAACATTGGCTTATACAAAGCCTTCTTTCTAATCAAAATTGCAAGCAACAAAAGAAAAAAAAAAATTTGACTTCATGCAAATTAAGAACTGTGTTTTAAAGGACACCATCAAGAAAGTAACAAGAAAACCCACAGAATGGGATAAAATATTTGCAAATCATATGCCTTATAAGGTTTAATATTCAGAATATATATTTTAAAATTCTTGTAACTCAAAAATAAAAAGATAAATAGCCCAATTAAAATATTGTCAAAGGATTTGAATAGACATTTCCCCAAAGAAAATACACAAATGTCTAATAAGCACATGAAAATATGCTCAGCATCATTAGTCATCAGAGAAATGTGAATCGAAACCACAGTGAGATTCCACTTCAGATCCACTAGGGTAGCTATGATTAAAAAGACGTGTTGGTGTTGGTGAGGGTAGGAGAAATTTGAACCCTCATACGTTGCTAGTAGGAATGTAAAATGATGCAACCACTTCTGAAAACAGTCTAGAAGTTCCTCAAATGATTAAACAGAATTATCATACAACCCGGCAATTTATCTTTTAGATACATTCCCAAGAGAAATGAAAATATATATCTACACAAAAATTTGTACACAGATCTTCATAGCCATGTTATTCACAATAGTACAAAATAGAAACAACTCAAGTGTCCATCAACTGAGAATGGGTAAATAAAATGTAGTATATTCATACAATGTAATATAATTCAACAATAGAAATTAATGAAATACATACTACACCATGGATGAAACTTGAAAACTTTATGCTAAGTTAAAGAAGCCAATCTCAAATTGCTTTTATATGAAACGTCCAGAAAAGGCAAATCCAGAGACAGAAAGTAAATTAGTATTGCCTAGGTCTGGTTGTGGTAAGGAGTGGGATGGAGATGGGGCTCCTTTTTGAGGTAATGAAAATGTTATAAAATTGATTGTGGTAATGGTCACACAACTATGTGAATATAATCAAAACTATTGAATTGTACACTTTAAATGGGTGGATTGTGTGGTAGGTGAATTATGTTTTATAAAGCCATTAAAAATTCCCTTACAGGAAAAACGTCATCTCTTCTCCTCATAACACCACCTCTCCAATCCTCAGTTTCAGCCTCCCTCTGAACTCTTATTTCACTGAGAAGAAGAAGTACTTGAGAGGGGAAAAATGCATCCCTTATTTTCTACCGATAACCCTATGTCCCATTGCCTCCTCTGAATACTTTGTTGGTTTCTCTCTTCGCCTTGATCTCTACATATTGGAATATCCCAGGATCAGTCCATGGAACTCTATCTATACTAAATCTTTGGTAGTTAACATTCAGACTTGTGGCTTTTCATACTACCTGTATGCTAATGACCCTGTATGCTAATGGATCCCATGTTTATCTCTAGCTTAGTGCTCATCTTAAACTCCAGAGCTATATGTCCAACTGCCAGCTCAACATCTATAACTTCATGTCCAATGCTCAAACTCCTGATTCTACTTCTCCCTCCAAAATTTGGTCTTCCTACATGCTCTTTCCAGTCTTAGCAAATGACAACATTATTCTTCTATTTGTTTGCACAAAAAACTGTGGAATCCTTCTTGACTTCTTTCTATTAAGAAATCTCACTGACATCTTCTTATTTACACTACTGTTATCCTCCTAGTCTAATCCACCATCATCTTTCACTTGGATTATTGCAATAACTGCAGGTCACAAGCCCAATTCTGGTGCTTTAGGTGTCAAGTAGGGGAAGGGAGCGTAGAGTTATAGCATTCAGGATGTATTTTTCACTAAATCTCCATGTTTTTAGACAGACTTCTGGTCTTGTTTAAGTCATGTTTTCCCTATTTAATAATCCCTTTTCTTCAACCTTACTGGAAAATAATCTTTCAGTTTTCTGTGATGGAGTAACAATCTTCCAGGTGGGTTGGGTGAGAATATTTGAGGATCTGGTTGTTTTTTACATATTCTTTGAGCCAATATTTGCGTACTCATTCCAACCTGTTCCAGCACCTTCAGAAATACCTGGTACTGTTTGGTACCTTTCTGGAATATTTAGTGTTTGAGGGCTTTCCCCATGGTCAGCTAGCTTTACTGTTTTCTCAGGTCTGCTCATTCCGTTACCATTTTGCCAACTTTTTCCGGTGTCTAAAATTTTGTATCTTTTATTTCCTGTCTGTTGTCTCTGTTTAAGGAAAAAAAACAAAAAAACTCTTTTTTGTCACTGTAGTAGGGTTTCTGAAGAACCAGCGATAAATACAGTATTTCAGACTTAAGTTTGTTCCTATCCCAATTATCTTTTTTAAATCCACTCCAGTTAGGCTTGCATCTTTATCACTCCACGTAAATTGCTTTTGCCACAGCCAAAAATGTTTCAGTTTTTCCAATCCAGTGGTCAATATTCTAACAACTTTTAATAACATTGTTTATTCAGCTAGGCTTAAAACACTTTAGAAACTTGGTTTTAAAAACACCATTTATTTTACTTATTCCCGGTTTTCATTCCACTTCAGTTTCCTCTGCTGGCTCCTATACTTCTTTTAGACTTTTATATATTGGTGAATCCAAGAACTTAGGCCTTAGACTTCTCTTTTGTATCTATATTTCTTTTAGATGAGTTCATTTAGTCCCATAGATTTAAAAATGTATAAGTGATAACTCCCAGATTTATAAGTAGCTCTGAACTCTTACTAATCTCATACTTTTCTTCCGACAGCTCCAGTTGGTTTTCTGAAAGCCATTCTCAGTTCAACATATTCAAAACCTGTCTTGCTTTTTCAATTCCTCAAACATTCTCCAGGTTCTCTATTCTCAGTTTAGTTAATGGCACCATATTATATTAATCCACTTCAGTCCCTCGTATGGCTTCTCACCATACTCACAATAAACTGAAGTCTTACAATGGTCTGTGTGGCCCTGGCTCATCCAACCACTATATGCCATATTGACCTCATGCCATCCTACGCCCCCTTCATCCAGCCTTCATTATTTCCTCAGAGATACTGAGTTCAGCTGCCATAGGGTCATAAGGCCTTAGGGCTTTTCCAGTTTTTACTCCTTTTATCTGAAACACTCAACTAATCTTCTCATAGACAGGTCTTTATTTTAATTCATGTTTGATCACGACAGTCATCTCCTCTATTTCTCTTTACCCTCAGTAAATCTTTTTTTGTATTTTTCTCATACTACTTATTTGTGTCTTGCTGAAGAGTCCTTGCATTACACAAAATGTTAAGCGCTCAGCTACTAAGCAAAAGGATGGTATTTCCAAGCCACCCAGATGTCCCTTAGAAGACAGACTTGAAGATCTACTTCTAAAAATCACAGCCATTGAAAACTCTATGGAGTGCAGTTATACCATGAAACACATGGGTCGTTATAAGTTGGAATTGACTCAACAGCAAATTTTTTTAAATTATTATTATTACTTGTTTTCTTTTAAAATGTTCTGTCTCCTTTCCCTATAACAAATGGTTGAATAAAAGAAAGAATGAATATATAATACAACAGAGGAAGTAAAACATGATGGTTAAGGGAACGGGATTTCACATGGAATAGCCTAGAGAGCCTGGCATTAACATTGAGTTAGTTACTTAACCTAAGTTTCATTTTCCTTATAATTTAACACAGTGATTATCAGAAAGGAAACACAAATATTAGTTAATAAGGAATGATTCAGTAGTAAATCTTAAAGTGTGGTGTTATAGAAGTCAAGAGAGTAAAATTTTTCAAAAGGAGAACATGTCCAACAAGTGTCAGGTCATGCTAAGTAGTCAAGTTAGGTATGGAATGATAAACATCCCCTGGACAATGTAAAGGGCAAAAAGAGACCAACTGACTTTATTTTCTTGGAGTTTTTCTTTCTGAAAGTAGGTTACAAGATGGCAGGATATTGAGCGGCAGGAAGCAGTACTCTGGCTAACTCATTATTTACTGGAAGAACAGTCACCACTCTTTGGATAGAGGCACAGCAGTCCAGTTTCTTCAATAGGATAAACTTTGGATCCTGAATTCAGGGGTAAACATTTAGGAACTATACATTGTCTTCCTACCAAAATTTTAGATGTCTTCCATTTCATGTGTTAAAACAGGCTGTTACATGATGCAAATTCCTTTTTTTTTTTTTTTCCAATCCAGTCCTATCTCCTTTTATTTATTGGCCATTTATTCCATCTTTTCGTATGAGGTTTTTTCCTACATTTAGTTTTTGGTGTTATATATTTTAATCATTTTTCTGTGTACAGGCATTTCATTAAGAAGGCTACCTAGGTGATTATATTCAGAAGTTATACTAATCCAGAAGTATATAAAGACTCCCTAAAGTATCTTGCAGTCTTTATTGCTGAAGTTCTTTCTATTTAAGTTAGATCATAAAACAATATGTATGTGACATTTATCCTTTCTTCCTACAAAAATAGTGCTTTATCGTCCATATTTATAGAGGATTGGTATAAGAGACATCTATTTGATAAAGTTTCTTGTGGCTTTTGCAAGACATTTGATAAATACATTGAAAAATGTGGTGTAATCTACTGTACAGTAAAGACTAAGAAATGGATGAGCAGGAGATCACCTAAAATATGGTAGCAGGAACAGGAGGATATTTAACAGGGATTTAGGAGAGATCCTTTTAAACTCTTTTCTTGGATAGAAATTTATTCATCCAGCTAAGGTCTATCTCTCTGGAGAAGAACTCCAATCAATCTATGTTGACATGATGTAAACCAAAGAAGGACTTCAAGAAGCTACTTCTCTTAGTCATGCTGAATAAAATATTGCAGCTCCTCTTACTGAGGACGAAATGGAAGCACGTTTCAGAATCTTAAAGACTTTATGCATATATAAACATATATTTCTAAGCTAACTTTTAACAAAAAAGTATATAATTTTCAATCAGAACTCTGGGTTTAATCATTTTCAAATAATACTTTTTGTCCCTGGTTAAAAATCCTCTCCAGATATTATTATTTACATATTTTAAGAATATGTAAGTCCAACTTGTTATTCTCAAAATCTGGTGTCTAGAAAGGACAAAACAAGAAAATAGCTACCTTTAAAATGAGGTTGTCACAAATATTCTTATTGTCAAAGCTTTAGCCAATATTTGTTCAAATACTTATCTACTAAATTCTTCATGTTTTCAGGAAAGCTAGCTTCCTTTCATAGTTTTTCTTTTAATTTGGCATATCTCCCTTTTTGTTTTCATTGCCAAATTTTAAATAAACCCATAATTTAACTGTATCTACAAAATACCAGATGTCTTGTAACACTAATTCCTCTGTTATTTTAAATTCTTTTTATTAATCTCAATTTCAATTGTCTTGTTTCGTATCCATTGAATTGTCTGCTACTTGGTACTACAGGAAAATTGGCGAGGCATAAATGTTAAAGTATATTTTTCATAGAGTAATTATAAACTTTACCTTTAAGGAGAGAAAAACAATAAATTATTAGTATTTTTTTCTCTCTATTAAATGCCATTCTCAATGAATGGGGAAATAAGACTTCAAAAGTGCCACATCAAATAGTATGTGTTTACTCTGAGATCAGCCTGGATTTTTTTTTTTTTTAATTGTGTTTAGGTGAAAGTTTACAGCACCAATTAGTTTCTTATTCAAACATTTATACATAAATTGTTTTGTAACATTAGTTGCAATCCCCACAATGTTTCAGCACTCTCCCCTTCATCTTTACAGCATGGATTCTTGGTGTTCATTTGTCCAGGTTTCCTGTCCCGTCCTGCCTTCTCGTCTTTGTTTTTAGGCAGCTGTTGCTCACTTGATCTCGTATACTTGATTGAACTAAGAAGCACCTTCCTCACACGTGTTATGTTTTTTGTTTTATAAGCCTGTATAATCTTTGGCTGAAAGATGGACTTTGGGAGTAACTTCAGTTCTGAGTTAGCAGGGTGTCCAGGGACCATAGTATCGGGTGTTCCTCCAGTCTCTGTCAGATGACTCTTAAGTCTGTTATGTATTTGAATTTTCTTCTACATTTTTCTCTCACTCTGTCTGGAACCCTCTATTGTGATCCCCGTCAGAGCAGTCTGTGGTGGTAGCCCGGCAACATCTACTTCTTCTGGACTCAGGCTGGTAGAGGCTATGATTCATGTGGTCCATTAGTCCTTTGGAATAAATTTTCCTTGTGTCTTTGCTTTTCTTCATTCTCTTTTGCTCCGAAAATGATGGAACCAATAGATGTATTTTAGATGGCCATTCACAAGCTTTTAAGACCCCAGCCATTACTTATCAAAGTAGGATGTAGAACATTTTCTTTATGAATTATGTTATGCCAATTGACCTAGATGTCTCCTGAGACCATGGTCCCCAGCCCTCAGCCCTAGTTACTCAGTCCCTCAAGGTGTTTGGATGTGTCTAGGAAGTGTCTTGGCTTTGCCTTGGTTAAGTTATGCTAACTGCCCCTATAGTGTGTGTTGTCTTTCCCTTCACCAAAGTTAACACTTATCTACTATCTAATTAGTGATTTCCCCTCCAACCCCCTTAACCATCAAAGATTGTTTTTTTCTGTGTGTAAACCTTTTCTTGGTTTTTTATAATAGTGGTTTCATTCAGTATTTGTCCTTTTGTGCTTGACTTATTTCACTTAGCATAATGCCCTCCAGATTCATCCATGTTGTGAGATGTTTCATGGATTCATCATTGTTCTTTATTGTTGTGTTGTATTTCATTGTGTGTATGTACCATAATTTGTTTATCCATTCATCTGTTGATGGGCACTTAGGTTACTTCCATCTTTTTCTATTGTGAATAATGCTGCAATGAACACCGGTGTGCATATGTCTATTCTTGTGATGGCTCTTATTTCTCTAGGATATATTCCTAGAAATGGGATTGCTGGATTGTACGATGTTTCTATTTTTAACTTTTTAAGGTTGAAGAAGTAAGCCTCAAGTCCATTTAGTCACAGGTACCAAGTAAGAATGAATAAAATGGAAATACCTATTGCAGAGTTTATTACAAAAATGGTATAGTCCAAAGAGAGTAAAACATAGTAAGTATTTTTAAAGAGTTAGAAGATAGATTATTACAAATGATCTATGTTGTAGAAGGGATCAGAGTAGAATATAACTCCATGAGTAAAAGTACCTGCTATAAGACCATAAGGTAATACTACTAAGAGGTAACATTTCAAATATGCTTGCTCTATATCTCTTATTAAAGACAAGTACAGAAATAAAAAAATAAATAAAAGTTTCAGAAAATATTCTCAGTCATTAAGATGTTAGAAAATAGCCAAATTATTTACTATGTGGACATAACACACTGAAGAGGCTTCTCAAAGGAACTGAATAATTTTTATCTTGAATAGAGGCTACTAGTTCTTTGAAAACGTTTAGTTTCCGTTATCTCAGAAACTATTATTACATTTTAAAGAATACCGGTAAATGCTTTGGCTGAGATTTGTATTTATTGTTTAAAACCTCAGCATCCTATTCCTATCTCTCTAAGACCACTAGCAAGTCCTTTTAGTAAATGATCAGTTACCTTGAGCAGTGAGGATGACTGACATTAAAATAATTAAAAGCTAGACTTCCTAAGGGATCTTATTATATATTAAACATCATTATAATAATAGTTTAATAAAAAAGGTAACCAGTTCTATTTGATGTAAAATTGGAGTAATGATTTATTTTTGATAGATAAAGAGGCAAGAAGGAGAGATATTTTAATGTACAAGTCACATCATTAGTTTAGTTTCTGGCAATTATAAAATTATTACAGAAATTTTCCAAGTGACCTTTTTAAAGAATTATTTTCATTCATGAAAATTCAACTTTAAGGAATCTTAGACAGTATGCACTGTATACTATTTAAGGGACAGGTCAGGCAATGCGTAAATAAACACCTTAGCATGTTCTAAATTGAATTACAGAGATAGTGGCAAGTCCAAGGCATACCTTCGTGAGGGTGAGGACAAACTCAAGGTCTGTCTAGACTTCATAAATAAAATAAAAAGCATCGGGACTTCATAAATATGAGACAGTCCTGTCTGTATTTCTGGCTCAAACGGATGTCAGTCGCCCTCTGTCACTACTGGTGCATATTCCTCTGTGTGAGGGGAGTGTGTGTGTGTGTGTGTGTGTGTGTGTGTGGTATGTGTGTATATCCTCTGTATAAAGCTCTTTTAATCCAGACGAGACATCTACTGAGAAAAATTTTATCAGAGCATCACAACAATCTTGCAAAAAACCTACCTTCAACATTGCTGTAATATTGAAACAGCAGGGATTTCCTTCGGAAAGCATAAACAACAGAAAACATATCCCTATAAAAACATGCTGTTGTTAAAACATATGTAGCAACAGGTTCTCTGGAGGTTCAGGAACACTGCCTTCCTTCAGAATAGATTTATAGTAACAAACAGAAATACGGCAAATTCTGTTCTTCATGCAGATGAACACATTGTACTTAATAAATAGAATATCTAGAGAGCATCCCTCAGAAAAGTTTGCACAATTTTATTTTATTATTTAATTTTAACACACACTTTTATAGCGTTTGTTTTGTGTCAGGCACTTTTTGCAATGAGACACTGTGTAATCTTGACAACATGCCTGGGAAAAAGTTACTATTTTTTACCTCATTTTACAGATGACAAAACTGAGGCATCTCGTGTAATTTTATTAAGTGGTTGTGGTGGTCAAAAGAATGCACCACACATTCTATTGCTACAGAGAGTGTCATTCATGGAACAAGGATTCCAGGTGCTGTGCTTTAAAACCCATCACCACATTTTGCCAAGGCTGTACCTTACAGGAGCTGACCTAGGACAAAGACTTAGTTGGAAGGATACTAAGGTAGATCAGGTCCTGGGAGACATGACACTCCCCTGATGGCTGATTTTGGCTGGAAGAATTCCCAACAGCTTTGCTGACCCTTCTATAGATTTCCCCTTAAACAACAGTATAATGTGCTTCCACTCAATCTTCTCTAGGTTCAATCCTATCTAACAGGTCCAAAGGATAAAGTCTACAGAATGCTTTATTTCATGATTTTAGCATGTCCCTGATATTGTGAAAAAAAATTTTAAATACAAAACATGAAGACAAACAAAACAATAAACACATAAAATGAGAAATTAGTTTATACTGTGCTTAGCTTCACTTATGAATGTAAATGCAGAATCCAAATCAATATGCCTTCAAATAACTTAATACTGTATTAAAGAAAAATCAGAAATGGATATCAATAGAGAAAAGGAAAAAAATCTGCTAATATATATAATCTGTTCTTTAAAATTATATTAAATTAAAAATATTAGTTTAATTTTTGCATAAGGAAATCATCTCATACTGCAGTAAAACCAAAGCAGTTGTTTTGAGTTAATTCTAACTCATGGTGACCCCATGTGTGTCAGAGTAGAGCTGTGTTCTATAGAGTTTCATGGGCTAATTTTTCAGAAATAGATCATCAGACCTTTCTTCCACGGTGCCTCTGAGTGGACCCGAACCTCCAACCTTTCAGTTAGCAGCTAAGCACGTTAACTTTTGTACCATCCAGGGACTCCCTTACTGTAGTAGACAGCCTCTAAGATGGCCCCCACTGATTCCCACCCCCTGATTTTTACATCCTAGTATAATCTCCTCATTTTGAGGGTGGGCAGGATTAAGTAACTTGCTTCTAAAAATAAAATATGGCAGAAGCATCAAATGTCACTTCAGAGATTAGGTTATAAAAACACAACAACTTCTGACTTGAGTGTATGCCTTTTCTCTCACTTTCTTGGATTACTTGTTTTGAGGGAAACCAGCTGCCATGTCACGAGGCAGCGCTGGGGAGAGGCCCACATGAGTGAGACTGGAAACAGGTCCTCCTCCAGCTGAGTTTCTAGATTAAACTGTAGTCCTGGCTGACAGTCATTACAACCTCATTGAAGACTGTGAGGAGGCAGTCCTTTGGACAAGCTGGGAGGCCGTGTTTTTCTCTGTTCCTCTCCCTGCTGGGATTTTTAGACCTCAGAAGAAACACCCCATCACCCACACACTGAGGCCTGATGTTTGTTTGCAGAGTTAAAAAAATATCTTTAGTCACAGAAGCTAGGGGTAAAAATAGTTGGGGGAGAAGCTTTCTTGGTCTCCTCAGCTACGGTGCTAATGTGTAGCATTAAGCTTACAGCCCACCTAAATTGATCTACATGGCCAGGGGGTGACTGGCGATAGATAGTCTCCCACTGAGTCCTTCAGCCATGATGGCAGGTGGAGGGCAGACATGGAAGAATCTATATCCACTAGGACAGTTTCCAAAAGCCAAGGGGTTTGGCGTGTCACGTAACTGTCCCCTTTAAGTCTCTCGGTCATGAGCCAAAGTGGGGTGTGCATGGAGAGGTCATCATTTCTGCCCAGACAGCTTTTGAGCCGGGGGGACTGCTTGCCTGTTGTATGCTGTCTGCTTCTTCTTGTAAGTAATAAAAGCTACTTTCCATGTGCTGACATGTGTTCAGGCTCCAATAGGAAGTATGTGATGTTTATGAAGCAATCCATATTAGTTATTGGTGCCCTTTTTCTAATGGTCTCCTGGCTATCTAGAAATTGGGTACAGCCTGGGAGTACGTCACAGATTTGTCCAGTTACATCTCAGATTTGGTGCAGCAAAGCAGGGTCTGGCTATGTTGACAGTCAAAGACCTTGAGGCAGAGATAACCAGCAAGGCTCTGCTCAGACACCTACCCAC
>NW_004444109.1:339867-341750 GCF_000243295.1 Trichechus manatus latirostris | reverse complement strand
GTAGTGCCCTAAGCCACAACACCCGCCTTGCTGCATGTCACGTCCCCCTAGCACAATCCTTATCCAATGAGATGTTTATTTGGGATATGAAGACCTGGCCCCTTGACTTAAATGAGAATAGCTCTGAAAAGCCATCCCAGTTCCACAGCTTCTCATAGAATCAGTTGAGACCATTGTGACAACGGCCATTCTTTTCCCTCTGCCCAAACCTACGTCCTTCACATATCACAGAGCACTCCTGAATAAACCTCCTATACACAAATCTCAGGCTTTCAAGAGTCTGTTTCCCAGAAAATGCAACGTAGGACCTCAAGAATTCTTGCTTTATAGTCCTTGATTGTAATCACTATGCTATTCTGAAAATTCTTGTTAAAATTATATTTTGTTCTTGTTAGTTGCTGTTGAGTCGATCCCAACTCATGGAAACCCCACGCGTGCACAGTAGAACTGCTCCATAGGATTTCAAAGTTGTGACCTTTTGGAAACAGAGCGTCAGGCCTGTCTTCTGAGGTGCCTCTTGGTGGATTCTAACTGCCCAACTTTCAACTGGTAGTCGAGCGCTTAACTCTTTGTGCCACCCAGGGACTTCCTTAAAATTATATATAGCTAATCCAAATTTATTGGATTCATTATTCATTCATTCATTTGATCAACACATTTCTATTGAGATCATATAATAGAGACCAAGCCTAAAGCAATGATCGTGGTGAAGGATTGTGGTGCAAGGATGGTGCAGGACCAGGCAGGGTTTCGTTCTGCTGTACCTTGCTTGGGTTTCTATGAGTCGAACAGAGTAGACAGCATCTAATGACAACACCTGTCCTCCTAGGACTCATACCTAAGTAGGGGACGTAATTTAGCAATGCTTTCCAATACTATATGATGAATGGCATAATAATGGGAAATTAGAGTTTTTTCGAATGAACATAGCATAGCATTTCTCTTTAGTTTTTTTTTGATAAGGAAATTATTGCTGTATGAAGTTAGTGGTGAAAGATGGGGCAACTGAAAGTAATATCAAGAGGTTTGGACCTTCACCTAAGAGTGAAGAGGAGCTTTTGAAGGTTGGCTTTTTAGAAGAATCGTTCCATCTTTATGGAGACTGTTTTGAGGAAGGTGGGAGACCAGTTAGGAGTCCTGGGAGAGATAAGAATGGTGTGGACTAACTAGTTAATGAATTGGGATAAAGAGACACTTTCAAGAGCAATTAAAGAAGAGAAAATAGAAATAAAGAGAGACTCCCACAGTTTGGGCTTAAAAAAAGAAAAAACAAAAAAACAACCCTGTGGCTGTCATGTCGATTCCGACTCATAGCAACCCTATAAGACAGAGTAGAACTGCCCCATAGGGTTTCCAAGGAGCGCCTGGTGGATTTGAACTGTCAACCTTTTGGTTAGCAGCCATAGCTCTTAACCATTACACCACCAGAGTTTCCAGTTTGGGTTTACACAACCCAAATTTATTGAGAGGGGGGATATTAGTGAAGATTTCACTGGGATACGTTTACAAGTAAAACAAAAAAAAATTCTTATTTTTCTTTTTGAAAACAATTAGAAGGTAACAAAACAGAGAATCTTCAAAGAGAAAATTAACGGGATAAGGAATTTCCTGATCAGCTGGATAAAAAAAATACAGTATGAAAACAATGCATTATTGGCACAAGAATATACAGAGCAAAGGAATAAAATAATTCAGAAACAAATAGCATGCATGTAATATGTAAACAAAAAGTGTCTCAGAAAATAATCAGAAATAGAGGAATTACATAGTGATTGATGCTGGGATATCTTATAGGTGTGTGGGGAACACCAAATTTAGAGCTTCACTTCTAATTAAACACTAAATAAATAAAATGCACTGGAAGAAATATAGTTGAGTATTTC
>NW_004444109.1:333246-334676 GCF_000243295.1 Trichechus manatus latirostris | reverse complement strand
GTTTCTTATTCCATTTGGTGCTTGGCTGAGTTCTTTATCTCTTCATTTGATGTTTAGGATTTCAGGATTGCTGTTTTCTCTGTTTGGCTTAGTTTTTCAGATCTTTGTTGTGGAGGGACGTCATGGTGCTTCTGCCTAGAGCACTATGTTGCCGGAAGTCCCTCTACCTTTATATTTTCTATTGTCTCACCCTTACTATAATTTCTGTTAACTTCTAAAATAATTCTGTCATTATTTCCCATCTCAGATGTATATGGTTTTCTTCACCACAATTAATGAAGTTTAAACTAATTTTTAATTGTTCTGTTTGCTGCTTATTTTATTTATTTATGTATCGGTTTCTCCTCCTTTAAAGGCAGTCACTTAGGGAAGTGTGGGTGTGTGTACTTGTTGGGCACCCCTTGGAGCTGTACAGAGGACAAGTCTTGTGACTCCCTGTGGTGGCGCTACTCGCTGATCTCCGTAAGGGCAGGCAGTTCCACTGTCTTGTTTACCATTTCATTTCCAGCACTTTGCAGAGTGTGTGGCATATAGTAAACACACAAAAATTACTTATTAAAAATGAATAATGAATATATGCTCTTTAAAAAAACACGATTAAGAAAGAATTGATGCAGATGTAGAAACAGCTAACTTGGTGTATGTTTTGTTGTGTATATTTTCAGCATGATTTTAGAAGAGAGAGAACATTGAAAGAAAAATAAAGAGTTGATGTTTCAGAGTGTTTCACACAGTTCATAAAATATGATGTTGGTAGTCATTGAGCTGGCTCTGACTCATGACAACCCCACTTACAACAGGATGAAATGTTACCCAGTCCTGCATCAACTTCATGATGGCTGGCATGCTTGAGTCCAATGATGAGTCCATTTTGAGTACATTCCAATCTAGGAGCTCTTCTTCCAGCACTATACCAGACAATATTCTGTTGTGATCCATAAGATTTTCATTGACTAATTTTTGGAAGTAGATGGCTAGACCTTTCTTCCTAGTTTATCTTAGCCTGGAAACTGCAATGAAACCTGTCCGACCGTGGTGATATTTGAAATACCAGTGACATAGCTTCCAGCGTCTTAGCAACATGCAAGCCACCACAGACCAACAAACTAACGGATGGATGATGGGATAAAATATCCAGGAGTACAATATGACTTTGCAAGTGTACCAATTTTGAGGTCAATATCAATCAATTATATCTTGACTATGTTTGCATTTTAACAAAATCTCTGCCTTTGGGTTTTTATTGGAGAGGGACTACTTCATCATTTTAAGTTTTATTAGTCTAGTTTAAAGTTTTTCTTTGCTGCCAGGCATTAGAATGTAGAATGATGGTTAAGGTGATCATATAGCAAATACATATGCATAGAACAGCGACTGTGTGCCTTTATCGTATTACTTGTATCCATAAATGTGAATGTAACTAGGCAACA
>NW_004444109.1:332221-333146 GCF_000243295.1 Trichechus manatus latirostris | reverse complement strand
CAAACGAGTTGCCATCAAGTTAATTCCAACTCATGGCAACCCCATGTATGTGAGAGTAGAACTGTGTGTGAACTTTCAGAAGCATATTACCAGGACTTTCTTCCGAGCCCTCTCTGGTTCAAACCACTAACCTTTCAGTTAGTAGCCTACCGCTTAATCATTTGCTACACCCAGGGACTCTATTAGAACAGAATTGCAGGGATATTTAATTACCCTGAAATCACCTTTACTAATAATTAAGATTGCTGGAAATCGTTGGTTGCAAACTTGCCTTAAGTCCTAGATCTAACTGTAGTCAAATAGTTTTAAGCCTCTGGAAAGTCTGGATTCTAATATAGAATTCCTGTAGGCACTTTTAAATTGTAAAACTTACACAATTGTTAGTGATTTTTGCATTGCTTTTAAGTCTTCAGATAAATGTGGAATATTAATTTTTTATTAATAGTAGCTATAGATAAGTGAAAAATACCCAATGTAGAATTTATAGATTTCTGAAAATATGTGGCAAACGCATTATTTTTAAATGTTGAAATTTGAAATCTTACATTTAGCTGTTTTATATTTATAAGAATAAGTCTGGAAAGCTTAAAAATTTTGCCAGCAAAGCAAGCTCAGGTAAATAATAAACTTTATAGTTACAGACCACAAGACTGTCAATAAAATGAACTCATGTGCTGTGGCTGCAAGGAAAAATAAATAAAGGCATAGACAAGAAAAAAAATTCCATAAGTCAGATAGATATCATTTTAAATACTTCTTTGTATTTTATGGTCCTGAGGATATCCTCATGTTTGGATAGAAAACCCATTGTTATATTTTAGGATTTCATCAGGTGCATAAGTCATCAGAAATATTAGGGGGAAAAAGGCAAGCACATATTTTAGGGACCAAAGAAAAGCAAAATTTGATAAATAATCAACTCACA
>NW_004444109.1:328406-331141 GCF_000243295.1 Trichechus manatus latirostris | reverse complement strand
AGAGGTGTAGAAGCAACTATATGCACAGACTTTAACCCTTTGTGTAACTAACTCAACCCACAGATAAACAAAGAGTCCTGAGTGTCCTTTTTTCACCAGCTCCCATGTCACATCCTGGCAGGCCCAGTACCTTTCTCTCAATTAACTTCTGTGCCTCATCTGGGAATAACAAGAACTTTCAGATACATACCAGACCACTCTCCAAACCCAGACAACCTGGTTGGTTTTCAGTCATCACAACCTTCAAAAGCCTTGCAGATATTTCTGTTCTTCAGTACCAAGGTTTCTGTTTCCACCTCAACTGAATCCAGGTACAGAAGCACAGTTTATTCCTATTCTTGCGGTCCGAACTTGAAGAGAGATTCCAAACTGGGAGGTGAAGGCAGTAAATTTACTGCTCCACCATACCCTATTTTCCCCACCCCAGCAAATTCTTTCTAACACATTAGCTATTCTCTCTAAAATTCTCTTAGCAATTTGAAAAGTATTTTAGATCATAGGTTTCAGGGAAGAACACTGTCCAGTCCTCATGGACTTTCTGCTTTACGTCTGAAACCTAGATTGTTGTACCTCTGGCCCTAACCTGGCAATTTCTCTCTAGAGTGAATGGTGGCTCCATATCTTGCCATCTGAATGGCAGTGGTCATTGGGTAGCAAAAAAAAAGATCCTGCAAGTAAGAATCTGAGGATTATTATTATGCCACACCCAGCTAACGTCTTCATATCTTCTTCGTACTCTTTTCTGACACTTCCATTTATTTCATGGCTTTTTTCTAGAGAGAACTGCCACCCTAAAGCTCTCTTAAGTGTATATTTTCCCACAACTCAAGAATGTCTTCTTTATTCCATAATACTGGGATAAAAATCCTGTAGAAACTCCTTACAGGTTCAGAGTCAGGACATTCACGCAACAGAGTTTTAAACTGAACGCTATATAGTGAGACACAATTGGTATCACATTTCAAACTGAGATGACAAATACTCGAATTTTGTTATAGCTAAAACCAGTTACATGAATTTAAATGCCCACTCCATTTAAGGGTACGGAAGTGTTGGGACTAAAGAGGATTATTGAAAAAGGATTTTGCTATGAAAAACTAATTTTGACATTTCGAGTTAGCAAGAGATTTTTAAAAATTTATTATTATTATTTTTTAATTTAAGATTCATTTTGTGACTTCAGACTAGTTATGAGGACTTTGTGAAATTTCACTTTTGAGGAGAGGCAGTTAAGGAACATTGGGAGTAAATGCTAAGGAACAGTGGGAAACAAAAATAAAGTCTTATATTTTCAGTCCACAAGTATTGTTTTGGACGGAGTCATTTGTGTTCTGTTATACTCTTCATTGTCACTGTCAACCTCAAAGTTCTGTGTCCTCCCAACTCAGTTACTGAAGACACAGCACATTCTTCATAGTCTTCCATAGCTCCTGAAGTTCAGCTACTCTTATGAGTTGCATTGCTCTGCATGTAGATAATCAAGCCAATACTCTAGAATTTCATTTCCTGATCTCCAGTGACCCGCTCATCTCCACTGTTTAAAACCGTATCCCTCATGGAGGACAGCTAGAACTGCTCTTCTAAAATGACAAATTTAATTAATTGTTTTCTCTGACCACAACTTTCTATCATTCTCTTCTACTTTAAAGTCATCAGCTCCTCCACCTTATTGGATTTTTAAAATCTATAATATTCTCCAATTTCTCCATATCGGCTCTCTTTTGTTGGGATTTTTTTTTACCTCCTCCCTAAATTTCAGTCTTTGATCCCCTCTAACTACCCTCTTTCCAATATCTTCAACTCCTTTGACCTGTTTCCTTTTCATCACTCTTGCCTAGTAAAATATCAACATTGGTTCAATTCAAATGTCCCCTTTGCACATGCCTCTACCTAAGCATATGAGCGGTGATACTGAAAATCACAAATCCACGCAATATCATGGTCACAATATCCATTGGTGCCATTTCCACAGTCAACTCCTGTTCCCTTTACTTGAAGTAGTTATTTCAAACATTTTCCACCATCCACAAACTTCTAAACTGTTCCATCTCCCCATAATTCTTAGCAGATAACTTCATCTTCCTACTTCTCAGAGAAAATAAGTAATTACTGGAGGCAGAGCCAACATGGCACTATATACAGGAGCACCATGCTGTCCCTCTACAGCAAAGACCCAAAAAACTAAGTAAAACAGATACAAATGTCAATCCTGGAATCCTAAGTGTTAAATGAACGGATGAAGAACTCAATTAAGCACCAAATGGAATAAAAAACTGACAAAGAACAGAGAATGAGGAGAACTATGGACTGGAGGTCCCCTGCTAGCTAATTTGGCACAGATTTGCCATCTAGGACTTCAATCAATAAGAATGGTGGACAGGGAGTACTGGAAAGCAACTTCGTAAAGCTCCCAACAGGAGACAGAGCACCCTGTAACCAGGGATACACACCTTCCCACCCCTCATCCTTCTTCCCTCTACACGTCTTCTGTCACTTTCCAATGGGCCATGGTCTCTTGGCTGGAGAGATACCAGCTCACTGTCACCCGGGTCCACCCCGCCCCCACTGGGTGGCTCCTTCAGTGCCATTTTGCTGTTACTGTTCTTGTTTTGTGGCTTTTTGGGGGTTCCTTTTCTCTCTCTCCCTTCCTTCCTTTCCTTTCTCCTGTCCAGCTTGCCCTGTGTGCCATCCCTGCCTCTTCCTGATGGGCTGTGGCACACTGCTCAGCTAGAGAT
>NW_004444109.1:326574-327624 GCF_000243295.1 Trichechus manatus latirostris | reverse complement strand
CACTCGGAGCCATTTTGTTTTGTTTGTTTTTTTTTCTTTTTGTTGTTGTTGTTTTTTCTTCTCTCTTTCTCATTTCCTTCCTTTATTTTCTCTCACCAACCTAGACTCTTATGTTTCCCCCCTTTCTTGATGGGCTGTACTGTACCACACCTCTAGAGAACCTCTGGCACACAGCCTCCCCAGGTCTGTGCCACCCCACAGGCCGGCTCCCTCAGTGCCATTTTTTAACTTTTTCTTTATATTTCTTAGTCTCCCTTTTCCTTCTCCCTCCCATCTAGGTCCTGCACTGCCACCAAACCTGCCTGACAGGCCACGCTGTGTCATCTGGAGAGACATCAACTAGCTGCCACCCCAATTCCTCCCCACTCCCAATATCCACTTCCCCCAGCACCATATTTATTTATTTATTTATTCTTGTTGTTTTGTTTTTCGTTGCTGTTTCTTCTCTATCTTTCCCTTCTTTCTTTTCCTTTCTCCTGCCCTCCTAGATCTGTGTGCCACCCATGCCCCCTCTCAACAGGCTGAGCTGCAGTGCTTGGCTAGAGAGCCACTGACAAGTCGACCCCAACCCCACCCACCAAATCCTACAGTGTCACAATTTTATTTACTTTTCTGCTTTTTTCCTTCATTTTTAACTTCTGTTTCTCTCTCTTTTTTCTCTTCTTTCTCTCACCCATTTAGCTCCACTCATCATACTCGCCCCCTTCTCTCCTGTCTATCTGCACCGTGCTATGAGCACCATATCCCTGCACAGCACCAGCATGGGTCACTGGATCCCGCCCTGCACTAGACATCCAATCTGTAAATGACAACAATGTTGTAACAATCAAAGAACAAGTAAACAATACAGGTATAGAATTTTCAAATGGAGAGGAAGTGAAGACTGGTTTAAACTTAGGAAAATGGGGTAAATTTCAAGGTAACCTCAAAGAAAGTTAACAAACCTACTCATCAAAATAAATAAGGAAAACATAAAGTCTCAGTAAACACAAAATCTACAGAAATAAAAGAAACAAAAAAAAAAATCCACAAACAAAAGGAATTCAGGAC
>NW_004444109.1:320697-321636 GCF_000243295.1 Trichechus manatus latirostris | reverse complement strand
CTCTATTTCAAAGCCAAATTTCTTGAAGGGATTCGTCAGTTCCTATTCATTTTCCATTAACTCCAAATTCTATTGCGATTTCGCCTTCACACTGACCACTCTACTGAGACTCCTTCTCTAGGCCACAGTGACCTCTTTTCTGCTGGATCAAACTGTCATTTTAGACGATACAAAAGATTTTCACTTGCATTATCTTCTTTTAGTGTGATTTTAGCTTTGTGATATTATCCACATTTTCTGAACATGAAGCAGATATTCTGAAAGCTAATTTGCTCAAAATCACACCCTTATAGCTATAGTGGCAAGTTTGATCTTGAACTGAGGGCTTATGACTCAGAATCCTTTACAGTAAAATAAAGTGAAGCCATTATATTCTCATATTCATTATTCCATGGATACATACAATTTATTTTCTACTTAAAATCATCTATTTCTATGGCCCATGGCCATGGTGTCTGAAGTTATTAATAACCTAAAGTGACCCAGAAGTTTCTGAAGAATATGGGAAGTTAATGAGAAAAACTGCCTCATGAATTCCCAAGTAAAAAATAATGACAGTAAACATGTTAGAGACAGACTATTCCTCGTAAGGAATGTAAATTGACTCAAGCAAAAGTATAAAAGGAAACATTGAAAGAATAAAATTTCGCCTGTTGTTAGTAACAGCTTGATTGGGCCAAAAAGCCACATATTGAATTATAGATCCTTGATGCCTCTTTCACGAACTTTTCTGTTTCTTCATACCTTAAATTCCACTGAAAGATTTACATTTTGATGGTACGAAAATCATGCAGAAGACTTACAAAGCACAAGAATTTTCAGTTTGTTGCTATAGTATTGCTATGTGCAAAATGCACTGGAAAGAAGAAAATAAGCTTTCAGGGGTGGGCTTCCTGAGTAAATGTCAATTGAGCTAAGAGAGGATAGGTGGTAGACTTT
>NW_004444109.1:316979-320007 GCF_000243295.1 Trichechus manatus latirostris | reverse complement strand
TACTCATCAAAATAGGATGTAGAACACTTTCTTTATGAACTATGTTATGCCAGTTTACCTAGATGTCACCCAAAACAATGGTCTCCAGCCATCAGCCCCAGCTATTCAGTCCCTCAAGGTATTAGGATGTGTCTAGGAAGCTTCTATGACTTTGCCTTGGTCAAGTTGTGCTGACTTCCCCATACCATGTGTTGTCTTTCCCTTCACCAAGTTAACACTTATCTACTATCTAATTAGTGATTTCCCCTCCCCACCCCTCCCTTCCCTCATAACCAGCAAAGATTTTTTTTTTCTGTGTGTAAACCCTTTCTTGGGTTTTTAGAATAGTGGTCTCATTCAATATTTATCCTTTTATGATTGACTTATTTCACTCAGCCTAATGCCCTCCAGATTCATCCATGTTGTGAGATGTTTCACAAATTCATCATTGTCTTTATCCTTGAGTAGTATTCTACTATGTGTATGTACCATAATTTGTTTATCCATTCAGCCGTTGATGGGCACTTAGGTTGTTTCTATATTTTTTCTATTGCGAATAATGCTGCAATGAACACGGTTGGACATATGTCTATTTGTGTGACGGCTCTTATTTCTCTAGGATATATTTATAGGAGTGTGACAGCTGGATCACATGGTATTCCTCTTTCTCGCTTTTTAAGGAGGGAACATATCGTTTTCCATAGCGGTTGTACAGTTTTACATTCCCGCCAGCGTGCCTAAGTGTTCCAATCTCCCCACAACCCCTCCAACATTTGTTATTTTCTGCTTTTTTGATGGTAGACATTTTTTAGGTGGCTAAGGGAAGAAAGGAGCCTTGGTGGGGCAATGGTTAAGAGTTCAGGCTGCTAACCAAAAGGTCAGCAGTTCAAATCCACCAGCAGCTCCTTGGAAACCCTATGAGGCAGCTCTACTCTATCGTATAGGGTCGCTCTAGGGTTGCTATGAGTCGGAATCAACTGGACTGCAATGGGTTTTTTTGGGCTTAAGGGAAGAAAGGTCATTCTTAACCAGAGGGACTAACAGTATGTGCAAAATTCCAAGAGTGATATCATGGTATGTTTAGAGAACTTCAACCAGTTGTTCCAATGCAGTACTAGTTAAGGCTTTTAAAAATATAATTAACAGGGAGCTAATTCAAAATAATGTGGAAGAATAAAAACAGTAGAGTTGATTTATTGTTTACCCAGAGGAAAATTTTCCTGAGTGATTTTCAAGCACAGATGGATCTGAGGGTTTAAAAGAATCCATCAGTTCTCTGTCTTGATTTTCTCTTCTCTCTCTCTCTCTCTCCCTCTTTCTTTCTCTCTCCTATTTCCTTTCTTCTTTCTCTTCCCCTCCTTTCTCTTCTTTTTGTCTGTGTTAGCCTGATTATCAGCAAGCTCTTAGCACGCAACAAACAAAATAATCACCAGCAATGATAGGCTAAAATAATCCGCACAGCTTCATACTACTGTATTACAAAGTAACTGTGCATTTTATGGCTAATTTCCATTGCATTGAAAGCAAAATTCTTGATAATCTGTCTCTTACTTCCTTGTCCTATTTCATTTTCTGATTTCCACTCCTCCTTCAGTTTCACACATATTAGGTTAAGAAATCTTGCTCAGGATGAATGGGAAGCCTTTGGCAGGAGTATAATAAATTAATATATGAGAAAGACAAAATAACTCAGATAATAATAAAGATGATACAGGGAGGTGGGACTAGAAGCACAGGAATTATTATGGAGTTTGTGACAATTCAAACATGTTTTGATAGTCAGAGAAGGTGCTGTATATATTTTATGTCACAATTTATTGAATCAATCACATATTTTTCCCGATTGTTGTCAAAATATGCAATAAGTAGGCTTATACATAAAAATTTGAAATTACTTTTTTTGGTTATATTTTTATATGTTTATAAGTAGAAGTACAAGAAAAAAGAATATTGCACATTTTTAATTTTATATATATTATTCCATAGATAGGTAAATAGAGGGTTGCCGTCAAGTCTACTCCAGCCCATGTCAACCTTATGTACAACAGAATGAAATGTCCAATCCTGTATCATTCTCATGATTACCATATGTTCAAGTCCATCATTGTGGCTACTGCGCCAAACCATCTCACCAAGGGCCTCCCTCACTCTTGCAGGCTCTCTATTTCACCGAACACAATGTCCTCCTCTAGCGATTGTTTCCTCCTAATGACATGTCCAAAGCAAGCATGTCAGATAATGTTCTATTGTGATCCATAAGGTTTTCATTGGCTAATTTTTGGAAGTAGATCACCAGGCCTTTCTTTCTAGTGTCTCTCAGACTGGACGCTCTGCTGAAACCTGTCCACCATGGATGACCCTGCTGGTATTTGAAATAATGGCACCGTAGCTTCCAGCATCACAGCAACATTCAAGCCACCCCAGTGAGACAAACTAGCAGACAGGTGGGGGTATTGGCCAATAGCCCTCCAGAGTTTACTTGCATCAGCAATGTACTTATTTCCATTTTCTCACAGCATGAATATCCAAAAAAATATTCATTTTATAATTGTTAATATGATGATAATACTGTTATTATAAGACAATTTCTTTGTGAATGTTTCACCAAGAAAGATCTACTCATAGGTGCCTTCTGTGGCCATTCATGGTTTGATCAGGAAGGAGTGGCAGAAATGATGGTCTTGGCACATTTACTATCTTGTGACTCAATTTTTAATCATAAAATGCACCACTGTGTCAACCTGAAGCACTATGACAGGTGTGAGACAGAATTGATAAATTCTACATTTTTACAAAAAACAATGGGTGAGCAACGCACAGAACAGAGAAAGGAGCCAAATGAAGATGGCATTTATTACTGGCACCATGTCTCAGATGGAAAGGCCAAAACAACAAATGAGAGAACGTTTGGATGTAGTTAGAGAGCAGGAGGCAGGGAAAAGAAAGGAAGTCTATAACATAAGGAATAGCTGATGCCTCTGTAGCCGTAGTTCCCGCCAATCTTTCTGCTTCCCTTTCCTGCTTGTTCTGCTGTAATAATATATGTGAA
>NW_004444109.1:314722-316155 GCF_000243295.1 Trichechus manatus latirostris | reverse complement strand
GGCAGTTCTACTACGTCCTATAGTGTCACTATGCCTTGGGAACGACACAGCCAGTTTAGATGAAAGATCCTGGATATGGAAACTTGTTTGCTTTACCTTGTTGGGTATTTCCAATCCTTTTTCACTTCATCAAGCTAGGTAATTTTTTACCCATTTCTTTTCAGTCATTTAAAATGGGAGGATAAGTAGTGAGATTCTCATCAGCACATCTTTCATTCCTAGCAATTAAAATTGTTAGTAATTCCATTTTTGTTTACCTCAGGTTTTCATGCCTAGAATATGTTTATTCTATAAGTTCTTTCTATATTTTTGTCCTTCTATATTTTATATTCTTCCTTCTTACTAGACAACTTTCATATTAGTGGTTGGAACAGAGTTCACAGCACTTGAAAATAAAAGCCTCCTGAATAACTATATCTTTCTACCCAGTGGCCATACATTGAGATTTCTGTTGTGTCCAGGCCCTCACTGTTACTCTCATGACCATGTCCTACACTCTATTGGAACACTAAGGGCATGTAAGGTGATAGGGGAGGGACTCACATCACTGTTCTCATTGCACAGCCTCATCACATCTATACTCTGAGACTCAGCTTAAGTCTCTGCTACATTGCTTTCTAAGGTCAAGATAGAATTTTTTTTTTTTAAATTGATTAGTTCTTTTTTTTATCAGGCTGGACTAACTTCCGTTCATTCATTCATTCATTTATTCCAAAAATATTTTTATGGAGTCTCTACCGTGTACCAGAAGAAAGGTTTGGCGATCTAATTTGAAAATCAATGATAAAAACCCTATGAACCACAATGGCCCAATCCACAATCAGTCATGGAGATGGTGCAGGATTTTATTCTTTTGTGCATGGGGTCGCCGTGAGTTGGGGGCCGACTCATTGGTGGCTAATTGCAACTACTGTGCACTAGTGTGTACTAGGCATTATTTTAGGCTGTAGGACTGCCACTAAACAGGAAGACAAAGTTGCTGTGCTCATCAGCATTACTTTCCAGTAAGTGTCTTAGATTAAAATATCCAGGAAGTTGGAACAGACATGCGGAATTCGGTCCTGTACTTTTGATCATGATGATGACAACTATGCAGATAGTGATAGGATGGAAATAAAAATCTGATTGATGTTAGTTTATGAGTTTAGACTTTAGGTAGTATTTGAAATGGTGTAAGAAAACAACTTCTATTTTATAGCATATTTATAGTGGATGCAAATGAGAGAATACCAAACAGATAATGTTAATGTACCAAGTGTCTTAGTTATCTAGTGCTGCTATAACAGAAATATCACAAGTGGATGGCTTTAACGAACAGAAATTTATTCTCTCAGAGTCCAGGAGGCTAGAAGTCCAAATTCAGGGCACCAGCTCCAGGGGAAGGCTTTCTCTCTCTGTTGGCTCTAGGGGAGGATCCCTGTCATCAATCTTCC
>NW_004444109.1:313624-314609 GCF_000243295.1 Trichechus manatus latirostris | reverse complement strand
GCATCCCACCCTAATCATCTTTAACATAACCAAGTTATTTGTGTCCAAAGTACTATAGTGGAACAGGCACATGGTAGACATTTCCATTATAAATGGGAGAAATTGGAGAGAAAGAAGGGATAATGGGTACCAAGCAAGTTAGTAGAACACATTACTTTAGCTCTCAAGTCTTGAAAATAATCTGTTCTCTGAGATCATTTATACAATGGCCTTGCCCTCCAAACTCTGGGTGTTGGCCACACTCTCCAGATTCTGGGCAGAGGCCCCTCAGCCTTGGGCTTCAGCTCTGCCTTCTGGGCCCATTGAAATGGCAACTCTGCTCCTTTGCATTTGAGCAACCGCATTCTCCTAGTCTGCCTGTGTTGCAACCCCACACTCTCGGCCCCGGCAGGCCCTTTCCTTCTGTCCCTTGCCTTGGGAATGGCAGCCCTACCACCTCAGCTTTGGGCAGCGGGAACGAACCCATCCCTCTGACACTCGTGAATGGCAGCTCCACACTGCAGAACTAAGTTGGTAAAGATCTGACTTTTTGAAAACTTGGAGGCCATGACCCCAGCCTTTGAGACCCAGCAGGCCATGGTTCTACCCTTTGAGACCCCAGATGTAGTGGCCCTACTCTTTGAAAATGTGGCAGTTTTGCTTCCTGTGTTCCTTGTCTCTTCAGCTTCTGCTTCCTGGTTCCTTGACCTCTCAACACCTTGGGCTCTTGGGCTGGCACAGCATTTGTCCTGCTCTAGCAAGTGTTCCAAAGTTCTTTATCTCTACTGATAAGTGCCTGGAGGCACACTACTCCACCAGGAAGCTTCCAGTGCAAACACACTGAGCTTTCTTGGTCTATGGGCCGACTCCTGCTCCATCTTGCACTGGTCTCCTGGTTCTGCTGCTGCCGTTTCTCTCTTGCTGCTTCTAGCCGTCTGTGCTTTCTCCAATGTTATAGCTCTCCTCACCTGAATTGACTTTGATGTCCATAACGCCACCAACAATT
>NW_004444109.1:310861-312978 GCF_000243295.1 Trichechus manatus latirostris | reverse complement strand
GAAGATTAGGATTTACAACACAGGGAAATTACATCAAATCACAAAATGGAGGACAACCACACAATACTGAGAATCATGGCCTAGCCAAGTTGATACTTATTTTGGGTGGACACAATTCAATTCACACCACCAAGTAAAGATGGTAAAATTATAGGATCAATGAGAATGCAGATAGTTGATTCTCAAATTGATGTATATTCAAAACACCTGGGAGGGAGCATTTATAAGATTGTGATACCCATTCTGCACTCCATGCCAATTAACTCTTGAACTTTGATGGTAAAACTCAGATATCAGTTTTGTTTTTGTTGTTACTTTGAACTTCTAAATTATTTCATCTTACAAACAAGCTTGAGATCTGTTATGGATTTAATTGTGTCACTCCAAAATATGTATTGAAATCCTGGCCATATGCATTATGATTTAATCATGAGCTTAAATCAGTTGGCCTTAGGCAGAGCAGATTACTTTCCATAATGCAATTTAATGTAATGTAACTAATCAGTCAGTTGAGGTCGTCCAGTACAGTTTGGGTCCTAAATCTAATCATTTCTGAGTTATAAAAAGAGCAGATTAGATGCAGACTTCAATATGTACTGGGGAAGACACATACTGTATTGAAGACAGATACATTTAATACATACTGAGGAAGCCATGCTAGGATCGCCAAGAACCAAGGGATCCCCGGGGGGACCGAAGTCATAAGGCAGAGGCCCTGATTTGGACTTTTAACCTCCAGATCTATGAGAAAATAAATTTCTGTTCTTCAAAGCCACCTACTTGTGGTATTTATGTTAAGGCAGCATGGGCTAAGAAAAGAACCCATGCTCCAAACACATTTTTTTCAGACTCTAATGTATATACATTAGAGTTTTATTATATGCAGATTCTGGTTTAGTAGGTGTGGAGTGGATCGTAGAATCTTCAGGTCTAATATGCTCCCAGGTTCTGCTTCTGTTTGATCTGAGGATGACACACTGAGTAGCAAGACTCTAAACAACAAATCTCACTGTCATGGGTTGAATTGTGTCCCCCCAAAAATGTGTGTATCAATTTGACTTGGCCATGATTCCCAGTGTTGTATGGTTGTCCTCCATTTTGTGATTGTAATTTTACATTAAAGAGGATTAGGGTGGGATTGTGACACCACCCTAACCCAGGTCACATCCCTGATCCAATGTAAAGGGAGTTTCCCTGGGGTGTGGCTTGCACCACCTTGTATCTCTTTTAGGAGATAAAAGAAAAGGGAAGCAGGTGGAGAATCAGGGACCTCATACCACCAAGAAAGCAGTGCCAGGAGCAGAGCCTGTCTTTTGGGCCTGGGGTCCCTGTGTAGAGAAGCTCCTAGTCCGGGGGAACACTGATGAGAAGGCCGACAGAGGGAGAAAGGCTTTCCCTGGAGATGACGCCCTGAATTTGGACTTCTAGCCTACTTTACTTTGAAGAAATAAATTTCTCTTTGTTAAAGATAGCCACTTGTGGTATTTCCATTATAGCAGCACTAGATGACTAAGACACTTGCCTTATCAGGACTATAAGAGCTTTATAGCTACCCACGAGTCCTTTCTAAGTAGTGGTTACCTCAAATCCCATTAAGTATAGTGGAACCATGTTAATGTTTCAAGACCAGGGAAGATTTGACATTCAAAGAAGAGATTCGGCAGTGTTGTAGGTTTTTCTCACAGGTTTGAAACAGTCACTCCTCTCCTAACCCAAGCATGAGATGAAAGCCGGACTGCTGAAAAGTACAGCTGGAGATGCTGATCTTCAACCAAGTCTCCAGGAAGTATCATCATCATGAACTTGGTACATATGTAACCAAAGTAAACCTCTGGGACAGAAGAAAATCCAGGCTTATCATGTCTTTGTGGAATCCCATTCTTGTCACTTCTCCATTTCGTAAATGTAATTCATAAGTGAATAACCCGAGTACAGATTGTTCCACAACCTGGTAGGCGATTAAACAAATTAAACATGCTGCTGCTCTTTGCGGAAGTATAGCTTAGAATTCGACAACATTTAGAAATGAGCTATTTAGCTCCACAAGTAATCATCCCAAATTTGTTCAAAGATGTGTACTAAATTAGCACTTAAGATCCTCCTTTCCATTCTTGCTT
>NW_004444109.1:304350-310218 GCF_000243295.1 Trichechus manatus latirostris | reverse complement strand
AAAACAACAGAAATATATTTTTAACATGGCTTTTTTTTCATTACAGCAAACTTTACATATGCAATCACTACACATCCACCAAATATATCTCAGTTACAAATATCAGCCATTCAGTTCATCTCATCTCAGATTAGGTTTGAGATGAATTCAACATTCAGTACTATTCATTCCAGCTCTGGTTGACTGAGAACATCTTTTCTTTTCTGGTAAGAAAAAGACCTCTGACTTTGTGTTAATTCCTTTTACTTAGTTAGTAAAGGAAAAATGAACATAGATGTGAGCTGGCAGGGTTCCAGTGCCCAGAACACAGCAGGATCATAATATATGCTTTTATTTATATTTATATTAACTAAGATTAGTTTTTTCTTCACTTAGCAAATTATAATTAGATATGTAGCTACTCTTGTTTTGCAAAGAATAATACAAATATTTTTTATTGTGTTTTATGTGAAAGTTTACAGCATAAATTAGTTTCTCATTCAAAAATTTATATACAAATTGTTTCTGTGACATTGGTTGCAATCCCTGCAATGTGTCAGCTCTCTCCCTCTTTTCCCTTTCCACCATGAGTTCTCCCTGTCTCTTTGTCCAGGTTTCCTGTCCCTTAGTCTTTGCTTTTGGGCAAGTGTTGCCTGTTTGATCTCGTATACTTGATTAAACTAAGAAGCACATTCTTCACATGTGTTATTGTTTGCTTTATAGGCCTGTATAATCTTTGGCTGAAAGGTGGACTTTGGAAGTGGCTTCAGTTCTGAGTTAGCAGTGTGTCTGAGGGCCATAGTCTTTAGGGTTCCTCTAGTCTGTGTCAGATCAATAAATCTGTCTTTTTTTTTTTTTTTTGTGAATTTGCATTTTGTTCTACATTTTTCTCCCACTCTGTCTGGAATTGTTTATTGTGATCCTTGTCAGAGCAGTTCATGGTGGTAGTCTGGCACCATCTAGTTCTTCTGGGCTCAGGCTGGTGGAGGTTGTGGTTCATGTGGTCCGTGAGTCCTTTGGACTAAATTTTCCTTGTGTCTTTGGTTTTCTTCATTTTCCTTTGCTTCAAATGTGATGGGACCAGTCCATGTATTTTAGATAGCCTCTCGCAAGCTTTCAAGACCCCAGATGCTATACACCAAAGTAGGATGTAGAACACTTTCTTTATGAACTATGTTATGTCAATTGACCTACATGTCCCCTGAGACCATGGTACCCAGCCCTCAGTCCCAGTTACTCAGTCCTTCAAGGTGTTTGGATGTGTCTAGGAAGCTTCTATGCCTTTGCCTTGGTCAAGTTGTACTGACTTCCCCTGTAGTGTGTGTTGTCTTTCTTTCACCAGAGTTAACTACTATCTAGTTAGTGATTCCTCTCCTCACTCCTCTCCTCCCTCATAAGCATCAAAGATTGTTTTATTCTGTGTAAACCTTTTCTTGGGTTTTTATAATAATGGTCTCATTCAATATTTGTCCTTTTGTGATTGACTTATTTCACTCAGCATAATGCACTCCAGATTCATCCATGTTGTGAAATGTTTCGTGGATTTATCATTGTTCTTTATCCTTGGGTAATATTCCATCATGTGTATGTACCATAAATTTGTTTATCCATTCATCCGTTGATGGGCACTTAGGCTGTTTCTATCTTTTTGCTATTGTGAATAATGGTGCAATGAATATGGGTGAACACATGTTTATTTCCCTTGGATATATTCCTAGGAGTGGGATTGCTGGATCATATGGTATTTCTATTTCTAGCTTTTTAAGGAGGCACTGTATCATTTTCCATAATGATTGTACCATTTTACATTCCCACCAGCAATGTGTAAGAGTTCCAATCTCCCTGCAACCTCTCCAACATTTGTTATTTTCTGTTTTTTTTTTCTTTTTTTAATTCATGCCAGTAATGTTGAGGTGAAATGGTATCTCATTGTAGTTTGATTTGCATTTCTCTATAGGGTCACTGTGTGTTGGAATCGACTCAATAGCAATAGGTTTGGTTTGTTTGGAATGGTTAATGATCACAAGCATTTCCTCATGTGTCTGTTAGCTGCCTGAATGTCTTCTTTGGTGAAGATAGTTTTGAGTCTGTTCATATCCTTTGCCCATTTTTTAATTGGGTTATTTGTATTTTTGTTATTGATGGTGTATGGAGGTGACGAAGTATTCTATAGGTCTTAGAGGTTAGACGCTTGTTGGATATATTATAGCCAAAAGATTTTTCACAGTCTTTACATTCTCTTTTGGTTTAGTCTTTTGATGAGCATAAGAGTTTAAGTAGTTTCCAGTTATCTAGATTATCTTCTGGTCTATGTGCATTGTTAGTTATGGTTTGTATCCTATTTATGTATTAGGGCCCCTAGCATTGTTCCTATTTTTTCTTCCATGATCTTTATCATTTTAAGTTTTATATTTAGTTCTGTGATTAATTTTGAGTTAGGTTTTGTATGGTGTGAGGTGTGGGTCCTGTTTCATTTTTTAACAGATGGACATCCAGTTTTGCCAGCACCAGTTGTTAAAAAGACTGTCTTTTCCCCATTTAATGGACTTTGGACCTTTGTCAAAGAACAGCTAACCATAGGTGGATGGATTTATTTCTGGGTTCTTGATTCTGGTCCATTGGTCTATATGGTTGTCATTGTACCAGTACCAGGCTGTTTTGACTACTGTGGCTGTATAGTAGGTTCTGAAATCAGGTAATGTGAGGTCTTCTACTTTTTTTATTTTTTCTTCAGTGATGCTTTGTGTATCTAGGGCCTCTTTCCTTTCTATGTAAAGTTGGTGATTAGTTTTTCCATCTCATTAAAGAATGCTGTTGGTATTTGGATTGGGATTGCATTATATCTGTAAATTGTTTTGGGTAGAGTTGACACTTTGACAATGTGAGTCTTCCTATCCATAAGCATAGCATGTTTTTCAATTTATGTAGCTCTCTTTTGGTTTCTTACAGTAGTGTTTCGTAGTTTTCTTTGTATAGGCCTTTTATGTCCCTGGTTAGATTTATTCCTAAGTATTTAATTTTTTTAGAGCTATTATAAATGGTATTCCTTTCTTGGTTTCCTTTTCGCAGTTCTCTTTGTTGGTATATAGGAATCCAGCTGATTTTTGTATGTTTATCTTGTATCCTGCTGCTCTGCTGAATATTTCTATTAGCTGTAATAGTTTTCTTGGGGAGTCTTTTGGATTCTTTATGTATAGTATCATATTATCCATAAATAGGGACAGTTTTACTTCTCTGTACCAATTTAGATGCCCTTTATTTCTTTTTCTTGCCTTATTGCTCTAGCTAGGACTTCCAGAACAATGTTAAATAGGAATGGTGATATAGGGCATCCTTGTCTTGTTCTCATTCTCAGTAGAAATGTTTTCAGCCTCTCTCCATTGAGAATGAAGTTGGCTGTTGGTGTTGTATAGATGCTCTTTTGTGTTGAAGAATTTCCCTTCTATTCCTATTTTATTGAGAGTTTTTATTAGGAATGGGTGTTGGACTTTATCAAATGCCTTATCTGCATTGATTGAGATTATTATGTGATTCTTTTCTTTTGTTCTCTTTATATGGTAGATTACGTTGATGAATTTTCTCATGTTGAATCATCCTTGCATACCTGGTATGAATTCCACTTGGTCGTGGTGTTCTATTTTTTTTTATATGATGCTGAATTCTATTCTGGTTGAAAATTTTTACACGCATATTCATCAGAGATATTGATCTATAGTTTTCTTTTTCTGTGGTGTCTTTGCCTGGCTTTGGTATCAGGGTTATGTTGGATTCATAGAATGAATTCGCATAGAATGCATTCCTTCCTTTTCTATGCTATGAAATAGTTTGAGTAGTATTGGTGTGAGCTCTTCTCTGAAAGTTTGGCAGAATTCTCCAGTGAAGCTGTCTGGGCCAGTGCTTTTCTTGGGAGAGTATTTTTTATTACCTCTTCAGTCTCTTTTCTTGTTATGGGTTAGTTCAGATTTTCTACTTCAATTTAATACATACTTTTTTTTGGAGGGGGGTGGTAAGAATTTCCCAAATAAGATAAATCAACCAAGCTTATTCTTTGATTCATGTGAAATGTTCATTTTTTGGTTTGGTCATTTGTTTTTTAGGATACTGTAGTAGTTTTAGGTTAAGAGCTCAGCTGCTAAGCAAGAAGTCAGCAATTTGAGTCCACTAGCCACTCCTTGGAAACCCTATGGGGCAGTTCTACTCTGTCCTATAGGGTCGCTATGAGTCAGAATTGACTTGACAGCAATAGGTTTGGTTTGGGTTTGGTTTGTAGTAGTTTTCTAAGGAGACCTGGCGACACAGTGCTTAAGCAACTTAGCTGCTAACTGAAAGGTTACCACTTCAAACCTTCAACTGCACCACAAGAGACAGGTGTGGCAGTCGGCTTCCTTAAAGATTCCAGCCTTAGAAACCCTGTGGGGGAGTTCTACTCTGTCCAATAAGTCACTATAAGTTGGAATCAACTCAAAGGCAATAGGAGTAGTTTTCTATTACTCTGTAACAAATTACTACAAATTTAGTGGCTTAAAATAGCATCTACTTATTAACTTCCAGTGCTGCAGTCAAAAGTCTGGGTACAGAGTGGCTCAGCTGTTCCTTTGCTTAGTGTTTCGTAATGCA
The DNA here is from genome assembly GCF_000243295.1 of Trichechus manatus latirostris. Classification (NCBI taxonomy): domain Eukaryota; kingdom Metazoa; phylum Chordata; class Mammalia; order Sirenia; family Trichechidae; genus Trichechus; species Trichechus manatus. The sequence continues at coordinate 305,622 of NW_004444109.1, read as the reverse complement.
GACATTAAGGTGTCTGTGGGCTGTGTTTCTTTCTAGAAGCTCTAGGAATGAATCCTCTTCCAAGTTCATTCAGGTTGTTGACAAATTCAGTGTCATGTTGTAGGACTGGTGTCCATTTCCTTGTCAACTAGGAGCCTTTTTCAGCTTCTTAAGACTCTACACCTTTTCATGTTGCCCTTTCCATCTTCAAACTAGCAACAGAGGGCCAAATCCTTCTTCCACTTCAAATTTCTCTGACCTCTGCTGCATTTCTCTGACTCTGTTCAGAGAAAGTTTTCTGCTTTTAAGGATGCATGTGATTAGATTGGGTCTGCCTGGATAATCCTTATTTTAAGGTTCATAAAGTAAATTCCATTTACAAGGTCCTTTTCATCATGTAATATAACATATTAACAGGTTCCAGGGATTGAGGCATGGATATCTTTGGGGGGGCTATTCTACCAACCACACATAGGTTGATAAATGGCTTCTGAGAGAATTTATTGAGCTTCTTTTATGAGAGACCAACAAGATAATGACTAGTAAGATCAAGGAAGCTGAAAGATGAAGAAAAAAGTTGTGTCTTAGAATTTCTCCCGGTTCCATGAGACAGCAGCTTTGTACTTTCTCAGTTTACCTTTTTTTCTGACATATACTTTCACTACTAAGGCCCTTTAGAAATCACCTTCAATTGGTTAATTATAATGAAGCTTCATGAAATTCTCCAGCAAATGGTGTGAATGGAGATGATGGTACATCATGACACTTCAGTGTGTTCTGAGTCATAAACACAGCACACACACACAAAAGTTAATTTAGTTCACTTAAGTTGTATTAGATTTCTTATTTTAAAGGATCTTTTTTTGTCCCTTGGTGATACAAGCAGTTAATACGCTCCACTACTAACGTAAAAGTTGGAGGTTCAAGTCCATCCAGAGTTGCCTCAGAAGGAAGGCCTAGCTATCTACTTCTAAAAAATCAGTCATTGAAAACCCACAGTTCTACTCTGACACCTCCGTGGGTTGGAGGTGACTTGACAGCAGCTGATTATATGCCAATTTCTATTCAGTTATGCTTTGTAGAAATCTGTACATTAATATGATAAATACATTTGTAAATGAGATGGAGAGAATGATATGTTCCATATGGCTTTGGCTTTTTTTTTTTTATGAAACTTTTTTTTTTTTTTAATATTTTATTGTACTTCAGGTGAAGGCTTACAGAACAGATAGTTTCTCATGTAACAGTAGCACACATGCTGTTTTATGACATTGGTTAACAACGCCCCAACAT
>NW_004444109.1:261466-303434 GCF_000243295.1 Trichechus manatus latirostris | reverse complement strand
TTGTACAGGTTGTGTTAGTTTCCCCTGTATTGTGTACTGTCTCACCCTTCACCCAAGTTATGAAACATTTTTATTTTATTGTACTTTAGGTGGAGGTTTACAATTCATGTTAGTCTCTCATATACAAATTTATACATACATTGTTCTGTGGCCCTAATTGCTCTCCCTGTACTGTGACAGCGCACTCCTCCTCTCCACCTCTGATTTCCCGTGTCCATTCAACCAGCTCTTGACCCTTTCTGCCTTTTCATCTCACCTCTGGACAGGAGCTGCCCATTAGTCTCATATATCTACTTGAGCTAAGAAGCACACTCTTCACAAGTATCATTTTATGTCCCATAGTCCAGTCTAATCTTTGTCTGAAGAGTTGTCCTCAGGAATTGCTTTAGTTCTGGGCTTCACAGGGCTTTTTTGTTTGACTTGCACTAGATGGAGAAATCAGACATATGTAGGATAGTTGGCTTTGCTAAATTTGAATGCTTACATGATTCAATATAAGTATAGTATAGAGATAAGCTAAATACCTGTAATTGAAAATGCTTCTACTTGCAGTGACTTTTAACTGCTACTTCCATGAAAATCTCTAAATCAAATGGAACTTTTTACTGTTGAAAAAAATGATTGAAAGCATCATAAATGAGAAACTGTCTCAGCATAAAGCAATACTGTTTTTTAGCACCGGTTTTAGAGTTAGCATTCATTTGACTTTGAAAATGTTTAGGATTTTATAACTTAACTACTAAAAAGGGAAGGAAACTAGTTTCCTGATTTTAATAAGGTGGTGGAGGCAGACATTGGGTAAGTGATGCTTTTCAAGGAAAAACTTAACAATATTTTTATGTTTTAGAATTTTAAAATTCTTATGCAGTTCTTTTTTCTTTAGCCCATTTCATTGTATCTTTAAAATACAATGTTTTTCCCTATGAAATCTTTTAGAATTACCTTTTAAAGAGTATTTTTTTTTTCTTGGAAATGAAATGGAGTGTACAGAATGCATGTGCAGTAATTCTCATGCATTAACATTAAAATGACCTCCTATCATACATTTCACCAGATCTTATAACTTCAAAAAGTACTGTTACATAGTATTATTTGTAAGATTTGCATAACAACTCCCAAAGTACATTTTACACTCCATTAAATAAAAACTTCACATTTTCAAGACAGCACCTTAAGAAAACTTATTAACTTAAAACTAAGAATTTGAAATTATATAAGGTATGTTTGTAAAATAGAAATTAGTGCTATTTTTGAAATATATTGGTAGGGTTACATGTGCTTATGTAGAGTCAATGAATATCATAATTACATTTTAATTAATCTGAAATGTAAATTTATGATCTTTCTGAGAGGAATATCTGGTTTTCTGTGCCGAGTGTGTATATTTCTTCAACTTTTCAAGTAAAAGATGAACTTGGAAACTATGGGAATTGATAATTTTCAAAATAAACAAAAGAAACACAAGTTATAAAAATATTTAAATTTGCCTATTCTATCTAGGAAAATTTATGCAAATCTCTCAAATAACACTATGTAAAAGTATTTTTTGAAGTCCTATCTACTTGGAGCTCTGGTGGTGCAGTGGTTAAGTGATATGGCTGCTGATCAAAAGGTGGTCAGTTCAAATCCACCAGCCACTCCTTTGAAACCCTATGGGGCAGTTTCACTCAGTCCTCTAGGGTCAATATGGGTCGGAATTGACTCGACAGCAATGGGTTGGGTTTTTTGGTTTATTCTTTCTACAGAGACCATCACCTGTCTGTCAGTTTGTCATACTGTGGTGGCTTGTGTGTTGCTGTGATACTGGAAGTTTTGCCACTGGTATTTCAAATACTAGCAAGGTCACTGTTGGTCGACAGATTTCAGCGGAGCTTCCAGACTAAAACAGACTTGGAAGAAGGACCTTCAACTGTGTGGATCGTAACAAATTATGGATAATATTGCAAAGAATGGGAATTCCAGAACACTTAATTGTGTTCATGAGGAACCTGTACTTAGACCAAAAGGCAGTCATTAGAACAGAACAAGGGAATAATGCATGGTTTAAAGTCAAGAAAGGTGTATGTCAGGGTTGTATCCTTTCACCATACTTATTCAATCTGTATGCTCAGCTAATAATCCAAGAAGCTGAATGATATGAAGAAAACAGGGCATCAGGACTGGAGGAAAACTCATCAACAACCTGCAATACACAGATGACACAACTTTGCTTGCTGAAAGTGAAGAGGACTTGAAGCACTTACTGATGAAGATCAATGACTACAGCCTTCATTATGGATTACTCCTCAACATAAAGAAAACAAAATCCTCATGACTGTACCAACAAGCAACATCATGATAAATGGAGAAAATACTGAAGTTGTCAAGATTTTATTTTACTTGGAACCACAATCAATGACGTCCATGCAAGCAGCAGTCAAGAAATCAAACAATGCATTGCACTGGGCATATCTGCTCTAAAATCCCTCTTTAAAGTGTTAAAAAGCAAAGATGTCACCTTGAAGACTAAGGTGCGCCTGACCTAAGCCATGGTGCTTTCAATTGCCTCCTATGCATGTGAAAGCTGGACAATGAATAAGGGAGACCAAAGACAAATTGATGCCTTTGAATTATAGTGTTGGCGAAGAATATTGAATATACCATGGACTGCCAGAAGAACTAACAAGTCTGTCTTGGAAGAAGTACAGCCAGAATGCTCATTAGAAGCAAGGGTGGCAAGACTTAGTTTCACATACTTTGGACATGTTATCAGATGGGACCAGTCCCTGCAGAAGGACATCATACTTGGTAAAGTAGAGGGCCAGCAAAAAAGAGTAAGACTCTCAATGAGATGGATTGACACAGTGGCTGGAACAACGGGCTCAAGCATAACAATTGTGAAGATGGTGCAGGACTGGGCAGTGCTTCGTTCTGTTGTACATAGGGTTGCTATGAGTCAGAAGTGACTCAAAGTCATCCAACAAAAACATCTACAAAGAGCATAGAAAATACTCAGCCCATATTTCATAATTCATATATATGGCCAATATTATATTTTTTTCAAATATTTTGATATTCTTCTCTATGAACTTCCAATATGTAGAATACATCTCTGGGAAACATTTACATCTGTGGTGGAGTTCCTTGTCTCTTTCTTGTAGAGATGCTCCTGTAAGAGCCACAGATGGAGAGTAGATGAGAGGAGGAAGATATTTATCCTTATACACGTGTGGTTTATATAAGTTCTCCCAAACTGGAGAATAATGATTTTGCTTAAAGAGGAGAACTTATCCCCTGTGCCTAGCACAATTCCTTGTTTGCAATAGGCATATAAGCCAATTAGTAAATCTGTTTAGTAAATAGTTGGTTATAATAGTGTTTATCTTTGTTGAGAAGGAGCCTGGATGGTGCAAGCTGGTAACCCAAAGGTAGTTCAAACCCACCTAGAGCCTCTTCAGAAGAAAGATCTGATGAGCTGCTTCCATAAAGATTACTGCCAAGAAAACTGTGTGGAACAGTGCTGTTCTCTAACAAATGGGGTCACCATGAGTTGGGGCTCACTCTACGGCAGCTAATAACAACATCTTTGTTGAAGCTTCAGAGTTTTGTACCCTAAAGTGTAATGAGTAGGACAATGATCCCTAACTTCCTTTTGGGTTTAATATTTTGTAATGTAGTGAATTTTAACATTTGTTCATCCTGGGTTTACCTTTATTTACCTTATTACACATAAGCCTGAACATCTTCATTTTCAAAACAATTATGTTCCTTGTATCCACACTTGAAACTACCTTTTCTATATCTGATATATAAATTAGTTGTACAGAAGCAAATATTTATTTCCATATTGTAAATCAGTTTATTCCTTCTATATGTCTGCAGGAATCATAAAGCGTTTCTTGATTATTCTCTCCTATTGGGCAATCTCCTGAGATTTTGTGCCCTGGTGACACAGTAATTAAGTACTCAGCTGCTAACCGAAAGGTCAGCTAACGGAACCCACCAGCTGATCTAAGGGAGAAGAGACCTGACGATCTGATCTCCTAAAGATTACAGCCTAGGAAAATCTATGGGGCAGCTTTGCTCTGTCCTATACGGTTGCTATGAGTGGGAATTGACTAGACAGCAATGGGATAATATATTATTGTAATTATTATACTATTAAAATATGTAATTTAATACTATTCACATTTTTCCCTTTCTGTGATATAAGTAACTTTATTTTTCAAATTGTATCTATTTTCCTCTCTCATTATATACAAGCAAAATATATGATTTTTAATACTTCGTTGTAATAATTAGTTTTGACTAATCTCATTTTTTAGAACATTGAGATTTCATCTTAGGGAATTTTTCTTAACATCTGGTATATTGTCTTTGTAAATATCACTTTGATTGATTTCCAAAGAAGATAAAATTAATGGATGTGTTTTAAGGGAAATGTTTAAAGGAAAAACATCTCCTCATGTTACACTTTTTCAGCAGAATTTTCATTATTTCTTGCATGTATGATTGCTATTTTCTCTTTCCAGCTCTTTCAGCTGTCAAAATTTTGCTTAATTCTTTATGTCTTAGTTTCTTCAACTGTAAAATAAGGGTACTGGACTAAATTATCTCTAAAGTTCCATGGCTTGACTATTCAAATCATTGTCCTGGCCCTCATCAGGTTTCCAAATGAAAAATGGTATGTAAACTTCTCACAGAACCAAAGGAAAAACAAAAAGCCTTGAAGGTTCAATGGAACAGGTAATGAATATATACATACTAGAGTGCTGTAACAATATAGGCCTTCAAGGCTCTAATCTAACAGAAGTAGATTGCCAGGCCTGTCTTCCATGGTGTCTCTGGGTAGATTTGAACCACCCACCTTTCAGTCAGTAGTCTAGTTCTTAACCATTTGCAACACATAGGGACTCCCTAGTAGTTCTGTGTACTATTAATTTCTTCATTTTACACAAGAAAAAACAGAGACATAAGAGAAGTTAAGTGACTTCTTTCATCCAAAAGTGATATTAATCCTCAAGGCCTATGCATTTCTTGGCCCTAACTACCCATTTTACCTGCTCATATTTCCTAGATTGGAATTCCCATGTTTCCTGTTTGGAATTGATATGGGGACAGACATTTTTTCTTGATATTCAGACAAATTTCAAATTATTTTTACACCTTATATTGTCCACTTAATATTTTATTGCCTTTTTAAAAAATAGTTCAACATGACTCTTCCACATGTGAACGTTTTTAGTGCAACTACAAGCAAAGTATTGCCAAATGCCTTGGATAAAATATTCTTGATGAGGTCAACCTCGTTTCGGAATATATACCTCATGGACACACAGTAATGTTTGTTAAATTGAATAGAAATGACAGTCATAAATATGAAATAAACTGGTTAATTAGTGTCTTTATAATTCCATCTGTGTCATAAAACCCAACATTAGAGAAAGGGGTATGATTCCAGTGTTCTCATTGCTGATTTAATGTTTAGTAAATGAGTTCTCAATCCTTTTCAAATATGTAAAATAGGCTCAATAGCAAATTATGGAAACTGTAAACTTTCTGGTCTATCATATGTAGATTAATTCCTGTGGTATAAGAAGTTTTCCTTTTCAACTGCAAATTATTTGCATACCATATTCTATGCTTTGATATTTTTCTTTCGTATTTCCTGGTATTAGTTACCATCTTTCACTTAAACGGTCACTACTACCTTCTAACCGGTCTCCAGAATCTTCTTCAACACAAACGCCACACTGTGGGCAAAGTGATCTTTCTAAAACACAAATTCCCTTTTCAAAATTCCTAAAATTCCCATTAACTTTCGGGTAAAATTCTAACCTCCAGGTCTGACACACGTCCCTTTATTATTCACCATCCACTTAACTCTCGAACTCATTTTAATAATCTCTGTCCTTCTGTTTCTCCTGCAGCAAGCAAAGAAGAACTATAATATTTATAGTTAAGCATGACATAAGGAGCCCTGGTGGCGCAGTGGTTAAAGCACTTGGCTGCTAACCGAAAGGTGAACGCACCAGCCACTCTGTGGGAGAAGCATGGAAGAGACATGTGGCAGTCTGCTTCTGTAAAGATTACAGCCTTAGAAACCCTACAGGGAAGTTCTACTCTGTGCTATAGGGTCACTGTCAGTTGAAATTGACTCCACAGCAATGGGTTTGGTTTTTTTTGTTTTGGTTTAAGTATGACATACTCACTCTCACATGTGTGCCTAGCACACTAGTCCCACTTCCTCAGATGTCCTCCCCTCCCTTGTCTCCATTTTTCCCTTGCTAACTTCTTTTTCTAGGCTCCACTTAGACACCACCTTTTCTGAAAAAGGCTCAAATTAGAAATCAACTCGTTTAGGAAACTTTCTCTGACTTCCGAAGACTGGATTAGGTCCTATTCACAGGGCGTCCTGAACAGGCATTTAGCACCCACACTGTTTTGAAATGGAAGGATTTTGTTTTGGCCTTCCACACCATAGTGTAAGTTCATCAAGGGATTCCCTCTTGTTATCAGTTAAATCCCTGCTGATTAGTAGTGATAAACTGAATGTGTATGGAATAAATTACTCTATGACTTTTTTATTTTTTAATCATCCCAGTACTGTTACTTCTTGACTTTAGTGGAATTAAGTGTTAAAATTCACCCAGTTTTGTTTTATACCCTCAGAGGAAGACATTGCCAATTTAGGAGTTCCTCAGAGGAAAAAAAAAATGCTATTAAAAAAAATATATATATATATGTACAAGGACCAAAACCCACTGTTGTCTAGTAGATTCTGACCCGTAGTGACCCTATGGGACAGAGTAGAACTGCCCTATAGGGTTTCCAAGGCTATAAATCTTTACAGAAGCAGACTGCTGTATCTTTTTCTAGTGGAGCAGATGGCAGGTTTGAACTGCCTTTGCAGCCAAGCATTTTAACCACTGCACCACCAGGGCTCTTATACATGGTCAGACATTTAAAAAATAATTACAGAGTGTGTGTATGTATACATAATTTGAAAAACATGCATGATTTTTTTTTCTTATCAGAAATAAAAAAACATTATGGTGGGGTTTTTTTTGGCCAGGGTTGTGGGGAAGGAGTCAGGTGATACTAATTGTGTTAATTGATTTTCTTTCCTGTCCTGTGACTGCAGATTCTCTTCCTTTCATGATTTCTTAATTATTTGCCATGTAAAAGCACAACACTAGGCAGCGATCACACGTGTCAGTAATATGGCATTTGCAGAAATTGATCACTTTCATGCAGTGAGGAAATCTGCCTTAGACCAGGAAGGAAATGGTGGGGTATCTACGTTTCTGACCTCAATGAGCTGAGGCTGCCCATTGGAGCTGAAGAGCACCAAAAGCTTGGTGATGTACTTTCTTTACATTCTCCATTGTCTACAAAGATCAGAACCTCAAAGTCTTCACCTCACTGAGGACAGATTGGAACCTGAGACTCCGGAGGAGAAGCTTGCTTAATTCCTCCTTTTACAACGGTCATTTCAGGTGTTTTCTGGAAGCACAAAATCCTATGACAGAGCTCACTGCAATCAAGTCAATTTCATACACCATCTCTAACACTCCTTCTACTGACGTTATTTCGTAGAAAACCCATGCCTGGTGTTTTTGTAGAACATCCAAAATACAAAAGACTTGGCTTTTTTTCTTTTTAATAAACTGACCTTACCTTACAAAACAGTTTTAAAAGTAATGTGTATCTTTCCTTTTTTAAGAAAAAATTGGATCAGGAAATGCACCCTAAAGAATCAAATAGCATAAATTGTTTTTCCCCTTTAGCTAAAATTGCTATGCTAGTTTTAAATTTCTCAATTCAAATTAATGAACATTTTTCTCTGTAGTTTAAGAATGGATTTGGCAGTGCAAAGATCAGAGCAATCTCTTCTTCATTAAATTGGGCAAAGAGGACTCATTGGTTCTCAAACTGTTAAATGGATATTAGGGGTTTTAATGAATGGAACATTTATTTTTGTGCCAGCTCAACTAACAACATTGACATGATTAGCATACATTTTGGCAACTGTTCTAGCACAAGGTGTTAGTTAAAAGGGGGCTTTTATCTCTCAGCGTAATTTACTTTAGCTTTTCCTTATTATAAATGTTTCTAATGAGAATGAGATGTTTGGGTAAAGGAAATCCTGCCACAAGAAATTATCCAGAAATATGTCCTTTTATTAATATTGTAGGTATTTCTCATGCTGGAGATAAGGTTCATGCCTCAAAACACATAAACCTTCTTCAAATTTAGAAATGAATGGGCTATTTTATTTTTTATACTGATGGTCAAAACATTGTGCTTAAAGAATATATATATATTTTTAATTAAGGATACTACTGGTTTCATAAGTAGTTGCTCTCTTTAAAAAGAAAGAAAAAAGAAATAAAAAATGACTCAGAGGCTGCTATACGGCAATTATGAATGCAAAGTTTGGGGGTTAAATGGTCTTCCTCGATTATCTCAGATTCTTCTCATACAAAAGAGCTTTCAAATGAAAATATATATATTTTTTTTAACAAAGAGTGGTGCCCCATATGCTTATCGTTTTATTTATTCAAATTGTTAAATGGAAGAAAACAAGAAAATGAGTTAATACAAACTGAAAAGGTCTTGGGCATTTACTTTCTCTTTTTTTTTTTTTGCACGGTATTTTTATTTTTGAAAAAATGTTGGAAGCTATTGTAACATAGATAACAGAGAATTTGCTATAAATATGTAGTAAAATGCATGTTTATAATTTATATTAATTTTATAATAAATTAATATTTTTATGCACGTGCATGGGCGTAAATCTTCAGATGAACTTCTATCAAACATAGGCATATTCTCTATTACATACATGTCTATAACTACACACATATTTACTATTTTCTCAATATTTAATTGAGTCATGAATTAGTTTAACATAAACTTTAGCATAGCAGAATACTTTAGATTTACCCACATTTACCCCTAGAAGCAAATGAATGCCACTAACAGGCACTTCAGTGAAAGAACAATCCCAAGTTCAGATATAAAATGGTAAAAATGAGAAAGAAATTATGAAAATATATAGCTTTAATTTGCAGACATATAAACACTTTTGGTACAGTACAGATGCATGGCAAAAAGTAAAATGATCCAATTTAAGCCGACACTTACATTCCTTGTTTATACAGATGTGTTTGCGACAGCTCTCATATAAAATTAAATTTCCAGCTCATACAGTGAAGTGAAAGTGATCAGTCACTGATGAACCAGCTTTCTTCACTGCAAAGGATTCAGTAAAAGCTAAATTATCAAAGAAATATGCTACTGGGCTTACAAATAACCTCTTGGACTTATTCCAAAACCAAAGAAAGGAAGCCAGAAATGGTAGCCAACAAACCTCAACGACAACAAAAATGTAACTTTCATATAAAATGCCCAACTGAAATGACCAATAGTTTACACAAGTTTCTAGAATAATTCAGTTTTAATGTGATTTTTATTTTCTTACGCGATGGATGAGCTTAAGCATATAAAAATCTAATATGCAACCCAAGTATAAAGTGCTACTCACAAGCTATGAAAACACCAAAATGTCATGAAAACCTATGAAGCAACTAAGGATTGAAATATTTTCTTTGCTTCTGGCTGTTTTTCTTGGGCAAAATTTCTAGTTACATCTTCTGTAAGGAAGAATATACAGTATATATTTCCCCTGTAATAATAGCAAGTACAATGGTAAAGCAAACTAATTGAAAGCAATTACAGTACACAGGAAGTGAAATACTCTTCAGCAAGTAGAAACTTTAACACATAGCAATGTTTTTTATCCTTGCTCAAAAATAATTATTTTTTTAATGTCTTCTCTTTCATACTATACATGATGTACTTATGAAGTAATAAACATTCTGTTTACAAGTGCATTTCTTTTCCTTCTTATCATACATTTAAGTAGGACAAATTAAATTTACTGTAATTTCATATTTGTTAAATGCTAAAAACAATATATTTAAAATATACTCTTTCATTAATTTCATGTACAACACCTGTCATGTACAATACTTCAAACAACTCCCAGCAAAGGGGCACCTGGTGCCCTCTTGTGGTTGAAAGATTTTTTAGACAAAAAATTCAATGTACCATAGTCTTACCTTTCTCCCAGGTTTTATCAATGATCTGCTTGGTGTATGAAAGCTGCAAATGATATCCAAGCTTTTTATAACACTTCTATAGCCGTTAGTACTAATTTTTCATTTAAAAAATGCTGTACACATTTTATAACATCTGAATTTGAATTTAAAAACCTGTAAACAGCTATTTACAATATAGTACAAGTTATAAATTAGCTGTCCTTCATTGGAACTGCCATCAACCACTCTTGTTTAGGTGGTGAAGACTATCCAAAGTCAGTTAAAACACCTCTCTGTGTTATTCACATCAAAATATCAAATATTAGAAATATCCATCGGTTTTGTCTCTCTCATATACAAGTCAATTTTTCCTTTCAGTGGAATTTGTACTTCCAAATTTTCATCTTCCCTCTGATGCTTTTTCTTTTTCCTTAAACAGATGTAAATGCCCATCCCTGTTACAAGTGTGATGGAACCCAAGCTGATTACAGACAGAGCTACCAAGGTGGGCATACAAGACACAGACTCGACCCTTCTATGAGTTGGTTCTATTGAGATTTGTGGCTCTTTTTCCTCTATATTAATTTCTGGTTCCTTTCTTAAAAGACTCTCAATGTAGCTCTCGTTGCTGACAGTGTCATTGACAAATAGATTCACCATGACCGTGGAGTGGAGAGGCTCTGGATAGCCATGATCACTCACTTTCACCAGTAAGCGATGGAGCCCATAATCTGTCTGCAGCAATGCCTCTTCCAATGTAATGTTGCCAGTTTGGGGGTCAATCCTAAAGGACTCAGGCCTCGGCCCTCTTCTCCCTATGATGCTGTAAGCTATGACAGCATTCATGCCCGTGTCTTTGTCAACAGCATAGACCTCTGTAACTGGGGAGCCAGGGAGAGTAGAAGGTAGAACCAACAGGTAAGACATATTAGACTGAGGAAATAAGACAAGAGGAGGGTTGTCATTGATGTCTAGAAGGAGAATTGTGATTTTCGCTGTAGAGGAGAGGGCAGGCTCACCCCCATCAACAGCCTCAACATACAAAGTATAGGAGCTTTGCTGTTCTCTGTCCAAAGAGACTTTAGCTCTCAGCATGCCCTTTCCTGTGTCTATGACAAAAATATCACTTTGGTTCACCACCGAGAGGGCCACCCACCCATTTCGCCCAGCATCAGCATCCGTTACACTAATTACTCCAATTTCACCATATCCTGGGAAGTTTTCTGGCACAAAAAAGCTGAAGTCCTTGTTAATAAACCTAGGGCTGTTGTCATTTTTATCCAACACTGTAAGAGCAACAGTGGCTACTGATTCTCTGGGTGGTTTCCCAGAGTCAACAGCTCTGACTGTGTACCTGTACTTCTCTTTCTCTTCTCGGTCTAGCTGAGTAGAAACTGTCAAAATCCCCGTGGCACTGTCTAAAGAAAAGTAGGACGGAGCATCAGGTCCCAGAAAATATGCAACCTGGCCTCTCTCTCCACTGTCAGCATCTGTGGCATACAGCTTAGTCAAAAAGGCATTGGGTGCATTGTTTTCTTCAATGGTTAGTTCTATCAGGGGTTGAAGGAAAACAGGAGCATTGTCATTGTCATCTACAAGTTGCACTTTAATAATCTTTTTGTCATGAAATCCCTCAGAGTTCCAGGCCACTACAGCTATTTCATAGAACTGCTGTAGCTCATAGTCCATAAGCTTTGTGGTTTCTAGTAAATATTCATTATTGTATGGTTTATAGGGCGATAGCCTAAATGGTCCTTCACCATCCAGGTAGCAGTTCACCTTGTATTTGCCTTCTGGATCTCTTACGGTGAAAAAAGCAATTGGAGTGTTAACAGGTTCCAGCTCTTTCAGGTAAACAACACCATCTATCTCATTTGCTATATAACGAGGGACAATTTCAGGTGGTCTGAAAATGACTTTGATAATGGACACCAGGGCAGTGATCACAGCCGGGATGCAGCCTGGCCCATTAGCAAGGATGGTGAGCTTGTGTGTTTGCAGAACACTTCCCCCAATCTTACTGAAAAGTTTAATGACACCAGTGGTTTCATCCAGATGGAATAAATCCTTAGATGCCTGTGGAACTTTCTGGCTGTAAGAGTAGGTGATTTGAGCATTGGTCCCCAAGTCTCTATCCACAGCCTGGACAGCTGCAATCGGAGTGCCGACTGTAGCATTTCCATACACTGTGACATTGATTTGTGAGTCTGCAAAGAGAGGGCAATTGTCATTGATGTCACTTATGCCAATGGTGAGAGTAGCACTGCCCAACAGTGGTGGAGACCCACCATCCTCGGCTATGATGATGCTCACATACTGGTCCTGGGTCTCCCTATCCAAAGCCCCCATGACGATTAGATAGGGGGTGCATTCCCCATTCTCATTCTCTTCTACGTCCAGGGTGAACATACCATGGTAGTCCAGTAATCGGTAGGTCTGTACCCCATTAGTGCCTACATCTGGATCCACAGCAGGATGCTCTATGGCCAGACGAGTGTTTACAGGTGCATTTTCCGGGACCCATACTGAGATCTGGGAAACGGGGAACTGCGGGGCATTGTCATTGACGTCCCGGATGGCGATTTTCACCTTCACAAACCTGAAGTATTCCTGAGGGAGGACCAGCACATCCAGAAGCAAAAGGCAAGAATCAGAGGAAGGGGAGGAGGAGATGGAGATGCTGCCGCCCCAGGCTGCCCCTCCACCCCCTTCCAGACACAGGGCCTCCCTGTCAATCTCCTGGGCAGAAGTGTGCAGCTCCCCGGAGCGGTTGTCCAGGGTCACATACTGGCCACTCAGTCCACGGGAGGCCAGGCTGAAGGAGAGAGGGGGGTTCCGCTGGACGCTGGCGCGCTCTGGCGCCTGCTGGTCCTGCCTCCCCGAGGCCCGGGGCACCAGCCGCAGGTCCTCTGCCAGGCTACCAATGAGCACTCCCGCAGGCAGTCCCTCGTTTAGGCTGTACAGGAGCTCCGTGGCCCGGCTGTAACTCGCGAGGCAGCTGAAGGGTCCCACGAAGAGGAAAAACAGAAACAGATGCTAGAGTAGGGGGAGGGGAGAAGGTTCGTTACACACGCGGAAACACCGAGATCGGAGTCAGAAACCAGTTTCCCCGGCCCACATCCCTATTCCCAGGAGCAAATCCCGTACTCAGAACGGGGTGAAGAAGAAACTTGGGGCAAAGGAGAGATCTAAGGAGCAACACTGCCTGCCAAACTTCATTTTTTCCGTTCACTTTCTATCTGTACCCTCCTCCCATCATCCCCTACACCCCCTTCACCACCCTCATTCAGCTAACATTCCAAGTCCCAGACATAAAACATCTCTGGAAACACACGCCAAAGTGGAAGGACTCCCACTCAGGGACTGCGCAACGCTACAGGGAGGCAGCCTGGGCAGGGTATGGGGAGGAAGCCGGGTGATGGGTGATAGTGGTGAGGACTGAAAGGTGGGCAATTGACTTCCCACTGAAATAGTTCTGTCATTAGGGTCTTACAACGCGAAATATGTAACATCCCTTACTATATGAGACCAATAAAAATAACAACAACAACAACAACAATAATAATACGGAAAAATAGTACCCCATACACACACCCACACACAATACACACAAATAAACCCCTTAGATTGGAAGAGATGTTCCTTTTAGCACACATCTAAAATCAGATCGAAAGGATCTGTACCCCCATTCCCTTCCAAACCCTCCCTTAGGGGAAGAGGAGTAAACGCGGATAATGATTATGCAAAAACAATTTATCAGCTGCAGGAGACAGTCTTAGCCAGATGCCGGCAGCCGTAAACAACCTCCGAACCCCAGTATATACAACGGAGTAAGCGCACCCCCATCCCCCTCTCCATCCCATCTCTCTCTATTTCTGCTTCAGAAACTTCCTCTCTCGGCCCAAGGACTTGCCCAGTCGTTACTAAAATGAAGACACTTAGCCCAAGCTCCCTTCACTTCCTTCCATTCTTCCTTTGAAGTTTGGATTAAGGTAAAGGGTTTTAACCACCACCAAGGTGTAGGAAGTGCCTCCCAGTACTGCAACTTGTCGGGGCGGTAGAGCTCCTGGACCGCAGCCCTTACCGGCAGGTTCCTGTGGCTGGTGCTGCTCCTGGGACGATGTAGACGGCCCATATCCAGGCTCGGGTGCCAGGTCGCCGGGCGCCAGCTCACCGCCAGCGCCCTCGAGCTGCGCGCATTCCCTCCGCCGCGCATTCCCGGGGAGGCTGCAGTCTGCGCGCTCCTGACAGGAGGGTGACGGAAGACACTCCCTCAGTTCATGCAAATCGCTGGGAACTTCAGCCAATAGTCACTGGCTCGTCAATTAAGAACGGGCGCTAATGGGGACAGAAAAGAGAGGGGGCGGAAGGGCACTGTCATAGTTTCTTGCCCCTGGCGCCAGTACGTCCAGACCCAGTCCGAGGAGCCGGGATGGGGGACTTGCCTCTGAAGACTGCGACTAGGCGCCTCTGGGTCCGGCACCCGAGCGCGCGCTTACCAGCCTCCGGCTTCGCCGCACCAGTCGGAAGCTATGTCCACAGGTTGCGAGCAAAGGAGGGAGCATTAAAATAAATAAATAAGCCCGCATTTGTATCTGAATATATACGGAGGGAGAGTCGGGACCACAGAGCAATCAAACGCCTGCTTTGCTACCAGTTCTTCCGAGAGACTTGGATCCACCAGTGTTTGCATAGAGAAAGAAAATCCACTTTTCTCTGCAGAGGGAAGGTATTTCAACTTCTTTGCAATGCAGTGTGAGCCGGAAAAGCAAATATATAAGTTCGGGGCAGGTTTCGGCATGCTCCAATTTGGAATTTCGCTGTTGGTGGTGGCAGAGCTTCTGCTAGTTTCCTAGTTGTAGGCGCAAGTGACTCTGGGTGTCTGCCTCCTACTCTGGTTTTAGAGGAGCAAGGCTTCTGGCCAAGGGAAGGAGCCAAGGGAAAAAGTGGAAACAATTGTGCTGTAACACAAGTGGTTCTGCATGCAACCGATTTTAGGATATTTCTCTAAGGGGTGCATTTTTTGGGAGAGGAGGGGGTACATTCATTGAAACCTACAGGAGGAAATGGTCACTTTTCAAGTTATTTATACACACACACACATATACATATATATGTACATATATGTATACATATACACATATATACATACATATATATATATATATACATACATATATATATATACACGTTGCCATCCAGTGGATTCTGACTCATAGCGACCCTATGAGTAGAACTACCCCTAGGGTTTCCAAGGAGCAGCTGGTGGATTCAAACTGCCAACCTTTTGGCTAGCATCGATCCAAACACTTAACCACTGCACCACCAGGGCCCTGCATATACATATGTATACATATTCCTCCTCATATATATATGTGTGTGTGTATATATGTATGTGTGTGTGTATATATATATACACATATATTCCTCCCCCCACCCCATGATTTCTAGGAGAGTTGTGCTTTCTAAAGGAATCCTGGAGAAGTATGATGTAAAATGCTTGGATATCCCCTGTGGCTCTGACACTAACTAGTCATGTGACCTGGAGTCCAGGAAACTTTGGGGCTCTGTCCCCTTATTTATCAAACCAGGGCTATGGGAGACTTCAGTGCATTAAGCCTGTGAAATACTTTTTGATCTGTAGGGTGCCATATAAGTAATTGAACAAATAACTGGCCTTTTCCAGAGTATATGTTTCTATTCATCACTAGGCTTCCAGAAATCCTGTGCACTGCCCCGAACATAAAACCCTGTGTGCTGAATAACCAGTGACTGAACCTGGAATAGACAGAGTTCTCATTTTCATCCAAGAAAGATCTGATTTCCCTATACCTGCAATAGGAGCCTCTTTAATTTTTTTCTCCTACCATACACTATCTAGAATATAAATTGCTTGACTGAGCTAATTGCTTTGCTTCTGAACCATTCTATTGTCTCCTCATTTCCAGTAATATCTGAGACACAGAATCCTAAATATTAAAAACAGAGTACATCAAAATACCTGGTGTGTGCAACAGCTTGTTGTTGCACAAATGGGACCCTACATGGAGTTCACAACCAAAGGTCCCTATAATATGAATGCGGCATACCTGTTTGGGTTATTAAATCAGGTCCTTCAGGCTCTTTGCAGTAAAATTGGAGTGCTGCTATAGTGGTAAACACACACACCCACATACACACAACACACCTGGGTCTAAGGCCATTATACAGCCAGTAAACAAACCATAGTAAGGGAAGTATGATTTGCCTCTCCTTGCTTCTTCAGCTGCCGGGTGTGCCCTACAGCTGAACTTTTACCATAATTGATAAATATTTACTTTGGTCTTTAGTTGAAACATAACCGATTCTAAAACTCAGTACCAAGCTGCTTTTGAAAAGTGTTTATGTCTTCACGCAATACCCACAGCTTCCACAAGTTTGGGGCACACGTCCAGATTTAGGCAATAAGTCAGTGGTTAGAGTATGTGCAGACTGGACCTGCAATCTCAACTTATTCTACATCCTGTACAGATGCCACAGCAGGGGGTTATATATTCCCTCACTGATCATGTCCTTTGCAACAGGTTAAGATCACTCACCTTTTGTTTTGGTGAAATATGGGGATGTCTCTCCTTTTTCCTTTGTTTGTAAGGATAATACACAGGAGCTATCCTTTAAGGGAGGAGCCCTAGTGGCACAGTGGTGAAGGGCTGAGTAACCGGAAGGTCAGCAGTTCAAACCCACCAGGTGCTCTGTGGGGAAAGATGTGGCAGTCTGCTTCCGCAGAGATTTACAGCCTTGGAAACTCTATGGGGCACTTCTACTCTGTCCTATGGGGTCGCTATGAGTCAAAATTGACTCTGTGGCTTTTGTTTCGGTTTGATTTGGTTTGGTATCCTTTAAGGAGATAGTCTAACTGAAGTGACATCATCTCTGTGTAATTATTGCCTCAGCTGTCTTTGATTTTTCAAGGATTCTTTGACACTGCTTATTTCTCTGCTTTGCAATGGATGCTTTTTGCACAGATGCACCATTGTGAGGTATATGCCCCTTGCTCACTAGTAGAACATTGCCCTTCTGACCATATTCTGCACTGCTCCACCTGTCAGTTAATATGGTAAGCAATTCAAATGTATGCATTCGGCAGTAATTTTTCTACAGTGTTTCTAAGAGCATAGACTTATAAACTATAGCAAAGCTGTTCATGTAAGTCGAAACACATGAATTAAACACGTTTTGGAGATGATGTTTGGAATGACAATTATAACCCCTTTTGCTTTAAGTTACTGTGGTGATTGCAAAGTCTTTGGATGGAAGTTTTCCATCAAGACTGGGAGAACTTAGAACAATTTTGGGCAATACCTTGCATGTCATATTCCAAACAATTTCTTGAGGTATATATTATTATCCTTCCTTTTTGAAGATCTAAGCAGTGGTATTACATAGGCTTACACTCTAATTCTCTAATTGGGCACCAAAAAAAAAAAAAAAAGAGAGAGAGAGACTACATAGCCTTCCATCCTATGTACCACGTTTCTGGGCATTGTGAAAACATTTCCAAACTACTGTTCCTTATGACTCCAGCCCTGAGACCTACCATCTCGTGTTACATATTTCTAAAGATGACTTAGAGAGCTTCTATTCTGTTAGTCTCTTGAAAGTAATACTTATGAACTTCTCAGATGTCTCAATTGCTCTGGGCCTGCTTCCCAGGTGTTTTGTAAAAATCTGTCTAGAAGAATAGTTAGATTATATGCCTCCCAGGCCTATTTTTTCTACAGACTAGGAAAACAACGTGATGCAATAGATGGTACAATGAGCAGATCCAGGGGATTTGGATCTCATTCCTTGGGTTGTTGCTAAGTTACTGTGTGACTTTAGACAAGTTATCACACTTCTCTGTTTCTATTTCCTATAAAAACACCCACACGCAACACATACACATGTATGAAGTGTGTGCATGGAAATGGCTTTCTAATATCTGATATTAAACAGACACTGCTTGATGATACACAAGTTAGTCTGATCATTATTTACAGCATTATATCACAGAAGGTTAATAATATTTTTTGTTTACTGCAAGTCATTTCTGTTGTAGTTTTCTCTCTCTATAAACTGGGAGTGTACTTATAAATGTCAAGATACCATCTTCAATATTTGTACATTTAGTAAACATACCCAAAAACTTTTAAAATTTTTAAGGTACTGTGTTTTCCAGTAGTTTTATTTGTATATTTCAATTGAGTCTGGTTAAACTAAAGTTTTAATAATTATATAATAATTATATTACATATATAATAATCATATTTAATAGATATAAAATATATTTATATACACAAAGTTTCATGCAATTAATATCTATATAGTTATTTGAAACCTATTTTGAGTAATAATGTTTTATATGTTCTTGTTAATTTAAGATTGCAAATAAACAAATTTAAGATACTGCCTTATTTTAATTCTATTTTTGTCCTTTAAATAGACTACATGGAATTAGTAGTCCTTTTGGATGACTTAGAATATATATGTGTGTGTGTGTATATATACTGTCAAGTCGATTGCAACTCATGGCGACCTCATATGTGTCAGAGTAGAACTGTGCTCCCTAGGGTTTTCAACGGCTGATTCTTCAGAAGTAGATCACCAGGACTTTCTTCTGAGGTGCTTCTTGGTGCACACAAGCCTCTAAACTTTTGGTCAGCAGCCAAGAACATTAACCATTTGCACCACTCAAGGGCCAGGGACTTCACACAGACACACAGACACACACACACATACACACACACACAAATACATACACACATATATATGTAAGTATATATATGTCTTAGTTTCCCAGCGCTGCCATGATAAAGTATCGCTATGCAGGTGGCTTTAAAGAACAGAAATTTATTTTCTCGCAGTTATGGAGGCTAAAAGTCGAAATCAGGGTCATGGCTATTTTGATTCCTTCTGAGGGTTTTGAGAGAGGAACTTTTTCATCCCTCTCTCCTGGTTTCTGGTGGCTGCCAACAATCCTTGGTGTCCCTTTGCTGTTTAGAGATGCATCTGTCTTCGTGATCACATGGCACCGTCTTCCTCCTGTTGGTGTGTGACTCTGTTTCCATGTCTGTCCTTCTCTTTCATAAGATGCCATTCAGAAGGGATCAGAGTAGGATCCACTCTTCTCTGGTATGACTTTAACTGAACTGATAACATCTGCAAGGAAAAACCCGCTTTCCCCAGACAAGGTCACATTCACAGGTGCAGAGGTTAAGACTTCAACATATTTTTTGAAGAGAACTCAAATCTCTAACAATATGTATTCTTTTTCTGATCTAATAGTCAAGGCTAAGAGATCGCCAAAGTTGTAAACCAAATGTAATATTTGGGAAATGATAAAATCGACCACTTATGGATGTCAATTACATTACAACACCCTACTGTGCTTTACATGTGCTATTTAGTCATAGAAGTTTTATCATATTGGTATTATTGTACCAATTTCACAGCCACAAATTACATGCCTGTCTAGTGTTCTGTGGTGACTGGAACCTGATCTGTAGCCTCCAAAGAGCATAATCTTTCTTCTCTGGTACATCCTTCTCACGTGAAAGGGTGGAGGGCCAATATACATTTAAATGTATTTTAATTTGACAAGTATTCATCACTCACCTACAATAAGAAAAAAGAGTCCCTAAGTGGCACGAATGTTTAAGAGCTAGGCTGCTAACCAAAAGGTTGGAGGTTGGAATCCACCCAGAGGCACCTCATGAGAAAGGCCTGACTATCTGCTTCTGAAAAGTCAGCCATTAAAACCCCTATGGAGCACAGTTCTACTCTGACTCACACAGGGTAACCAGAGGCAGAATCGAGTCAATGACAACTGGTATGATAAAAAATAAGAACATTATTATAGACTTAGATTTGCTATATATGGTTTTTTGAAGTGCAGGATCCTTCCGTTCATTACTACTTCCTAAACAGACACATAGACTCAGATGCAATTTTATCTGCATTTAATTAACTTATATCATCTCCCAAGTTGTAGAATGCAAATATGTTACGTGTGTGTCTGCGTGTGCTTGAGTGTATTGCAGAGTTCTAAGTAATTTTAGAGGTTATCTTTTAAATCACCTTTTACATATTAGTTGCGAGCAAAAGACATGGCCCATAACTAATTCATATTTTCAAAATACTCCTATTCCTTAAAATAGTAGTAGGTTTTAGCCAAATAACTTGTCTCTGATATTAGAGGATAACTTGGAAAAACAGAATGTTTTAAACCATCTATTGTTTCCAAAAGTTAAAAATATTGCCATAATCACCAGTTAATTACTTTATCTTGTATTCTTTTATTTTTTTTTAATGTACAAATATTTGTAAGAAACAACAGTAATTTGGCTAAGTTTTGTTCAAGCATATCAGACAAACTGAAAAATAAAACCCTGTTGCATTTTCCCTACACAATACAGAGGCTAATAGGAAATTAACATATTGATTCTTTTGCTAAAAATACCTAGACAGCTAGTTTAGTAAATAGATATGTATTTCCCTGCATGTATGAAGAGGGTGCAAATAAACTTATATTCTATACATTTACCTATCACTGACAGCAATGTACTTCAGGATAGATCTTGAAATGTTCTTTTTGACGACGACTGTGACAGCATCCCTCTTCAATTTGTCATTCCTAGCATAGCAGACCATTTGATGATCCAATTCAAAATGGCCAATACCAGTCCATTTCAGCTCACTAATGCCTAGGATATAGATCTTTATGCATTCCATTTCATTTTTGACAACTTCCAATTTTCCTAGTTTCATACTTTGTACATTCCATGTTCCAATGAATGGATGTTTGCAGCTTTTTCTTCTCATTTTGAATTGTGCCACATCAGCAAATGAAGGTCCTGAAAGCTTGACTCCATCCATGTCATTAAGGTTGACTCTACATTGAGGAGGTAGCTCTTCCCCAGTCATATTTTGAGTGCTTTCCTACTTGAGGGTCTCATCTTCCAGCACTATATCAAACAATATTCTGTGGCAATTCATAATGTTTTCACTGGCCAATTTCTTAAAAAAAGTAAATTTCCAGGTCCTTCTTCCTTGTCTGTCTTAGACTGGAAGCTCCACTAAAATCTGTCCACCATGAGTGACCCTGCTGGTATTTGAAACACAGGTGGCATAGCTTTAAGCATCACAGCCACATGCAAGCCACCACAGTAAGACAAACTGACAAATGAGTGGTGGATGTATATATATATATATATAGACACACACACACACACATATATATACACACATATATATACACATATACATACATATATATGTTGTGGAGCCCTGGTGACTGAGTGGTTAAGAGCTAAGGCTGCTAACCAAAAGGTTGGCAGTTCAAATCCACTAGCTGCTCCTTGGAAACCCTATGGGGCAGTTAGAATGGACTGGACAGCCATGGGTTTGGTTTTTTGGTTTATGTGTATTGTCAGGTGCCATTGAGTCGGTTCCGATCATAGTGACCCCATGTACAACAGAAAGAAACACTGCCTTGTCCTGCGCCAGCCTCACAATCATTGTTATGCTTGAACCCATTATATATATAATTTTTTTTTTTTAAGAAAACATTGTGTGTGTAGACTTCACACTGCTCCTCTTTCCTCATATAGTGCAAGAAGAAGGGATATGACGTGGTTGAGCGGTACGTTTATTTTGAGAACCCAATTAGCATTATGTCACTTTAACAGGGATAGATGTGGAAAAGTAAAGCAATTAGAAAATCCCAGGTCTAATTTTAGCTAACATTTTCAACCTTCTGTCCTTATCCACAAAATAATCTTCTAAAAGTTGTTTTTGACTCATTTGAATTTCACATTTTTCCTTCTTACTTCTGGTGGAGATGATAATGAGCAGTGAAATCATCAAAAGAAAGGTAGTGTGATTGAGGAGGAGTAAAAAAGAAGGGCATGGGAAATCCACAAGGTGGATCAGCAGTTGCTGAATAGTGAACACCTAACTGGATGCAGTTCATTGATGATGCATATGCCTTATGCCCTGAGTCAGTCCCTGGGGGACTTGGAAGATGGAAGAGGTATGAGCTGTGCAGAGAATAAAACAATCATAAACCCTAAAAATTAGCACAGAAATTAGGTCACTACCAAAACAAATCCATTGAAGGAGAAAGAAAAAATTAAATTCCATCCTTGGGTACTGATCCTGTATTTCTTTAGCTTCCTATTCTGGGAAAGTTTAATGAAAATTTGTGCTCCGCTAATGTTTTCACACAGATTGACAGATCTTTTGCCTGGCTTTATAAAATCTCCTTTTGTCTGATTCCTTGAATCTAAAGTGGGATTATTAAAAACTGCAGGACTGTGTGTGGTGTACAAAAGCACTGAATGAGTATTGTAGGGTCATAGAAAGGCTTTGTCAATGATGTAAAAAGTCAACATTCTCATGGTAGTATAGCTATAATCATTAGCTTTTTCTGTCTGAATTTCTTTTTAGGAAGAGGGTAGAAGTTGCTTATCTCAATTTCATTTACTGCTAACAGCTACCAATTATTGACTTTTACCAGGTGCATGGTGGGTCGCAAGGACCCTGCAAGTTACTGATGAACCCAGTTTGTAGGTAAGGAACTTGATGATCTCAGAGGTTAAGTAAATTGTCTGATGTCACACAGCCAAGACTGAACAACAATAACTACAACAACGAATCGAGGTATTTTATTAAAATGTTAGTGAGTTTTTGGTATGTATTCCAGTTTTTTTCCAGTTTCTGTCAAGTCGACTCCAACTCATGGTGACCCCATGTGTATGTCAGAGTAGAAATGTGATCCACAGGGGTTCCAATGGCTGATTTTTTTGGAAGTAGATTGCCAAGCCTTTCTTCTGAGGAGCGTCTGTCTGGGTAGACTCGAACCTCCAATCTTCTGTTTAGCAGCCAAGCGCATGCAGCACCCAGGGGCCAGGTATATTCTAATATTCACTGAAGTAAGCACTAGTGGTGTAGTAGTTAAGTGCTGCAGATGCTAACGAAAAGATCGGCAGTTCAAATCCACCAGGCACTCCTTGGAAACTCTATGGGGCAGTTGTACTATGAGTTGGAATCGACTCGACGGCAATGGGTTTGGTTTTTGTTTTTTTTAAGCACATATGTTGAGTATTGGATGTGTGTGTACATTATGAACAATGTGTAGAATCTGGCAGTAACAAGAATGTTTAAAAAATATTAAACTTGTAGTAAAATCAAGTAATTACGGGCTCCAAAAAAATATACATAATTCTTAATATTTATTAAATGAGGAATACTTTCTTCTTACCAAATTAATCGGACTCTTAAAAAAAAGGAAGTAGATTTTGTAAGTGAATTTTCATGAACTGTTAGGATTTATATGGCAACAAAACATTTGGTTAAAATAATGTGGTTCCTGATAACATAATTGTAAATTTCCTAAATGCCTATAATTCTTAATTACAGATCATACTTAAATCTGGTCAAGTTGCTATCAACTTTATTTAGAATATGAGAACAACAATTATATTTTCTTCTGGAATCACACTTCTTTATGGATAAATACATTCTTCATCAAGTAGAATTAAAGGGAATGTCACCAACCATAATTGACATTTAATATTAAGTTTTTATTAATCATATTGCATTTAAAATAAGTCAAACAAATCTGGATAATATGAACATTACTAATGTTTTTCCTTACCTAGATTTTAGACTGTGCAATTCAACATTCACACGGGCAAGGAGGAAAAGAAAGCTAGACAGAAAAAAAAAAAATTAAGAGATGTATGTAGGAAGGAAATATTTTTTAATGATATTTTCTCTAAATGAAAAATTATTAAAAATTCCTTGACTGTGCCACAAGCCTAGCGCATATTCTCTACAGGAGCCGTTTTCTTCATTCTAAGTGAAGGTACACATGGTATGCTTTCTTGAGGAAAAAAAACAAAAACAAAAACACCATTAAAGCACAGTTACTACCATTTCCATATTCCAATACCTCCTGGGAAAAAATGAATCTATTCTAGTCCTGCCACAGCGTGTTAAGTTATTCAGTAATGATCATAAAAGACATTTTACACCCAAAGTACACCAGTCATAAAGCTGAGGAAACTCAGGTATCCTTGATAGCTCTGAGCATGAGTATTTAAGTATTTCTGCAGGATTTCTGGATGAGGATTGATTTCAGGTGCCATCTCAACGTATCCATATCATATTTAAGAGAATCAGTTTTAGGCTAGCCATGGGTCTGTTGAATCTATCTCACTGCCAAAGGTTCTCTGAGCTGTTACACCATAGGCTACAGTTAACCTCCTTAATGCCATAGACACAGCATTATTTTTCTGGTAAAAAGGTGGGTGTTCACATACCACTTTCTGTTTATCACAGAATATTATAAATCTTGAGTCAGCTTTATATTTTTTCTCCAGTAGATTTTGGCAGATAAATGGCTTATTCCTTAGAAGTTGACAATGTTGAAGAATGGTAGTAACAACCTAGTAGGTGCTAGACTCTTTTTGTTGCTGTTGTTCTTTTCTCATAAATCCTTTACACAGTTATAATCCACTTTCCCTGACTTCCATGAGTAATACAACAATTAATTGTATTTTTTTTACCCTATGTCACCGACCTATTTTGTCTTTACTGGGTTTGTTTTGTTCCTTTTCTCACCTCCAGCTATAGGTTCCTCCAAAGATCTTTTTCCTTCTATAATCTCAGACTGCAGACTACAGCCTTCGGTATAGATTACACCTCAATAAGAAAAAAAAAAAAAAAAACCAACAAAACTTTACCATTGGATCAATAAGCAACATCATGGTAAATGGAGAAAATATGGAAGTTGTCTAGGATTTCATTTACTTCATTACACAATCAACACCAATGGAAGCAGCAGTCAAGGAATCAAATGACATATTGCATTGGGCAAATCTGCTACAAAAGACCTCTTTAAAGTGTTAAGAAGCAAAGATGTCACTTTAAGGACTAAGGTGGGCCTTACCCAAGCCATGGTATTTTCAATCACCTCATATGCACATGAAAGCTGGACAACGAATAAAGAAGACCAAACAATTGATGTCTTTGAATTATGGTGTTGGCAAAGAATACTGAATATAGCAAGGACTGCCAAAAGAACAAACAAATCTGTCTTGGAAGAAGTACAGCCAGAATATTCCTTAGAAACCAGGATGGCAAGACTTTGTTTCACTCTGGACATGTTATCAGCAGGAACCAGTCCCTGGAGAAGAACATCATGCTTGATAAAGCAGAGGGTCAACAAAAAGAGTAAGACCCTCGACAAGATGAATTGACACCATGGCTGCAACAGTGGACTCAAACACAGCACAACTGTGAGGATGTCACAGGACCATGCAATGTTTCATTCTGTTGTACGTAGGGTCACTATGAGTCAGAACTAACTGGACAGCATACTGGAGAACACTTTCATTATCATAATTTCCACCATCCACTTACGTACTTAAGCATCCCAGTTCTACTCCCAATGTCCTCAAATTCTATACATGTGCAATTGTCCCTGTTATCCAAGAGAAGTCATCAGGAGTTGAAAATGTCCTTCTTACCACATGACACTTAAAAGCCCACCCCTCTAAGGATGCTTTCTTCCTCTTACTCAAATGACCTGTTCTAGGTCAAAAAAGCTATTTCTGTGACTATGGTTCTAGCATAAAATAGAAACATCCATACTTACAAATATACTAGCTAGTGAAAGGGAGTTCAAAAGTCTATGTATTTCTACATCCCAAATATTATGAAACCAGTAACAACTATTGCCATCTTTGGTAGAAGGAAGAACTGAAAGCACTTTTGGTGAGGTATGTACCTTTGTTCTCACCGTATTAACACAGAGGAGCGATTTCCCTGGAATATAGCAGACAGAAGTTTGAAGAAATCACATAGCCGAACACAACACTTTGCCTGAGAAAGATCTGCTTCCTGCCTCACAAGAAGCCTCAGAAAGTAGCATTACACAGTGATGAGGCATAATAACAGAAACCAGTTTTTGAGCCTTCGTTGGCCTAAGATATGTAATCTACAATAAATACACGCATACACACACATTTTGTGTGTGTGTGTGGATAGATATAAAATAATTCCTATTATTGTTCTCAATTTAAAAATGGGGAAATTACAACTGAAAGCATTAAGTACTTTATTCAAGATCACACTATAATTTAAAGCCTTCCAAGCATTACCTTAATTCAGGCCTTATTATCCTGTGTGTATAAAGCTATACAGGCCTTTAGGCTGAAAATCTAATTTTGAGGAGGAATTGGGATGGAGTATTTGAAAATTTCAAGCATTAGCTCATATTGACCTCGCCTGACTATAAGTCTGTTTTTTGCTTGTTATCACACGGCATTAATAGTGCCCTCTTTCACTCTTAAAATACTGTGGTTTAGATAATAAATTATAAAGCCAGCCTAAATGAACTGTATTTATAAGATTGGTGCAGAACATAAATGTGCAATGAAAATGTAATTGTCACCAAGACACGTGACCATATGTCAAGGTCACTGCGTTGCTTTCTGAAGACAGATCTAAGTGGGAAGCAAAAGAAGAACTAGGGGAATCAAATTGTGAAATGAATCAAATGTTTATTCACTGCAGGCTGAGGCTGGAACAATCTAGCCAAAGGAAAATAATACTCACAGCCATTTGACTTCTCTTCTGTCTATCCTACATCCGGGCTACAGTGGCCACTGCATCTGAAACGATCCTTTTCCTGTGTTTCAAAGCTGGCTGGCCTCTCTGCAGAGAAACATGCAATTTCCTTAAAACACAAATACCCTTCTCAGGGTATGGAAAAGCCAGACGTCTGGGTCCTGTTCTCTTTTGTTGACCAACATTTTCATGTTTCTGCTCTGATTCATTGTGTATCAGATCAGGGGAGAGGATATTTGTCTGTACTTCCAAGGAATGGGAGGGAATTTCACCAAACCTGTGGAGGATATAGACAAGGGGACAGCATCATGCTTATGAGTCTAGGTTTTGTGGACAGACAGACCTATGTTCAAATCTCCATTCTGTGAGTTACTAGTGGTGTTATCTTGAGCATTACTCAAAATTTTGGAGACTCAATTTTTTCATTTAATAAAATTAATATATATGTGTGTGAAATATATGAGAAATATATGAAATATTCTGAGCACTTACCATTTGCCAGACACTGTCCTAAAAACAGTGCATAGATTACCTCATTTATTTAGGTTTTTTCTTTTTTTACTGAACGTTTTTTTTCTTTCTTTCTTTTTTATTGTGATTTAAGTGAAAGTTTACAGTTCAGGTTAGTTTCTCATATAAAAATTTATACACACATTGTTATGTGACCCTAGTTGCTCTCCTTATAATGTGACAGCACACTCCTCCTTTCCACCCCAAATTTCCCGTGTCCATGCAACCACCTCCTGTCCCGTTCTGCCTTCTCATCTCGCCTCCAGATAGGAGTTGCCCATTTAGTCTCATGCATCTACTTGAGCTAAGAAGCACACTCTTCACGAGCATCATTTTATGTCTTATAGTCCAGTCTAATCTTTGTCTTAAGAGTTGGCTTTGAGAATGGTTTTAGCTCTGACCTAAGAGAGAGTTTAGGGGCCATGTGTTCCAGGGTCCCTCCAGTCTCATTCAGACCATTAAGTATCTTGTGTTTTTACTAGAATTTGAGTTCTGCACCCTACTTTACTCCTGTTCCATCAGAGACTTTCTGTTGTGTTCCCTGTCAGGGCTGTCATTGGTGGTAGCCAGGCACCATCTAGTTCTTCTGGTCTCAGGCTGATACAGTCTCTGGTTTATGTGGCCCTTTCTGTCCCTTGGGCTAATATTTTCCTTGTGTCTTTGGTGTTCTTCATTCTCCTTTCCTCCAGATGGGTTGGGACCAATTGATGCATCTTAGATGGCCAGGCGCTAGCTTTTAAGACCCCAGACACGACTTACCAAATATTACCTCATTTAATCTTTACAATAATTTCATGTACCAGGTACTGTTGTTACCATTATTTTAATATATGGGTTAAAGAAGCTATGTAACTTGCCCCAGATTACACAGCCAGTAGGTGGAGGATCTGAGATAGAAGAAAAGGCAATCTGCTTCAGAACCTGCACTCACTTCTTTTGTCATGCAAAGTACTATTAAGAATACCTACCTACTTCATGGAGTTGGCCAGTTGCCCTTGAGTCGACTCTGATTCATGATCACCTTATGTATGTACGTGCTCCATAGGGTTTTTGATGGCTATTTCTGGAAGTAGATCACCAGACCTTTCTTCCAAGGCACCTCTGGGTGGACTTTAACCACCAACCTTTTGATTACCACCCGAGTGTGTTAACCATTTGCACCACCCAGGGACTATTCTTCATGGAATAGTGGTAAGTATATAGATAAGAGAATACATTTAAAATGTTTACCACGTTTCTTTGTACATAAGTAAGGTTTAATAAATGGTAGCTGTGATAACTGATTAGTTCCATTCTCCCCTTTCCTTCTTTCCATCATTCATTTTCACTCTGATGAGACTATAGTTCTTTCTGTTTCCCAGATACTATATAATTATTGCCATTTCTGTAACTTTGCCATGCATTTTTGTTCAACCCAGAAATTTCTATATTGTCTACTTAGCTATTCTAAAACATGCTTATCCTTCACAACCCAGCTTATGGGACTTTCTCCAAGTCACTTCTTTGGTGCCTTCATTCAGATAGATTCTGATTTAATTGAGTTTTTATTGAATTTAGAGATTTTTCAAACTATTTGATTTGTCTTCTGTAACATTTATGATCATTTTGCATGTCATTACGCATTCTCCTACATCATTCTTGGACAGAATAGAATTTTCTCATATGAGTTTAAGCATTTTACTAGTTCAATATTTTATACAAATATTTTTTGCAGTGAATGTCTTTTTACTCCCATCTCTGCATAATTAATGATTATTTGGCAGAAATTACTAAATATTGAATATGTATTTCCAGTGGGATAAAAATTTTAAGATTTCCTGATAGGTTTTTAATAAATATCCCTCCAGAATTTTTTTTTTTTTAGTAATTTGCAATATAACTGGCAATGTATTAGGGTACTCATTTCTCTACATTGCTATCAATACTAGATGATATGCATTTTAATTTATACAATATGATAGATCAAGATATAATTTTATTCTTAGTTTTATTCAAACATCGATCGTTTTTTAAAGTGAACATTTTTCCATGATTTTCACTCTTTTGGAAATGTATAGTGTTTCTTATTGTCTTATGAAAGTTGTTATATGGAGGAGGGAGAGGAATGCTAGATTATTAGAACAATCAAAATGGAAACAATGAGAATGTTGACACGTTGTGAAAAAGGTAACCAATGTCACTGAACAATATGTGTAGAAATTGTTAAATGGGAACTTAATTTGCTGTGTAAACTTTCTCTAAAAACAAAGTAATTTTTAAAAAAGTTATTATACAGTAAGGGTTCCATTTTTTCTCACATGTTTAATAAAATTCTTAATTATTTCCTCTGTTTTGAGTTGTGTTTCCCCAACAAAATAAAAATCTCTTCATGGGTTATGGCCAGTGTGGACTGCATAGACATTCAGTGTTCAATGAAATGAAAGTACTAATCTTTTGAATTTAAATTATCTGTTAAATATTCTTAAAATCTCTTTAAGTTTCACCAGCAGCATGGATTATAAATTTTAGACACAGAAGACTCTGCTTGTTTACATAGTACCCATCACAGCACAATTTATTTATACTAAATGATTATAATCATGTGTATAACATAAATGTTCTTTGATGGTAATGTATCTCACATAATTCTCTAATGTAAGCATACGAAGATTTAATTAATTTTCCTTACTAGACTTTAAATATAATATGACTAACTTTACTTATTTAAGAAAATTGAGTTTCTTTTCCTTCAAATTAAATATATGGGAAACATCATATTCTCATTTCCATTTCTGCTAGATGAACCTCCTAGCATCCAGAGAGTGTCTGTCCCATGAGATCTGCTAATCCATTTGTTTCTTTCTTTGGTCAACAAATTCTTCCCTAAAGTTGAGCAAAATGACACAATAATGTAAAAAACGCTTTGCTCCTCTAGGGAAAATATTTCCTTTTCTCTGCTTTGAGAAACTTCTTTTTCATATTTGGCTCTAGTTTAAAACAGGAGAGAGAACAATAAACGAACAACTGAAAGGAAATGAAGACCTTAAGTTGCCTTCCCCATAGAGTAAATGCCTTTGCATAAGGAGCGACTCTCTTTTATTCTTCCTGTGGTCTATGGTATATTTTTCTTATCTGCAAAGTACAGGAAATAATACCTGTCTCTGATGTCATGTGGATTAAGTAAAGTGTGTCTGTAAAGAGCTTAAATTTCTGAAGGAGAAAAGAAAGTTCTTATTTCATTCCTAGGGTTGGAGACGAATTCAAATGGTCAATTCCAAAGCTTGATAGATAAATGTATATCTAGAGCAATATAAAAAAAAAAATCCTGAGGTAACGTCTGTACTCCCATGTCTACCACTCTTAACTATTGTCTCTCTACCTTCCCCTCCTCTTTCCTGTTACCTAATATTTTATTCTGCATAATAGAAAATAATTTCTAAAAATCAGAATTAAATCAGCTGCTGAGATTTTCCTATCAACATGAAAACATTTCACTTGACAAAAAGGACGTATGCCTATTAGAGCTATTTTATATTAAGGTAGAATTAAAGACTTTTTAAAAATTGAAATGGTAGGCTTAGTAGAAAACCTGAACTCACTGCTGGTTAATTTAGGGCTTTTTGACAGGTGAAACATTCTGGAATTTAAAGTCTATTAAGTGAAGGGACACACATACTACTAATAAGAATTGCAAAACTATATTGATTTTTTGCCGCAATAAAATTTTGTTGACAATATAACTTCTTGTTGTTAGGTGCCATCGAGTCAGTTCCGTATCACAGAGACCCTAAGTACAACAGAACAAAACATTGCCCTGTCCTGTGTCATCCTCACAATTGTTGTGTATTCTTGAGGCCATTGTTGTAGACACCATGTCAATCCATCTGGTTGAGGGTCTACCT
Organism: Trichechus manatus latirostris; assembly: GCF_000243295.1. Taxonomy (NCBI): domain Eukaryota; kingdom Metazoa; phylum Chordata; class Mammalia; order Sirenia; family Trichechidae; genus Trichechus; species Trichechus manatus. The sequence goes on along the minus strand of NW_004444109.1, from coordinate 272,305 downwards.
CTTTTTCACTGATCCTCTACTTTACCAAGCATGATGTCCTTCTTCAGGGACCTATCCCTCTTGATAACATGTCCAAAGTACGTGAGACATAGTCTTGCTATCCTTGCTTCTAAAGAGCATTCTGACTGTACTTCTTCCAAGACAGATTTGTTCGTTCTTTTGGCAGTCCATGGTGTGCTCAATATTGTTTGCCAACACCACAAATCAAAGGCGTCAGTTCTTCTTCAGTCTTCCTTATTCATCGTCCAGCTTTCACATGCATATGAGGTGGTTGAAAACATCATGACTTGGGTCAGATGCACCTTAGTCTTCAAGGTGACATCTTTGCTTTTCAACACTTTAAAGAGGTTTTTTGCAGATCTGCCCAGCGCAATGTGTCTTTTGATTTCTTGACTGCTGCTTGCATGGGTGTTGATTGTGGATCCAAGTAAAATGAAATCCTTGACAACTTCAATCTCTTCTCTGTTTATCATGATGTTACTTATTGGTACAGTTGTAAGGATTTTTGTTTTCTTTATGTTGAGATGTAATCCATACTGAAGGCTGTGGTCTTTGATCTTCATCAGTGTAATGGACTGAATTGTGCTGCCCCCAGAATATGTGTCAATTTGGTTAGGTCATGATTCCCAGTATCGTATGGTTGTCCTCCATTTTGTGATTTTCCTATCGGTTATAAATCATAATCTATGCCTGTGGTTAAATAGGATAAGGGTGCGATGTAACACCCTTGCTTAGGTCACATCCCTGAGCCAATGTAAAGGGAGTTTCCCTGGGCTGTGGCCTGCACCACCATTTATCTTACAAGAAGGAAAAGGAAAAGGAAGCAAACAGAGAGTTGAGGATGTCATATCACCAAGAAAGCAGTGTCGGGAGCAGAGCATGTCCTTTGGACCCGGGATTCCTGCACGGAGAAGCTCCTAGGCCAGGGGAAGATTGATGACAAGGACCTTCCTCCTGAGCTGACAGAGAAAGAAAGCCTTCTTCTGGAGCTGACACCCTGAATTTGGACTTCTAGCCTACTAGACTGTGAGAAAATAAATTTCTCTTTGTTAAAGGCATCCACTTGTTGAATTTCTGTTACAGCAGCACTAAATGACTAAGACAATCAGTAAGTGCTTCAAGTCTTCTTCACTTTCAGCAAGGAAGGTTGTGTCATTTGCATAATATAGGTTGTTAAGGAGTCTTCCTCCAATACTGATGCCCATTCTTCTTCATATAGTCCAGCTTCTCTGATTATTTGTTCAGCATACATATTGAATAAGTATGGTGAAAAGATACAACCCTGATGCACACCTTTCTTGACTTTGAACCACGCTCACAGTATCTGCTTGTTCTGCTCGAACTGCCTCATGATCTATGTATAGATTCCTCATGAGCATAATTAAATGTTCTGGAATTTTCATTCTTCACAATGTTATCTGTAATTTGTTATGATCCACACAGTTGAATGACTTTGCATAGTCAGTTAAACACAGATCAACATCTTTCTGGTATTCTCTGCTTTCAGCCAGGATCCATCTGACATAAGCAATGATGTCCTTGGTTTCACATTCTCTTCGGAATTTGGCTTGAATTTCTGGCAGTTCCTTGTTGATATACTGCTGCAGCAGCTTTTGAATGATCTTCAGCAAAATTTTACTTGCTTGGGATATTGATGATATTGTTTGATTATTTCCACATTTGGTTGGATCACCTTTCTTTGGAGTAGGCATAAATATGTATCTCTTCCAGCTGGTTGGCCAGGTAACGGTATTCCAAATTTCTTGGCATAGATGAGTGAGTGCTTCCAGGGCTGTATCTACTGTTGAAACATCTCATTTGGTATTCGGTCATTTCCTGGAAACTTGTTTTTTGCCAGTGACTTCAGTGCAGCTTGGACCTCTTCCTTCAGTACCACAAATATAATTAGGGACTACAATTAAAAAAGTGACTATAATTATAAAAAAGGAGAAGACCCTCAATGGGATGGATTGACACAGCAGCTGCAACAATGGGCTCAAACGTAGCAACAATTGTGAGGATGGCGCAGGAAGAGACAATGTTTCGTTCTGTTGTACATAGGGTCGCTATGAGTGGGAACCCACTCGACAGTACCTAACAACAAAATTATCCAGGTTACAGATGAGGAAGCTGAGACATAGTGATTATGTTAGTAATATTAAGCTAGGTTACGCTGCAGTAAGAAATTAATCCCAAACTCTCAGTCATTTAACACAAGCAAGGTTTATTTCTTGTTCATACTAAATGTCCATTGTTGTTCTTCATACACTCTCACTCAAAGACCAGGCTGTTGGAGGCTCCATTGGTTTGTGACTCCTCCATCCATCTTTTACTTTTTCAGGATCATTATGGAGTGAAAGAGCAAGCATTGAGAACTCATACGATTATGAAATGCCATGGCCAGGATGCACACACGTCCCTTCTACTAGTAGCTCATTGGGCAGAACTCGTCACATCCCCTGCCCATCTGCAAGGGACTGAGAAACGTAGTCTTCTTTTGTTCCCAGGGAGAAGAGGAGAATCAGGTTGAGATGAACAATTAGAATAATTTTCACAGGAAGTTTAAATAGCTTGTCAAGGTCCAACAACTGGCAAGTGAGGGAACTGGGATTTAAATGCAGACAAACTGGCTCCAGAGCTAGCACTTCTAACAAACTAACTATCATTGACATTAGGTTAAAAAAAAAAAAAAAAAAAAAATCCAGTGTCATTATGTGACCTCCATTTCTTGTTACAAATTATAAGCTGGTGAATTGATTTTGGAATCATTTATACCAAATATCCATCGCATTAAAAGCTAATAAAGAAATGACTTAAAAAACACAGTTTTACTCATCTAATACATATCCTAAAGTGAAAAAGTACATATCCTAAACTACATTTCTTAAAGTGAATAAGTACTAAACATGTTCTCAATAACTATAATTGTACATGTGTGAATATATATATTGTTTTTGTGTGCTGTTGCGTCAATTCCAATTCATAGCGACCCGTGTATGACAGAATAGAACTGCCCCATAGGGTTTCCTATGTTATAATTTTTATGGGAGCAGATCACCAGGTCTTTTCTCCTGTAGAGCCACTGGTGAAATCAAACCTCTGACCCTTTGGTTAGCAGCCGAATGCGTAACCATTGTGCCGCCAGGGATAAACATTTAAAACAAACGATAATTACCGAGACCGTCCCAATGTCTGTCTAGTTGTACCTGATTCCTTAAGAAGTATGTCTTAATTGCTCATTCTCTTCAGATTCTTAAATGTCATACTACGTCTGTTACTTTATAAGGTTACTAGTCAAGAAGGAGGACAAAACATTTAAAATTTTCCACCCATATCCTGGGGCTACAGAAATTCCATTTCCTCAGCGTGCAAATCAAACTCAATATGTTAGTCACTCTAAGCACGGGCAAACTCTTTGTCTACTGTTCTAAGAAAACTGCAGTTGATGTTAGGTTTTCTACATTAGAATTTATATACACTCCACAGACGCTATTAATATTCAAGTTTGATTTTCCTATCCATATTTTTAGTCTAGTGATGGAAAACAAAAAACTAAAACGCATGCTAGATTTCAGAATATCTCCTTGTCATTGCCTGCTCAGTAGCAAACAATATGAGGATCATAAAGTCCTGAAAAAGATGCTGAATTTCTTATGGGAATGGAAAGATGTGCTCTCTGGTGTATTAAACTCATTCCAGTGAGTGCTTATTGGGAAAAGGAAGACATTTTATTGCTAAAGGAATTTCAGGTGTGCCCAGGGTTACATATTTGTATGGACCTGCTAGAAAACTTAGACATAGCAAAGAAATAAAGAATTGAAGATATTGAAAATTCTGTGTTTTATGCTTAGAAATTTGTATCTTTTTTTAAAATTTAGATTAAATTGCAACATTGTCATCCATTATTTTATTGTATTGTCCACAAAATATGAAACCAATGGCAACAATGTAATGTTATATTTTAAGAGCTTAATGAAACTTTTTAATGAAACAAAATAGAACTAATCTAGGTAAACTCACATTTAGTTAGTCTATGATTAGCAAAGCTAGGATTATCTGTTAGACTTATACACATTTAGAGTAGTAGAATGCTTCAGGGTCCATCTCATATGCTAACTCTCTCATTGCATGTATGGGAAGGTGAAAGACATGCCGCTAACTATGGTGAGGTATAACAAGTTAACTTTATCTACTGTTATTTTATACTTGTTGCTGTCAAGTCGATTCTGACTCATGACGCCCCATGTGTTACAGAGTAGAGCTGCTCCTAATGGTTTTCTTGGCTGTGGTCTTTATGGAAACAGTTCATCAGGCCTTTCTTCTGTGGAGCTGCTGGGTGGGTTTAGGATAACAAATTTTAGATATGATCCATTTATAATTAGAGATAAAGATTATTACTGCACATGCCTTAAATTTCACAGAATGATCAGCAACAGCATTGAAGCAATGCAGTAATAAACTTACAAGGAAATAATGAACTAAACACTGATTAATTTGCCATTATGATGAATTTGATTATGACTTTAGAAGGTTAAACTTACTTGTAGCCTTCCTAGTCCACAGATTACGATGGTATTTTAGTAACATCACAGAAGAAAAACTTCCCTCTTGTGGAGTCTATGAGAATATGACACACGAGAATGACCTATAATAGTTTTTTGATTGCAAAAATGTAATTAATAGCTTGCACTGTTTCGTAAGAAAGCCATTTGCAATAGCAGAATTAGAGTTCCCTTATTTTCATATTGGTTCCAGCATCTGCTGTTACTACATTCATTCAGAGAAATTAACAAATATTGTTGCAAAGCAATACACTACTGTAGAAAGTTTTTATCAGTCACCAATAAATATATCACTCTAAGTAAAAATACAATTAAAATATAAATATTATATTGAACTTTACCCCCTACCTTTTAACAAATTTTCATCTTCTTTCCTTGATTCTATTATAAATTAAGGTTTTGTAAGCTAGTTTAAGGGGCCTTGAACTGACAGGAACAAGAAATAGGTTTTATTTTTCAGTCTTTCTAAAAATTTCCATGACTTTGATCAAATCATTTCACTTTTTTCTGTGCCTCGATTTTATAATCTATTAACATAAATTGGATTGATTAATCTCTAAATTTATTTGCTTATCTTAAAATTGTAATCTGAACCTGATTTTATGATTTAAATATTGTTTAGCAATGAGAAGTAGAATAAATTTGTTTTATGGAACTGCTCCCTTTTTTTATACTCCACTAGTTAAAGAATAATTGACTCTCAAATTATCATCACCTTCAGAATTATTTATTCAATGTAAGTCCTATGTCGGAAGCACATATTAAGTAATAAGAAGCAACAGGAGAATACACCAGTTTAAAAAAAATGTTTTATAATAAAAACAACAACAAGAAAATAGGATAAACTCCATTAGCAATCAGGAAAATTGAAATAAAGACCTCACTGAGATAGCTTGTTGATGACTGCTAAATTTGCAAAAACTAAGAGGTCTGAAAAACCAAGTGTTGATGAGCATGTGAATCAGTAGAAGTTCTCATATATTGCTGGTCAGATTTGAAAGGCCAATTGGCCCATCCACTTTGGAAACAATTTTTAAAGATAATTATATATGTTAATAAGCTCTCCTGAAAAAAGGGAAGGAAATTATGAACATACAGTTCAGATTAGTGGTTATATCTGAGAGGAAGGCAGTGGAGTGGCAAAGAGGCAGAAAAGTAGCAATTTTTGGTCTGGTTTTTAAATTGGATAGAGAGTTAATTTATTATTTTGATTCGGAATTTATTTGTATACTACGTATTTTCTCATTGTATCAAATATTACACAATGCAGACATTAACAAGTATTACTGTAAATAGGTATTTTAATAGACTGCATCACAACTGCCGTAAAACATGTATTTCTGGAAACCATATTTTAAGAAATCTTATGTAAGAGTTTCCCGCCCCCAAGGGAGAAATATTATAACTGGGAAATACATTTGTATTTATTTACCTGATATTAAAGAAATCCAATATTTGGTTGTATTTTAAAGTGAATAATATTTAGGCTTCTTTTCTGAAAGCAGATGGATATCTAAGTAATTACAATATCATATGAAAAGCAATTACAAAGTATTACTGGGAACCAAAACAGTCTACTAAATTCTGGGAAATTTATGGAGGAAAACAAAAAGGGCACTTAAAGGTTGAGAAGATTCCAGGAGGGTAGAAAGAACAGCGTGATCAGGGATGATAAAGTAAAGCACTTCAGGGAGAACGAGGAGACCAGTGAGGGTGATATTTTTAAGGCCATAAAGTAGAGCAGTGGGGGTGGGTTGTGAGGAGTGTATCCACCATATTAATACACTTTGACAGTAATTGGTGGGGTGTTGAGAATATTTCTAAATGACTCTATTACTTCTGTCTTGGATGACTGTGAGCTTATTTTTATGAGGAAAAGGTGATAAATATTCTGTTAGACACGTTGACATCGAAACAGCTTTTTTGAGAAAGACCTGAGTGTTTAGAAATATGGGCTGATCTCTGGAGAGAGGAGAGAAAGATATGATTATGTAAATGTCAGCTTAGAAGTGGCAGGTGAAACCATGGAGTTGGTAAGATTATCTAGGGATAATGACTAGTGGGATGAGAAAGAGTGAAAGACAGAAAACTGGATTACAATAATAAAAAAGATACAGCCCTGAGAGACTGAGAAAGATCAATCAGAGAGGTAGCATTTTAAAATCAGAAGAGAGTTAGAAGACCAAAGAAGTATTTCAATAGGGCATAAGAAATACTATTGAAGGAGTGAATGCCATTAATGTGTTAGAAGCTATACTAAGTTCTTTACATACTTTATCCCATGTAATCCTCACAGCAGGCTTAGGAAGTAATATGTTAATAATTTTGCAAAGGAGATGAATGAAACAGGGAATATTAAATTTGTTTATCATCACATACAGCTAGTAAGCATTAGAGATAAAGTTTAAACTCAGGTCTGTCTGACTGCAACCCACACTCTTCAATACTTCTGTATACTGAAATAGAGGAACTGATAATATCCAAAGCCAAAAAACAATCACGTAGAAATTAAGTAAGACTCAAGATCAAAAAGGAGGACATTAGATTTGGCAACTAGGAGGCAGCATTGTTTAGTGAGAGGGGGTTTGAAGTATTAGAAAGAGGAGCCTGTTAAGTCCTGGGGAATTTACGGAAGAATTTAAAAAAAAAATTTTATATATATATATACACATATAACTTGAAGGTAAGATGTTTATAAAGGAATTTATAAGGCAATGATGATGGGAAGCTATGATCTGTATACTTATAAAAACTTTGCATAATAATGGACAAGGTACTTAATATTCCAACATTAGTTTCCTCCTCTATGAAATGGAAATAATGCTTGAATTATTTTGGATGGATAAATTAAGTAAGCAAGTCATTCAGTCTCGTTTATTCATTTGTACAATGAGGCACTTGGAACAGAGCATCTCTGAGCTCCTTCTCTGCTGCGCTAACTTTAGTTTTGACAGTGTCTAAAGCAAGTTTTTCTTGAATTTGATACTTGTCATCTTTTTCTTTGTTCCTAACCTAATACTAATTCCCAATTGTTTGAGAATAAAAAAAATCGCAGAAGGCAGCCCAAGGGTATGTGAAAGTGGCTAAGCTAGGGAGGGGCAGCTTTAATCCTTTGCCTGCGTGAGCCCAGATGTTTATGGGCTAATTATGTATATATCAGTATCAGACTTTACATCCTTCCTTCCATCCTTCCTCTCTCTCTTCCTTTTTCCCTCCCTCCCTCCCTCCCTTCCATCCTTCCTCTCTCTCTTCCTTTTTCCCTCCCTCCCTCCCTCCCTTCCATCCTTCCTTCTTCCCTTTCAAAGCAGCAAAGAAAATTATTTTCTTTTCACTGTTCTTGTTCTTTCCCTCACTGCCTAAGTGGGAACTCAATTGAGCTACAAACAAATCACCTGGCAGAATCTTTAAGATAGGAAATAAGCAGAGATTCCATGTAAATAATGTTGAATCAAATATGTTTAAGAAATGCAAAGCATGGAAAACTAGAGAAATCATCTACTTTCATGCTTTGATGATTGCAAGCTTTAGTTTTTGTTTTTTTTTTCCTTGAGGAAAGCCAAAAAGTAAGTATCTAAATCGTTTTCATACTTCACCTTTTAAAATCAACTGTAAAACCAAGAATTACATAATTTAAAAATCCACTAAACATTTTAGCAATCAATGCTTACAGCAATAGCCAGGCAAACTGGTTAAAGGTTAAACTGGAAAGATGATTATGTTTGAGTTTTAGGAGACTATAGCATCCAGTTCAGTTTACAATTATCAATCACTGATTAATTCAGCAAACATTTATTGTGTCTTCTAATAGCCAGGTTCAAAGATTGACACTGAAGATCAAACCATAAAAATGGTACAGAAATAGGTCCTCAATCCAGTTAGGAAGTAGTCAAAACCTAATGGAAAGCACTAACCTCTATAATCTTGGCTAAGGGCGTCATTAAGTGATTAAGTGGAGTCAGTGTCTACAGGGTCTTTCTTCATACAGAAAACATGTCTGAAGCTTCACCTGTTGTTGCTGTTGTTAGGTGCTGTCGAGTTGCTTCTGACTCATAACGACCTTCTGTACAACAGAATGAAACATGGCCTGGTCCCGCACTATCCAAGCAATTGTTGTTATGCTTGAGCCCATTGTAGCAGCCACGGTGTCAATCCATCTACTTGAGGGTCTTCCTCTTTTTCACTGACTCTCTACTTTACCAAGCATGCTGTCCTTCTCCAGGGACTGGTCCCTCCTGAAAATATGTCCAAAGTATGTGAGATATAATCTTGCTATGCTTATTTCTAAGGAACATTCTGGCTGTACTTCTTCCAAGACAGATTTGTTCATTCTTTTGGCAGTCCATGGTATATTCAATATTCTTCACCAACACCTTAACATCTTCGAATTCTGGGTAAACATAATTAACTTCCTTCCTAAATGAAGGAAGTAAACAAGTAAAATAATTTCTTTTATTATATATACTCAGCTGAGGCAGCTGAACCATCTTATCTGACAATTTTGCTTAGAGATATTAAATGTTGGTTTGCTAATGAACTTTTCTTTTAATAAGTGACCATTTTGCTAAAGAACAGAATAAGAATTCTATAATAAATGCATAAAAATGTGTATTTTTTTTACAATGCCATCTGGAAGATTTGAAGGTCAATGATTTGGATAATTTTATATACCTCCCTCCACCTCTAATTGTATGGTTACCGCCTGTGTATAAGCACAAATACAACCACTTCTGCACTCATACACCCACAGATACTTTCACACACACACACACACACACACACACACACACACAGAGCACACAAACATCCACAGGCAGTACACTCACATTTCTACCAAAAATTAATGATTTGTGGAAGAATAAGAAGTAATAAATATTCTCCAAAAAAAAATTAATTTGATCACCTTGCCAGAATACATTGTAAATCAAATGTTTCCAGACATATTTGGACTTGGGGAAGATTTTTTTTTTTAATGCATGCTTTATAAGGAACAAAGTTGAGATTATAATGTATTTTAGATCTCCTACCCCATTAGCTCTTTTTCCAATTATTTCCTAGGAGGAAAAGTCTTAACATAATAATGATTTCTGTATTGTGCTGGGGAAAAATAAGTCTATGATACAGTACTAATACGATCCTGCTGAAATGTTTAATACTACAAGTCTTTCACACCACTGCTTATCACATTAACCCAGGGACAGCATTCTTCTCCTGGCCAGCTTAGTTTCCCCACTGCCTGCAAGTATTGGGGATTCATGCAGATTTAAAAGTTGTGAAAAGAAGCTCTTGATGACTCTGTGCCGTGGCTCGTGAACTGTATTGTCTTTTTTTTTTCTTCCCCTGCCAGAGGTTAGATTCTCTCAATGAAGATTCCATCACCTGCAATGGAACACAGTGCCTGAGAGCAAGGGCTGGGACTTGCCAGGCGCTTTTCAGAATGCAGGAGTGGAGGATTCTCTGAGATGATTGTATATCATCCAGTTGAGTACACAGGGTCAATAGGCTGCGGGCAGCAACTTCACCATGCTGGCAGCAAAAGGAGAGGCAAGCAGGTTCTCAGAGTTTTCTGTTTCTTCACTACCAAGCCTTCTGCTGAGTTTCTTGCTGTTGTAAATGTAGCAATGTCACAGTCTGTCTGCTACTGATCCCCTGAACCTGATAGTTTTGCATAAATACTTTGCATAGGCACAAGGCCATCTCACATGTCTGTCTGTGTGATTGTGTGTTATATCCTGAATCATTTTCATCAAAAGGAAAAAAAAAGTTAATGAATCTGGATTCTATTAAGACTTCCACTTTATTTTTACTGCAAAATGGACAGCTACCACATTAATTCAATACATATAAAACAGTGTTAATACTCATCTGAAACTAGAGATATAATGTCTTACAAAGTACATTTTTATTGAATAATTTGTTTTGGTTAATATGATTCAGATAAAATTAGTATATATTAGGTGTAAGTGGATTCAGCAGAGCAATTATCATTCAATCCACATTCTTTCAGTGATCACAGGTGTTGGACACTGTCCTAAGCCATGAGCCCAATAAAATCAATGGAATTATTAAATCCATCCACCTACGGTCACCTGATCTTCAACAAGGGCCCAAAGTCCATCAAATGGGGAAAAGACAGTCTTTTTAACGAATGGTGCTGGCAAAACTGGATGCCCATCTGCAAAAAAAATGAAACAGGACCCATACCTCACACCATATACAAAAAAACTAATTCAAAATGGATCAAAGACCTAAATATAAAACCAAAAACTATAAAGTTTAT
>NW_004444109.1:257336-260002 GCF_000243295.1 Trichechus manatus latirostris | reverse complement strand
ACTGGAGAAACCCTGAGAGTATGGCCCTCGGACACCTTTTTAGCTCGGTAATGAAGTCACTCCCAAGGGTCACCATTCAGCCAAAGATTAGAGAGCTCCATAAACCAGAACAAGACTAATGGGTCACAGCAGTCCAGGGAGAAGGACTAGAAGGCAGGAGGGGACAGAAAAGCTGGTAATAGGGAACCCAAGGTTGAGAAGGGACAGTGTTGACATGTTGTGAGGTTGTTAACCATTGTCATAAAACAATACGTGTACTAACTGTTTAATGAGAAACTATTTGTTCTGTAAACTTTCATCTAAAGTACAATAAAAAAAATTTAAAAAAAAATCAATGGAATTAAAATGTGTAAGTTTAGATCCCTCCGATTTTGGATACATGTAAAAACTTATAAATGGCATTCTTGTTTAAAAAAAAAAAAAAAAATTTCCCTATAATTTTTTCCCTGTAAATTTTTAGAATATTAATCTTTAGCCAATCTGAAGCTAGTAGTTAGAAGATGTAAGAATGACTTCAACTTCTAATTCTGGTTATTAATTATTATGAGTCAATGGTGATTCAATATTTATAGTATGTTCTTAACATATAAAATTATTATGAATGAATGTGTTAGATGTGCATAACAGAACCTTCAGTCAAGCTGATTTAGTCATTTATGACATTTATCATCCCACATAACAGGAGGCCTAGAGATAAGGTGGTTTCTAGGTATGGCATGATCAGGGTTCTGGTTCTATTCTTACTTTATTTTCTTGTCTCTACCTTCCTTTTTCCATCAGCACCTTTGTCCCCAGGCTGAAGGCCCTCATGGTGATAATGCAGCTTCCAGGAGTAATTAGGGAAGCTTGCTTTATTGTATGAGTCTAGTGAGAGAAAGAAAGAAAACTTCTCATACAACTATGGATTATAAATTCTTCCATATAGTCAGTTTAGCAAACTCAATACACATGCTCACTCCTAAACAACAATGATAATTAACAGGGAAATGTCATGTGGTTGGAATCCCTGGGTGGTACAAATGGTTAATGCACTCAGCTGCTAACCAAAAGGCTGGAGATTCAAGGCCACCCAGGAGTGCTTTGGAAGAAAGGCCTGGCTATGTACTTCCGAAAAATCAGTCAGTGAAAACCCCTGGAACACAGTTCTACTCTGACACACACAGGGTTGCTATGTGTTGTAATCAACTCTATAGCAACTTTTTTTTTTTTTGTCATGAAGTGCTTGGCCTAAGCCTGGGTTCTGAATCAATATTTGCAAAAGGGATTTCATTATTGGTTTGCAATTAGTTCTGGAGTTGGTAATGAAGAGACTACTTGAATTAAATCAGGTTCTGCTGGGAAAGAGGATGAGAGATCCAGGGCAAGCAAAAAACATTGTCATTGTGTTTTATTTTAAAGAGTTTCTTTACTTACTTACATACCTACCTTAACTGGATGCTGTACTCTATTTTAAAGTAACAGGCTTGCATTAAAAAATATGCTCATAAATATATTGGAGAAATTTAGAATACTTGGCTAACCATTTTCTATCAGTCTGTTTTGTTTATGAATTATCTTTTTAATTCGTATGGATAGAGTTTTCTCTTAAGGAGATTTTAGTTTATATTTTTATCTCACAGTAATATAAATTATTGCAAACAGTGCTGTATTAAAAATGATTTGCTCTTCTCTGGAAATATTTTATTACATTAGCCTGTTAAATATATTAGAGTTAATTATTTTATCTTTGTTACAAAAGGCAGAAAACAGATACAGGGGAATAAGGCATAGGATGAGAAACTTTAAACACACAAACAATTTACAAAGCTGTAAACTCACTCCCTTAACACATGTAAATTACTTTCAAGCATCCTCTCCCCCACAAGCATACATACACCTCTCAGCTATGCTACTTGAGAGTGATTATCTTGCTTCTGAAAAATTTTGACATGAAAAAAGCTTTGGTTATATTAAGCAAATGATAAAATCAAACAGAGATGGAAAAAAGAAAGTGCAATTTTATGACACTAAGTTATCCTGTGGCTATATAACATTGCAGGACAAATTTCAGAGGTAAGTGTCCCATAAGAAAGTTATTTGAGAACAAATTAAAGCATGCAAATTTCCTAATCATGATACAGTTTCTGAAATAAATGTAGAACACTTCTTCAGTAAGACAAGATTTATGAGTTCTGATTTATGAGTCATTAGCACAGAAATTTGTTTCTCGAATAAAGGACACATGCCAACTTGTTAAGAATTAATAAAATTGGATAATGGCCCTATTTTATTTTTTACTTAAAATCTGTTTACCAAAACATAAATTAACAAGTTATTTCAAGATTATTCAAAATATTCAGGCACATTCTATATAACTCCACTCAAATAAGAAAAAAATAATTTTATCAATAAGAAGTTAGTGTTTGGTAATTTAATTAGATGGCTTGCTTCAAGTACTCAACATTTGCCTCAGCAGTGCATTAGAATGTTGAAAAGTAAAAGTTATGTTAGATATTCTGAATGCCTTTTAACTGCCACCTCAACCCAAATAGCTATGTACTTTGTATATTAGAAATGCCAGGGATAGCCAATCAAGTGAGGGTGAGAGCAAGAAAGCTAGAAAACAAACGAGAGAGAGAGAGAGAGAGAGAGAGAGAGAGAGAGAGAGAGAGAGAGAGAGAGAGAGA
>NW_004444109.1:241269-257236 GCF_000243295.1 Trichechus manatus latirostris | reverse complement strand
AGAGAGAGAGAGAGAGAGAGAGAGAGAGAGAGAGAGAGAGAGAGAGACTGAAAACCATCTATTTTAGCTCCATTTAGTAATTACTTCTTCATAGTACATTTTTCTTTAGAAAAAACAACTATTTTAGTGAAGGGATTATATAACTGTTGAAATTACCACTTTTTTTACAATGATAAAATTTGCTATAAAAAGTTTAGGCATACTTTTCCAGTATACACCCAGATAGAATTGCTATCAAATTGTGAATTGTTTACTTTGATCATGTTTAGAACTGAATTAAATAAGCTTTTTAGATAGTTCATTACAGATCATTTGGCTTTGTATGTGTGAAATGATGTAAATTGAGAATTTTTGTTATTATTTCTTTCCATTGGCATAGTCTACGTCTTGCTTTAATTAAAACAGCAGTAATATAGTTTCATAAGAAAAGAAACACAGAGAGAAATGCCAGAAAAAACAGCAAAGTTACATGAAATCAATGTTTTCCTATTTCTCTTTCTATAAAAATTTTGTAAGTTATATATATAGCAATTATCAGAAAACAAAACCAAACAGAAACTTCTTAAAAGCAAGAAAAACACTAACAAAATATCAGGATTGATCTGGTCAAATTCAGAGATAAGATAAAAACCCAGATATTTAAGACCAGTATTTCAAGCTGTTTTTGTGCTGTGGGTGTTTGTTTGCCTATCTAGAGCAAATAGCTCTGAAACTGAGCTTGTTTTAGGCAGCCTCAGGGAATAAAGTGGTAAGAGCAAAACCCTAGATTTGCACAAAATGACGAGTTTGATAACCTCCTCCGTTTTAAGATGGGATCATGATCAGCTACAACTTCAAGGTAAACTGGAATTATCAAGAGCTCACATAGAATAGCAGCCCAGATTACTGCTGCCACTTGAGTGGTCTAGTGAACTTCAAATGTTATAACTGCATTTGTAGAGCTCATATCACTCTGAGTAAAGCTAATGAAATTCCTCGCTAGGAAAATGTTCTGCTAGTCTTTGCCTCAAAGTATCCCATCAATGCACTTTCATGATAGTATCCAAACTACAGCCAAAAATAACTACGCATATAAGGAAATAAGACACAATGGATGAAAACCAGTAAAAATAACAGATAAAATAAACGATAGCATAACAAAATGAGATATTGAAATTCTCAGACACAAACGATGAAGTAACCAGGCTTACTGTTTTCAAAGAAATACGGAAAACCTTGAAAATATTTTTAGCGAGCAAAAAACACTGAAAAGTGAAATGCCAATTTGGAAAGTTATCCAATAAAAACTGTAGAAGTGGAAAATGCAATAACTAAATTAAGAACTGTAGATTAGACACAGCTAAATGAGGTTTGTTGAGGAGAATTATTGAATAATGCAAAGAGAGAAAAAGAAGGAAAATACAGAATAACAAATAAGAGGTACAGAGGTGACTATGACAAGTAGTAGTATGTATCTATGGCTGCCAAAAGACAGAGAATGACAACAGCAACAAATACATATACATACATACATACATAAATATATCTATCTATCTATGAACGTGTTGCCGTCGAGTTGATTCCAACTCATAGTGACTCCACAGGGTTTCCAAGGCTGTAAATCTCTATGGAAGTAGACTGCCACATCTTTCTCCCACGGAGCCACTGGTGGTTTCAAACAGCCAATCTTTCAGATAGCAGTCCTATATGTCACTTTGAGGACTCAGGTGCACCTGACCCAAGCCACAGTATTTTCAATCGCCTCATATGCATGCGAAAGCCAAACAATGAATAAGGAAGATCAAAGAAGCTTTGAATTATGGTGTTGACAAAGAATATTGACTATACCATGGACTGCCAGAAGAAGGAACAAATCTGTCTTGGAAGAAGTACAGCCAGAATGCTCCTTAGAAGGGAAAATGACAAGACTTCATCTTTGGACGTGTTATCAGGAGGGACCAGTCCCTGGAAAACGACATCATGCTTGATAAAGTAGAGGGTTAGAGAAAAAGAAGAAAACCCTCAGGGAGATGGATTGACACAGTGGCTGCCGCAATGGGCTCAAGCATTACAATGATTGTGAGGATGGCTCAGGACCGGGCAGTGTTTCATTCTGTGGTACATACGGTCCTATGAGTCGGAGCCCACTTGAAGGCACCTAACAACAACAGCACGTATATGTATAATCTGGAGTAGTATGCCCAAATTACGTATTTCAAAATGAGAGCAAAATACGCGACTGTTTCAGTAAGCAAAAACAAAGTTCAACACCAGAGAAATAACTTAAAGGAAAACATAAACCATATACTTCAGTCAAAAGGAAAAGTCATTCCAAATGAAAGATTTAAGAGGTAGGAAGGAATGAAGAGCAAAAACAAAAGGGTAAATATAGAGAGAGCGAGGGGGAGAGATGTACTAACAACAAATTAACATTAACTATAGAAAACTACCAAACAAACATTTTGAGGTTTTTAAAACGGAAAATTAAAATAAATGCAGAATAAGTTCTCAGATTGACAGGGAATACATAGTTTCAGTGTTTTAAATAATTATTTTATCCTGTAGACAAGCAAAGATTTCAGTTAAAGTTAGACTTTAATAAGTTAGTGGATGCATGTTAAAATCTATGTGAGCTGATACAAAAAACTGGATTTTCAAATCAGACTTGTGCCTTACACAGTATCAAACTTTACTAATAATTATGAAGACAGAGAGAACCAAGAGACTCTGCCAGAGCAGGGACAGTTCGTGCATTGTGGTGAATTGCCCAAGTCTTTCCTTGATGTATGGTACACACAACCTCTGGCCCAGAGTGGAAGAGGTCTGTAGTGAGGTGTGTGAATTACCTACCTTCCAGACCTGGGAGTGCTCAGTCTGTGAAATACATCCATTTCATACCCCCAGTTGACATGATATATTCTGAGGCAGCAAAGCTTCATAAATCCATAGATTCTAAAAGGTTTATTACTATCAGTAGTCCTTTAGCCTGGGAGATCTTGTTTAAGATATTCCATTGAAAAAGTCCTGTCTCCTAACAAATACCATCAGTTTATTTACCTAGAGGCCCAGTTATCATGTTGATCAGGACATTTTATAGAATATTTCACCTAACAACTGTAGAATACACATTATTTGGTGCATACACAATACAGTTACAAAATTAACCATGTGCTCATCCATGAGTCAACTCACAGTAAACTTGAAAGGATTCAAATCATACAGTGTGTTCTCTGACCACAGTGTATTGTTTTGGACATAATGACAGAAGATAATCACAAGTCCTCGTATGAGATGGAATTAAGAAATGCAATCTAAAAGCTAAAAGCTAAACTCTAAAAGCTCCTGGATTTGGGTTGCTCGAGGCAGTGATGGGGGAGAAAAAGAAATAAAGAAAACTCAGTTACTTATAAAGGGAAAAAGGTGCAAGTCCAAAGAGCACAGATTGATTTTCAACGTCTAAATCTATTTTTAGCAAAACTAAGAAGCAAGCGTATAGGCAGAGTAAGGCATTTTCAAGTACGCAAAGCTTCATAAAATTTACCTCCTAAGAACTCTTTCTTACAAAGGTACTGAAGAACATACTTCACAAAAATAAGTCGTAAACCAGTTATAGTAAAAATGTGAGATTCAGGAAACACTGTACCTGACTGACAGAGTCCCAGGATAGGCTCTAAGTCTAGAGACTTGAGAGGGGGTAGATTGGAGGTGGAAGATGAAAGATCTCAGGAGGAGGAGGAATCCAGAAAAAATAGAAATATAAATGAATGAAAAAATAAATATACGTGATGTATACATATAATGTAGTGATCCCAAATCACATATGTGTGAAACATGCAACATGTGACTTGAACATTTAAGCTAACTTCAAAAAACTTATAACTGACAAACTTTTCTGACATAAACAACTTCTAATATTATAAGCAAGTAACTTTGTTGTAGACACTGCTTTGTTGTGATATGGTGTGGTATAACCTTTAGTTTGTCTATGTTAGACACCCTGAATGTGCATCCCAACTGTGAACCTATGACGTGAATTTTTGTTGTTAGTTGTGTGGAGTTGATTCTGACTCATGGCAACCCCATGTGTGCAGAGTAGAACTGTGCTCAATAAGGTTTTCAAGGCTATGATCATCCAAAAGCAGATTGCCAGGCCTGTCTTCCAAGGTGCTTCTGGGTGGGTACCTGGGTGGTGCAAACTGTTTACATTCTGCTGGTAACTGAAAGGTTAGCGGTTCAAACCCACCCAGTGGCACTGTGAAAGGAAAGGCCTTGTGATCTGGTTTCATGAAGATTCTTTTTATTGTTGTCGTTAGGCGTCATTGTGTTGATTCTGACTCATTGTGAGACTATGTGATAGAACAAAACTTCCCATAGGGTTTCCTAGGCTGTGTTTTTATGGGAGCAGATTGCCAGGTCTTTCTCCTGAGGAGCTGCTAAGTGGGTTCTAACCACCAACCTTTTGATTAGCGGCCAAGTGCTTAGTGCCACGAAGCCTCCTTTCCATTAAGAGTGCTGCCAAGAAAACACTGTGGAACAGAACAATTCTGTAACACGTGGGGTCACTATGGGTCAATATCAACTCCACAGAATAAGACAACAACAATACCAAATCACTGGTCCTCAACCATGACTGCACATAACATTATCCTAATTTAGGGAGCTTTAAAATAGTAAAAATGCCTGGTACTGCTCAAGTACTTATGACTTAAAGAGTCTGGGTAGGGTAGATTGTAAGGATGTGTGTGTACAGGGGACTGAGTTCATCGTACCCCTTATTTCACGGCTGCTGACTGAAAGACTGGAGGTTAGGGTCTACCCAGAGGTGCCTCAGAAGAAAGGCCTGGTGACTACTTCCAAAAAATCAGCCATTGAAAACTCAATGGACCACAGTTCTACTCTGAAACGTATAGGCTCTTCGTGAATCAGAATTAACTCTATGGTAACTGGTTCTGGTACTGGTATGCAAAAGAGAATAATATCCCATTTATTTCACATTCCATTGGTCAGAGCAAATCAAAGGCCAGTCCAGTTTCAAGACATAGGGATATAGACATAGGAATATAGGAGTAGAAAATCTATATTGCCAAGGAGCATGGACAAAGAGAGGCATTCTTCATTGAGGCCAACATTTTAACCAGTAGTCTCATAGGTAAAAAAAAAAAAATAAAACACAAAACAAATTAGCAGATGAAGGAAAAGCAAGAATTTGTACCACAAAGAGTAGTTATAAAACATTACTTGGCTGTGAATAATATATAATCATCATCATAATGAAAATACAAATTATCAACTTAAGTAAAAAGGGTAGGATATATCTGGGAAGGTTAAATGCTTATCTAACATCACAAAAAGTCAACAGATTATTAATAAAATCAGTATAGAAAAACTGAAGCAAATACTAGGTGAAGTAACTTGAATTAAAGCTGGTGCCTGTGGGGAGTGGGATGGGGGCTGCGAAAGACATGAGTCAGGAACGCCTGCTTTTCATTATGGGTCTTTCATAAATTTCTACAAGTGTGCACATAAGTTATAATTACATAGTTTTAAAGAAAAATCAAAACCAAACGAAATCAAAACAAACAAAATAGGATTAATTTGACAAAACTTTGATTAATTTCTGCTAAAATAGCATTTGATTAGCCTCCTTAGAACAAATACTTCCAACATCTGAAATATTTGATAAGTCATCGAATAAGATAAAATATTTCAACAAACCATAAACTAGGATTTGAAATAGAGCTTATTGCAAGACTCCAGAAGGGAGTTCCACTAATTATAGGGTGGACTAGATTGCTCTTAAAAAAGGCACAGTCTGTGCGAGATCACGCAAATAAATCCTATTTCTGAGCATCTGCTCTCTGGCCCAGAAATTCAACCCAAAGCTGGGCATATATGCCGTATGATATGATGGCTACACATCATACGAAAACAGCCAGAGTAGGAAGCCCCTAGACTAACAATCTCCCTGAAACCATTCATAGACTATGACAACAATCATTTGGCAGGAATTTTTTGTGGCTGTGGCTGTGGCTGAAACATGGACTAGGGGAAGTGAAGATCATCAATGGTGCATTACATCTTGGGAAAGAGTCCAATTAATCAACGTGCTGTAGGCAAGTCCAAGGCAGGAAAAAAGCCCTAGTAACAGTCAAAATGTTTTTGCATTTTTGTATTGTATTTTGCATTTAATTTGTATATGGTTGGGTATTATAATTGTTTTATGAACCCTTTTTCTTTTGAATGTCAGTGACCAAGCATGCAGGAAAGGATATCCTATTTCAAACAAGAAAAGCAATAGTAAGAGAAAGCCTGCTTAATACAGAGGATTGGGGTGGGAGCTATGCATATGAAGTGTAGAGTACTGTACACTGTAGAATAAAGAGGATGTTGAGTAGCACCTATTTTTGCATAGAATGAAGCGAACAAATAATATACACGATTTTACATTTTATCACATTTATGGAAAATACATGTAGCAGAAAGAATAGATGAGTATGCTGCATTGTGTTTATGGGCTGTAGGATTCTGGATTTCTTTTCTCTCCTCTATTTTTATTTTACAAAGTTAGCATTAAGCTGCTTTTAGGACAGGAAAATATTTTTATTAATAAAAAATATTTAATAGGACAGTGAATATACTTGTAGGAAAACAGGAAAAGAAGCACTGAAAAAAAACATTCTGGATGCAACTAACTTCAAAGAAAGATCATATTTGATAGCAAAAATAACAAAAGAAAAGTCAATATTTGCACAGGGCAGCTGACTGTCAATTGCTTCTTTTTTCAGCTACTTCTTTTTATACTCCTGGTATCCTTATTACCATGATTATAACTCCATCTTCATTTTTTTCTTGATCTGTCTCCAAATTCTGCAGTTTGGTCCCTGCTTTTTCTAAAGTGGTTAGCATATTTGTAATAATTTTATATACCCTTTACTTCCTAATAGTATTCTATGCAATCAAAATCTTGAATGTTTAGTAGCTTGACCTCATTAAATAATGATGAAAATTAATTTTTTGTAGAAATCAAACTTCAAAGGTATCAAATACCTAAATATAATGTAAGTCATAACAATAAAGGATACTGAAAATTTAACATATTTGCAGTAATAGCCTATTGTGCCATCCCTCCCAATAAGGGGTCAGTGTATTTCCCTGCTCCTTGTTTTTGGAGCCCTGGTGGCCCAGTGGTTAAGAGCTCAGCTGCTAATCGAAAGGTCAGCAGTTCAGTTCCACCAGGCGCTCCTTGGAAACCCTATGGGGCAGTTCTACTCTGTCCTATAGGGTTGCTATGGTTCGGAATTGACTTGGCAGCAAGAAGTTTGGTTTTGGTTTTTCGTTTTGGGGAGTAACCATTTGATATGTTTTGGCCAATGAAATGTTAGCAGTTATTAAAAACAAAAAAGAACAACATTGAGATATGCTTGTCTAGTGGCACTTGTGTTTGCACCTCAGCCATTGCCATAAGAAGAATATACGAAGGCGAGCCCACTGGTCCAAAGATGATGACAGACATGTGAAGGAGAGATTCCCTTGCCAAGTCAACCACCCTGGCATATGAGCAATAGTAAATGATTGCTGTTTTGGACCACTGAGTTTGGGGATGTGTTTCTATACAATAATACGTGATTGATACAGAAATTGGTACTGATAAATGGTTTGCCTGGGACTGAGAAGTTTCTCTGCAGATAAGACATTCAGTGCTAAAAACCGGGAAAGTCCTGGGCAAAATGAGGTGAACTGGGCACTCTATGAAGTGGTGACATATTTGGTAACCCTAACCCTAACCCTAACCCTGCAGTAACTTGCAATATAGTAAATTTATTAAAGTAACTTGTTCACTTGGGTAAGATGATATCCAGGCAGACGTTGAAATTGTGAGCTTGATGGTTTTAGCTGCATGTGATAAGATTCTTCAACATAGACAAGAGGAGCTCAGGAAAGAATCAACCAGTATGCAGGCAGAATTTTTGGGTTGGAAACTAAAAAATGTTTCTCATCTCCATCCCTTCCAGCCATCAAAATTTCAAAACCAGAGTGCTCCCAGTAAGACCTAGGCTTTGGCTAAAGACCAAGTCAAGGGTATGTCTGTAACACCACTTTGTAAAATTCTCTAGAAGTGATGAGGTGACACTTTCAACAAAGAAATAGGTCTCCTGGAAGATGTACAGGCCAATATGCATGAAAAAAATAATTACATCTAATGAGAAAGAAATGTACTTCCAAGAATTGTGGAGTCAAATACACAGAACATCTACAAAGCATTTGCGAGAGATGTGTTAACAAAAGTGCCATAAGTCTGAGTTAAAAGATATTGATGATGATTTAAGTATTAAATAAATAAATCTCCTGGACCCCAACTTTCTACAAGTTTCTTCTCTATTTCTAAAAAAGACTCATTTTACAATACCCTCTTCGGATGTGACCAAGGAGGATAAGAGACATGAGGAACTGTCCTGGATCACTGAGCTATAGACGTAGAGCTCCCCAGCCTACTTACAGATCCATGAGAATAACTATTGTTTTGTGTGTATTGTTGTTGTTGTTAGGTGCTGTTGTGTTGGTTCCGACTCATAGTGAGCCTACATACAACAGAACAAAACAATGCCCAGTCCTACACCATCTTCACAATCATTATGTTTGAGCCCATTGTTGCAGCCACTGTGTCAATACATCTTGTTGGGGGTCTTCCTCTTTTTCACTGACCCTCTACTTTATCAAGCATGATGTTCTTCTCCAGGGATTGGTGCCCCTTGATAACATGTCCAAAGAATGTGGGAAGTTTCGACATCCGCACTTCTAAGGAGCATTCTGTCTGTACTTCTTCCAAGACAGATTTGATTGTTCTCTTGGCAGTCCATGGTATATTCAATATTCTTCCCCAACACCATAACTCAAAGGTGTCAGTTCTTCTTCGGTCTTCCTTACTCATTGCCCAGCTTCTGTGTGTGTATGAGGCAATTGAAAACACCATGGCTTGGGTGAGGTGCACCGTAGTCCTTAAAGTGATATCTTTGCTTTTGAACACTTTAAAGAGGACTTTTGCAGCAACTTTGCCCAATGCAATGCGTAGTTTGATTTCTTGACTGCTGCTTCCATGGGCATTGATTGTGGATCCAAGTAAAAGATTGACAACTTCAATCTTTTCTCCATTTATCATGATGTTGCTTATTGGTCCAGTTGTTAGGATTTTTGTTTTCTTTATGTTGAGGTGTAAACCATACTGAAGACTATAGTCTTTGATCTTCATCAGTAAGTGCTTCAAGTCCTCTTTACTTTCAGCAAGTAGGGTTGTGTCATCTGCATATCACAGGTTGTTAAGGAGTCTTCCTCCATTCCTCATGCTGCGTTCTTCTTCATATAGTCGAGCTTCTTGTATTATTTGCTCAGCATATAGATTGAATAAGTAAGGTGAAAGGATACAACCCTGGCACACACCTTTCCTGACTTTAAACCATGCAATATCCCTTTGTTCTGCTTGAACAGCTGCCTGTTGATCTACAGGTTCCTCATGAGCACAATTAAGTGTTCTGAAATCCCCATTCTTCACAATGTTATCTGTAATTTGTTACAGTCCACACAGTTGAATGCCTCTGCATAGTCAATGAAACACAGGTCAACTTCTTTCTGGTATACTCCGCTTTCAGCCAGGATCCATCTGACATCAACAATGATCTCCCTCTTTCCATGTCCTCTTCTGAATCTGACTTAAATTTCTGTCAGTTCTCTGTCAATATACTTCTGCAACTGCTTTTGAAATCTTCAGCAAAATTTTACTTGCGTGTGATATTGTAACCTGACCCTACAAGTGCCAGTAAATTTCCATTAGTCCTTGAACTAGCCCAAGGCAGATTTGGCCCACCTGGCATGCATAGAAGGAACAGCTATGACTACTAATTGATCTCAGCAGAGGACACTGCAACCGGTGGAATGAATTAGAAGGAAAATCATTACCCAGACCCTATTCTGAAGTGAAAGGTCCAACAAGAACCATGTCACCTCCTGTTCTCTGGCCGCCTTCTAGAATTTTCCCTCCCCAGTACACCTTCACAGCCGCAATCTTACTACCTAAATCACATATAAGCCCTGTTTCCCATAGCGTGGGGAGTCGGGTCTGAGGAACTTCCTCCCAGCTCCTTGCTCTGTGCATTGCAATAAAGTTATTTTCTCTTTTTCAAAGACCAGCGTCCAGATCATTGGTAAGTCTGAGTATGCTGGACAAGGATTCACCTTCCTGAGTTCGGTAACAATATTAGTGATATTGTTTGATAATTTCCATATTCTTTTGGACCACTTTTCTTTGGAATAGGTATAAATATGGATCTCTTCCAATCGGTTGGCCAGGCAGCTGTTTTCCAAATTTTTTGGTGTATACAAGTGAGCATTTCCAGTGTTGTATCTGTTTGTTGAAACATCTCAAATGTTATTCCGTCAATTCCTGGAGCCTTGTTTTTCAGCAATGTCTTCAGTGCAGCTTGGACTTCTTCCTTCAGTACCATTGGTTCTTGGTCACAAGCTTCCCCCTGAAATTATTGAATGTCACCAATTCATTTTTGTACAGTGACTATATATTTCTTCCATCTTCTTTTGATGCTTCCTGCATTGTTTAGTATTTTGCCCATGGAATCCTTCACTATTGCAACTCGAGGCTTGAATTTTTTTCTTCAGTTCTTTCAGCTTGAGAAATGCTGAGCATGTTTTTTGTGTAGCCACTTATAATTGTGGTGGTTTATTGCAGTCAGCCATAGCTAGCTAACACAATGGCCTTTGCATACCCTCAGAAATATTGTGACTCCATCTTTACTTTAAAGGAAATCTTAAGTTGATAAAAGTCAAAGATGCCTGTTTCTAGCCAATGCATATCTTCCTCATCTAGCTGCAAAATGAATACTTATTAATATTCATTGACTTGGCATACAACTGTAGGGCTGCCACAGTTTTAGACTGTGGGATAGACATGCTCCATGTCTTAGTGTTATTGGAACATCTGGGGAACATAGTCTATTC
Organism: Trichechus manatus latirostris; assembly: GCF_000243295.1. Lineage (NCBI taxonomy): Eukaryota > Metazoa > Chordata > Mammalia > Sirenia > Trichechidae > Trichechus > Trichechus manatus. Next base: position 246,253 of record NW_004444109.1, on the reverse strand, counting down.
CTTGTCTGGCCTATGCTAAATGAAAGAGGAGAGGAAATTTTAGAAGCGGTGAAGCATGATGTAAATCAAAACATCCTACTGTGGCGAATGGCATAATAGCTTTAAATCTTGCTATGATATTGAATGATATTTAGTTATGTTTTTACAGTAGAAAGATTGCTACTATCATGATGTTTAAGGCCTAAATATTATTAAAATGTCAATGTTACAAGTAGATGCATAGTATTTATAATAGAAAAATAAATTTTATAAATTGAAGAGCAAAGAAAGCATAAAAATAATCAGAAGATTGAGCAAAATGGCTTTGCTGCGTTTGGAAAGAAGATTATACATGAAATTCTGCATTAGTAGAACAATGCTAATTATTATTTTATTATTTTGATTATGGTTTATAGTTTATTTTAATTTCAGTTTCTTTAGTAGAAAACTTTCTATTTTATATTTCTAAAAATTTGTATCTCGACAGTTTTTCAAGACCATAGCAGAATTATTGAACCAAGAATCAGGGACAAAACTTAGTTTATATACCACAAAGGAGCAAAGAAGAGTTAAGCTTTCTCTTTAGCAATAAAGAACGTTCTGCTTTTCCATTATTATAATACAGTGTATTGTTGGTCAGCCAGTCAACACCATTTATTGAATGCTTACTTGAGGCAAAGCATGTGGAAATACATGAATGTTTCTTGATATCTGTAAATTTCATCTAAGTAGAAGAAGCAGAGAGAAAAAGAATTGAAAATTGAAATATTAGAAATATGTTCCACAAATATGTTTCACTTGTAAAAGCACACTAAAAGATTTAAAGAGTAAATGAAGTGGCGACAATTCAAGAAAACTTCCTGAGGTTCTGAGAAAATAGCCTTTGGTTTATCAAAGGTAAATACACATTGCTGATTTGTCCTATTTATTCTTTTCCTTAATGCATAACATATAATCACCTCCTAGGAAGTAAATTTTAACTCTCTTCTCTAAAAGCAGAATTCAGTGCTAACTACAATCACGTGATTCAATCAGGCAAGTGTCAAGTTTCATACTAACTTATTGATTCACTTCTGTATCAGAGTCTGGGCAGCCATTGTCCCTTCTATGGAGGGCATCCCGGTCTGAGAATAGTGAAAATTTCACTCTGAGATATGAGACATGGACCTGAGCAACATTGGTCTAGAGATATTGCCAGAGAAATCTGGATCGTTGCCAAAAATGTATCTGATCATTACAAAGACCTACACTTTGACTACAAAACCTACTGCTGTCGAGCCATAGTGACCCTACAGGACAAAGTGGAACTGCCCCATATAGTTTTCAAGGAGCAGCTGGAGGATACGAATCACTGACCTTTTGATTAGCAGCTGAGCTCTTAACCACTGTGCCACCAGGGCAAGTAAAAATAGCCAAGCACCCTCAGAAAACTAATATTGTTCCAACTTCATACTCCATTGATAATCAAAGTAAAAGTATCATGTCATCACCTTGCGAGGGAAAAAAAAAGGAAAACAATGAATGTTTGGTTTCCATAAGCCCAGGCTCCACACTTCTTCTACTGAAAACCTCACTATTTGTCTGATTTTTATCTTTCAGTCAATGGCATCACTATCTACCCACTGCCTAAGCTAAGAGCCTTGCAGTAATTTTTAGCTTTTCGCTCTCTCATTTCCCTGATTCCTGTTGCTGTCCAGTCAATTCGGACTCATAGCTTTCCTACAGGATAGAATAGAACTGCTCTGTAGGGTTTCCTAGCCTGTGAGCTTGACGGAAAGCACTCCTGGTGGCGCAGTGGTTAAGAGCTCGGCTGCTAAACAAAAGGTCTGTAGTTCAAATCCACCAGCCACTTTGCGGGACAAAGATGAGTAATTGGTGGGTTCAAACCACTAACCTTTCAGTTAGTAGCCCAATGCTTCACCACTGCACCACTAGGACTCCATTCTCTTATATATCTAGGTTCAAAATAACTTCCAAAATACCTTCCCCTTTGCCCCCGCTTCAGTCTACACTGTGTCTGTCACATCATCCATTCAATAAGTGAGAATTGATAATAAAGACTCTTTAGCAAGGTCCTTTGCTTCTTTCTCCTTTTCTGTTCTATAGCTGTGTCCCCTCATACTCTCCAGACTGTATGATATTTCCTGCACATGCACTTTCAAAGGTCAATGACTTTGCACAGACTAGGAGCTCTATTTGGACTGTCCTCCTCCAACTTTTCTGCCTGGTAAACTAACTCTTATTCAAAATCAAAGTTCCAGTCTAGATAAATTTCCCTGACCCCACTTATATTTAATAGATAACTTCCTGTCTTGTTTCCATCGAGTTTTCTATCCACTTTTAATACAGCACCTTGTATTTTAAGTTTTGTCCTTGTTTCCTATGGTGGAATTCCAAGGACAGGAGTCTTGCCTTATTTATCTTTGAATTCCTAAGGAATTGCACAGTACCTGGAATATTGGAGACACTCTATAACGTCTTTATTTTTTTTATATTTGTTCTTCATACAAGCATTAGAAAAACTCTGTGATATATGGAAGATCAAAATATAATAGTAGTCTCTGTGCCATAACAGGTATAGAAGTAGTCATTAATTGTAACCACAGAAAATGATAAATTTTCACTGAACCACTGATAGTGTCATGGATGCAGATAGGGTTTCCAGATTTAACAAATAAAATTACACAATACCCAGTCAAATTCGAAGTTCAGAGAAAAACTAATAATTTTTAGTATAAGTACGTCCTAAACATTTTATCTGGCACCCCTAGATGTGAAAGGGAAGTTGAAGATGCATGGAACATGAGCAATGGTTAAACCTGTTGCCGTTGAGTCAGTTCTGACTCATAGTGACTCTGTAGGACAGAGTAGAACTGCCCTATAGGGTTTCCAAGGAGCAGCTGGTGGATTCAAACTGCCAACCTTTTGGTTACCAGCCGTAGCTCTTAACCCCTGAGCCACCAGGGCTTCTTGAGCAATAGTTAGGGAACCATAAAACCCTGGTCTTCCTAGAAGAGGCGTGGTTTACATCTGACAGTTACTACTAAGAGTGCCCTCTTGACCCTCAAATGTGACCAAGTTTGGGCATAAATTATATGAGCACAGTAAGTATCAATAAAACTAGTTGCTGTGGGGTTGATTCTGACTCATGTTGACCCACCTGTGTCAGAGTAGAACTGTGTTCCATAGGAGTTTCAATGACTGATTTTTCAGAATCACCAGGTCTTTCTTCTGAGGTGCCTCTGGGTGGACTCAAATCTCCAACTTTTCCGTTAGTAGCCAAGCACGTTAACCATTTGCATCACTCAGGGGCTCTCAGTATTAATACTCTTAAACCCGGTGCCATTGAGTCAATTCTGACTCATAGCGACCCTATGTAACAGAGTAGAACTGTCCCATAGGATTTCCAAGGAGTGCCTGGTGGATTCAAACTGCCAACCTTTTGGTTAGCGGTCATAGCTCTTAACCACTACACCATGAGGGTTTCCTCAGTGTTAATAGTAGTGTCCAAATCGTTAGTTAATGATAGTTATCTGACAAGTATAATATTATAAACAGTTTATACAACAGTTCAAAGAGTTATTACAAACCAATAATTATACCTTTTTCAAAGGAAAAAGCCTATTGGAATACTGACATTTCTGGACAGTGTGGTGTATAGAAGATAAATTGGAGATACTTGTTTAGCTGAGAAGTGGGACAAGGTATTTATCCTCAAATATATTGTCATGTAGAAGAGAGTGTAAATGTATCTGGTGTTGCTTTAGAGGTGGAATGGTAGCAAATTTGGAAGATAGCATCTTTAAGGTTCCAATTGGCCCACCTCCCCCAGAATAGTATTGTATATTGTTGTAAAAATGCATCTTCATTTCTAATTTTCCAAGTTTCTCCTACGCAGCATTTACCCTCTTGTGAAATTTACTTCAGTCACATTGGCCCTCTTTTGGTTTCTTAGATGCGACTGTCTCTCTCCTTCCTCAGAACCTATGCATTCCATCCATTTCCTCTCTTTTGACCTCTGAAGTGAAAATATCTTTCCACCTCTCCCCTGCTCAGTGTTTCCTCCATTCCTGGCCCTCAGCTTCTACTTAACTCACCTTCTCTCAAGCTTTTCATGAGGCTCTGAGGGACATCACAATCCCCATTTAAAAACTAATAGCAACTTCTGTTTGTTCCTTCTTAACATTTATCTCAATTTATAATAGTACTTGTATTACTATATTATTGCATTTCTTCTCTGTAAGTTCTGTGGTTTTAGTGTTTGTTACATATTAGGCATTAAATACTTGTAACAAGAATGCATGAATATGAGGAAACAGTTTAATAGAAGTAAAAGTTAATAAAGACTCCAACTGTCCAAAAGCAAATGTTCTGCCTTTGAATTACTGAACTTCTGATCACTTGACATTTTTAACCAAAGGATGAATGACCATCTGTCAATGATAAGGATGTTGCAGGCGGGTTTTTACAAATAATGGAGTGGGAAGTTGATGGCCCCTAAGGTCCTTTCTGACCTTTATATTCTGTGACTTACAAATGAACTTTGTTAATACAACTTGCTTGTAAGTTGGAAGCTGCCAGTATTTTATAAACAATCTTAATCATTCTGAAATACTACAGGATGAGACCCACTGATTATTGCACATTAAATACATAATCAATGATTGAGTAAAATAGTGAGGTTGAGAGATAATTTTTCTTTGTTTTTTACCTTTCCAAATAAGAATTTGAAGTCTCATGGTGAGTCAAGGAAACATCAAATGGTGATTTTAGGGTAGAATGGAATTTAGAGCTCAAGATTCAAGAGTCTTCCTTTGCATGTTGGATAGTGAGTTTCTGAACTCTACATTTTTTAAATAAGGAAAATAAGCATATTATTTGACATGCTTGAATATTTTGTTGTTTTTAGATGCCGTCAAGTCAGCTCTGAGTCATAGAGACCCTACGTACAACAGAATGAAACACCGCCTTGTCCTGTGCCACCCTCACAGTCATTGCTGTGTTT
>NW_004444109.1:228017-240064 GCF_000243295.1 Trichechus manatus latirostris | reverse complement strand
AAAAAAAATAAAAAAACTGTTGCCGCCCATAGGGTTTCCAAGGAGCTGCTGGTGGACTTGAACTGCTGACCTTTTTGGTTAGCAGCCGAGCTCTTAACCACTGCACCACCAGGGCTCCTAAAACTGTCATAGTGCTTATTAAACGGCACACCGTATTTTAACTACTTTTAAAATTTTAGCTCATTAAGTCCTGATAACAATCCTACAATAGAGGCACTGTTGTTTTGAGCATTTACGCAAGAGGAAAATAAGATACATTAGTGTTTAGTCAACTGACCAAGATCACACAGGTTGTAAGTGAGAAGCTGAGGTCTGAATCAGGGCTGTGTAGCTGCAGAGTACCTGCTCTTAACCATCATATGATAGTAAATAAAATACAGGAAAAAAAAATGAAGTGGGATAAAAAAATGAAGAGTAAGATTTTCTTGCCCTACTCTTCCCTCATCTCTTTTCCTACTTTTCAGGGTTAAGCATATTTAGATTTTACTGTTCATAACTTTCTGATAGTTATCACCATAACTTTAAGTTATCACCATAACTTTAAATAAGGAGAATAAAATTTCATTACCTGCATGTAACAAACCTATGAGGAATTTGAACATTTACTACTTATACTTCTATTTTCCAGCCTTACACTTCTGCTGCTTGTATTTGAGTTATTTTAGTTATTTGTTCTTTTATGTAATATACTTAAATATCTCAACTATCATCACTTTAGATAATTTCTATTGATAAGCCACTTATCTCCCTCTTACTGTCTCTTCTCATCTTCTGTGAGCCAGAGGGTTACTTTTATATTATCAAAATTTATGGCATTTGCAGAGTCCTACATGAGTTGTTTTGTTTTGTTTACTTAGTCTGTTTGATTTAAAAGTTAAAAACCAGTAAAATTCAGCAACAAAATTAAGTTTATGTTGGGTGGTACAAACAGTTAATTGAAAGATTAGAGGTTTGGGTTCACATACAGGTGGCTTGGAAGAATGGCCTGGCAGTCTTCTGAAAAATCAGCCATCAAAAACCTTATGGAGTACAGTTCTACCTTGACACACATGGGAGCTCCATGAATCAGAACTAACTCAACAACAGCTGGACTAGTAAATATTATTTACCTTGGAACCAAGTACGGTGAAAGACACATAATTCAATGCCATTGAAATTAGGGTCATTTTATCTTCTTTATTAATTTCTCAGAATCATGCTACAGTTTTCTGTGCTTAAGTGAGAAGCATGCTTTTTCTCATAAAGCTTTAGATTTTCCTGTCCCTTCCTGCCTTCTCTTCCTTGTTCCTAGACTGGTGTGCTTATTTACTCTCTTTTTGTTTTATGGGCCTGTCTAATCTTTGGCTGAAGGGTGAACCTAAGGAGTGACTTCATTACTGAGCTATAAGGGTATCCTGGGGCCATATTCTCGGGATTTCTCTAGTCTCTATAAGACCAGTAAGTCTAGTCTTGCTTGTGTGTGTGTGTGTGTGTGTGTGTGTGTGTGTGTGTGTGTTTGTGTATATGTGAGAGTTAGAATTTTGTTAGAATTTTGCATTGTTTTCCAGCTCTGTCTGGGACCCTCTGTTGTGATCCCTGTCAGAGCAGTTGGTGGTGGTAGCCGGGCACCATCTAGTTGTGCTGGACTCAGTCTGGTGGAGGCTGTGGTACGTGTGGTACATTAGTCCTTTGGACTAATCTTTCTCTTGTGTCTTTGGTTTTCTTCATTCTCCCTTGCTCCAAATGGGGTGAGACCAGTGGAATATCTTAGATGACCACTTACAAGCTTTTAAGACCCCATTCGCTACTCACCAAAGTCGAATGTAGAACATTGTCTTTATAAACTATGTTATGCCAACTGAGTTAGATGTTCCCCAAGACCATGGGGATGACCATAATTTTTAAAAAATAATTTTGGGGCAATATTTATGTGTCATATCGTTGACACATAGCTTGCAAAATGTGTGACTAGAGTTACAAAAATATATTTTACTTAACCTTAAAATGGGGTAGTTCTTGAGGAATTACTGGCAAGAGTAGAGCTCGGTGTGAGTAGATACTTATTCAAAAGAAAACTTTCTTCTCTTGCTTTTGTCTTTTCTATCTCTCTAAGTATTGATCATCTTTGAGATTCACACCTGTTGTTTAGCTCTTCTTTTTTCACATTCTCTTCCGTGTGAATTCGTTTTTTACTTGCTGTTACATTTTATTGTAATTTTTTTCCCAAAACAAAAACAAAACCATGTCACTTCACTGTTTAGAATCTTCAGTGGTTCCTCAAGTCCATAAGATATTAAGTGTATTTATTTGCCTGGATTGAATGATTCTCTTCAATCTGGGACGGTTTATCTTTCTAGCCTATGTCCCAACATTTGTTCGTCATACACTTTGCACTCCAGTTACATTGGGTTATGTTTGGGTGTCCAGTAAACCATGGAATTTCATAGTTTTATGCCTTTCTGTATGCTGCTCTCTATGCTAGGCATGGCTATATTGCATCTTGCAAGCTTGGAAAACCCTTTTATTCCTCAAGATGCAATTTAAAAACACTTAGTTTGCTTTCTTCTCTTGTTCTTGCACATTTCTATATGTCCATCCCAGTTGACACTGATCTACCCTTATTTTATTAATCATATGTATATCTATCCATACCTACCTTGAGACACCTCTGTATCTTTACAGCTCCGGCTCCTTAGAACAATATAAACTCAATCAGTGTAGACAGATAAAATAAATGACATTGGGATAAATAAACTAAGTGTTTAGCTCTTAACATGATTACCACTGGTAAGTTTGGTCATGATTAATTTATAATATGGAATGTTTGCTTATGTCATCTCTTAATCTCCTACTTGTAGGAAGATTCTCTTTAGACTGGCCCTAGCACTTCATACTTACGCTTCTAAGCTTATGCATTTTCAGATAGGGTAAACATCCTCCATAATTTGCTAACATTTAGTTCAAGTTCACTAAGTCGGGAGCAAAAGAATACTATATATATGCAAATATATGTGTGTGTGTATGAAAACTTCTGAGGAATAGCTATAGTCAAATGAATAAACTACAAAAAATAAAACTCTGATATAATAACATAGAGACTATAAACGTGGAATTTGACAAGGTGATTTAACTATAATGGGGGCAGTGCTTAGCAGATTTGCTGTACAGATGTAGATGAATGGATAAAACATATATAGAATTTTTCATAAATATATCTAGCAATTTTTCATAATTTGCATATATTACATTCACTGTATTGTTGAAATGTTAGTAAATTAGGTCTTAAAGCTAGTTTAGTATAGTTTGTTGCTATTGCCACACGTGATACCACTTTTTAAATTATTTTAGTCCAAATATTTCTCTTAAATATCTTGGTATTTTCTTCGTGTTGTATTTTGGAAGTCAATTATATAAGTTCTTTCTTTTTTATGTTTTATACACCTAACAAAACATGCAGTAATTCATCAATTTCTACATGTAAATTCAATGACATTAAATAAATTCTTTCTTAACCAATAGCAATAAAGTTGTTTTGCGATCACTAAGTAAAAATTTCCAATTTTTTTTAAGTCAATGGTTCCCAATTAGAGGTAGTGTCTCCCAGGAGGAGACATTTGATGATGTTTAGAGGCTTATCTGGTTGGCGCAACAGAAGGGCTGCTAGTGGCATCTAGTGGGTAGAAGTCACGGGTACTGCTAAACATCCTACAATGCACAGGACATCACCCAAAACATTGAATAATCTTGCCCAAGATATTAATAGCACTGAGGTTGAGAAAGTGGTTCCACTTGTGCCTCCTTTCTACATTTAGAGAATCTTTTCGGATCCTTCGAAGAAGTAGCTCAAATTCCCGTTAGTCTTAGACAGCATTAAGTAGAATCAAGTTCTGTCATTGTTTTTCAAAATAATCAAAAGAAACTCTCAAAGCCTCCACTTAGATAATGATATTTTCTATGTCTTTCTGTTTTTGTTGATTTCTGGCATCTAATGATAGTTTATTATTTAAATAGGGATTTGGTCATTTTGATCATGTCCATTGTAGTTGTATAATTCAATAAATTAGGCATGCCTATCTTCAGCAAGACAGGTCTCCACAGAGGATCCAGAAACTCTACATTACAGTCCACTTTTTCCTGGAAAATATCTTATTAAAAGGGTAGAAGAGAACTTGGGGAGATAATCCTGTCACCTCTGTAGGCAACATTTTAACTCAATTATTTCATGTAGGAAAAAAATTAAGATAGCTTCAGTAGAAATATTTTCAAACTTCTGTATCCAGTTCAACTTGATTGAAATAATTGAGGGAGTGTCTGAGTACAAAATAAGCCAGGATGCCCGCCGTCCTTAATTTGTTCCCAAAATAAGACATGGGATGAAAAGGTATTAAAGTAAATGATTTGTTACCATGACACCAAAACATTCTGAGTAAACTCAGAAAAAGTCTCTCTAATGAAATCCATCGAATGCTATGTTCTAACTGTATTTGGAATTTAAAAATATGTTCTGGAGTTCATTCTCTCTCAGTACATTTATGACTATCTTCTTAATCAAGTTATTAAATGTACTAACAACACTTTTTTTTCCTTTTGAGATCTATTTCTGTGAAAAATTTCACAAATTACCTCTGAGATATATATATATATATAAATATAGATATGGATATGGATATTGTCTTAAGCTAGGTTCTCTGGAGAACCAAAACCAGTAAAGGGAATAAATAGAGATTTATATTAAGGAAGTGGTTCTTGTGGTTGTAGAGGCTGGAATGTTCCAATTCCATGGGTCAGGCTGGAGGCTTCTCCTGATTTATGTAACCACAGGGGCTCATGAACCCAAGATCAGCAAGTCAGACAGCAGAGCTCTGGCTCAGAGGCTGCAAAGACGGAGAAATTGCAAAAGCGACAGCAAGATGGCAAGCAAACTGCTAGCTCAAGTCTCAAGAACCTCCTATTCGAAGGTCAGACAAACAGAAGCCAGCTGTAGGATCCAGTGCAAGCAAAGGCCCATAAGCCTTGCTATGAAGTCCACCTATATTGGATGCAGGCCACACCCCCAAGGAAACTCCGTTTCAACTGAGTGGCTACTCACAGAAGATCGCATCACGGAGGTGATGACATTATTACATGACTGCCAACCTACATCATGATTGCCAAACCACTGAAAACATGGCCCAGCCAAGTTGACACACAACCTTAATGACCATAGGTACAAATTTATATGTACTACACTGTACATATAAATACATATAGTAGTTACATATCTATATATTTCTATATAGGTATATATTTCTCAACTCAAAAGCCTACACACATTTATACATTTTGATCTATATAAAGAAAAAATATCATAGGTGATACTGAGCACTTATTTATTACTTCATGAGAAACCATATTCTGGAATGAGCATAGAGGTAAGAGAGCTTTGTGGTACAAAATGATTTAAAATTTTGTTTGTTGATTTATATCTGTTTAACTGAAAAAAGAAAATATACGACTTAGTTTCAGAAACTGTTATAAAATTTTAATCTTCATTATGAGTGATGGTTGGATTTCAGTGGAAACAAATATGCTTAATCTATATTACCTGCCTTCAAGGAAGAGATAATTCATTGTAGTAGATTGTCAAATAAACAGTACAAATACAAGTATAATAAAGTAGGTCTTATAACAGAGGTAGAAGTAAAATGCAATAGGAAGACAGAGTGATTATATCTGATTGGGTTTGTCTGCTGCCTCTGCTTTGCTTTTTATTCATAGCACTGATATTTTACCACACATTTATTTGTATCTGTTTTTATTTTTCTATCATCTGCCTCTCTCACTGGAATTGTAAGCGCCACGAGGCAGCGACTTTTCCTTCTGCACTTTTGTATCCCAATAATGTAAAATGCTACCTGGCATGAATACTCAAAATTATTTGTTGTATGAATGAATGAATGAAAGAGGATTCAAACAATTTAGAAATGCAAGTCTTTTATGTTTGACACAACTCTGCTCTGAACCTTTATGATTAATTCTATTGGAGGGAACATACGCAAAATATTTTAAGATAAAGGAAGGCAAAACATGGAACAGCATTCCCCGATTAGTTCCGCTAATGATCTTACACTTTTGCCTGTGAAAAGTCTGCTTCCTGAAATTGAGTATTCATTTATTTTTTTTTTTCTGTTGCGCTTATGTTTGTCTTAAGAGTGACTCTAAATAGTGCCGCCGGGCTGCCATCTTTCAGAGGCATGCTGAATGTAGGACTTTTATATTTAGAAGCACAAACTCTTTCCTAATTACAGACAACCTACTGTTCTAAATTTTGCATGCCACTTTGCAGTTTAGTGCTATGTGATTTACTTGGTGCCAATTTTAGTGTCAGAAATTTGACATTTAGATTGCTTTCGAAAAGTAATGTTAAAGTGGATTCAGTCCTGTATGAAACTTAAAGCATCTGCTTTCTTGGCTTCTTTTTAATTTTTTTTCTCACTGTGTGCAATGAGCTACCCATAATGCCACAGTGATAGGTCAAATGCCCATCATAATATATAAATTCAGAGAAAATATTGTTAACTGCCTATAAGACAATTTGGTTGAGTTTTTTTTTTTTTCCTCCTCCAAAGTAACAAAGGACTAGATTATAACTTTATAGTTGAATTGAATGAACATGTATACATTAATTCATATTTGGTAATGATATTATAATTTATAGACAAAAACTACTGGAAATGTTGGCATAATGTCAAATATTAGCTAGATTTGTACCATAGTTTTGAGTCTTAATTTGCAGATTTTCTCTAACGATAGAATAGCATCACTTGCATTTTGTGGTCTTATGTTGCCTCTCTCTCTCTCTGTATATATATATGTGTAGTACGTGTGCATGTATATATGTGGTCTGTGTCCATGTATATATGTGTAAGTATATAATTAATAAAATATTAATTAATAAATTATTAATTAAAATTCCAAAGCAGATTAAAGTTAAGATGAACAGAAATTCAAATTCTTTCTGTTTTCTTAATACTTGTTCTAGTCACTAACTTATAAAAATTTAGTTTATGGGTATACTTTTAGAAGAACTGTGTAACCTCTATGGTAAACTATGGTAATGCCTTTTATAGTACAGAAATTAACAATATTATTCAAAATTTCCCTTAGGGGGTTGCCTAATTTGTAGGTACACTTCAAGTCAGCTTGAAAAAGAGCAAACTTATTAAAGAATTTCATTGTGAATATTTTTTCAACCTGTAAAGTAAGATTAAAATTACTTTATTTACAGATTTGCCTTTGAGCTATTTTTTCCTTCATTGTAAACTATGAACAGCTGGTGGTATTCCCAAATGTTAGTGTAACTTTAAAGAGTCTTACACTCCTTTTTGCTTGTTCGACATTGACTTGATATCACAGCTACATAATGAAAATTGCCCTTAGTATTTGAAAATCAGATATGAGAAGGATTCAAATACTTTTACATTTTAGAGTGTAGGTAAGTGACATTTCTCCTGCAAGAAGTCTTTGGATCTTATTTAATATTACTCCTATGTTCCATTAATCCCATAATTTGCAGCCTAAAACATTTTGTTTTCTATTCAGAGACTAGAAATCAGTCTTGTAGATTGTGTTAAGTGTTTGTCAATGTTACATTTGCTTTACTGTTATTTGTTGACATCAAGTTGGGTCCAACTCATGTACAACAGAACAAAACATTGCCTGGTACTGCACCATCTTCCTGATCATTGGCATGTTTGAGTCCATTGTTCCAGTCATTTAAGTAGTGCCTTCCAACCTAGGGGGCTCATCTTTCAGCTCTGTATTGGACAATGTTCTGTTGTGATATACTGTTTTAATTGGCTAATTTTCAAAAGTAGATACCCTGGCATTCCTTCTTAGTTTGGAAGCTCTGACAAAATGTGCTTACCATGGGTGAGCCTTCTGGTATTTGAAAAACTGGTGACATAACTTCCAACATCATAGCAGTACACAAGCTACCACAGTACAACAAACTGACAGGTGAGTTGTGGGCATTTGATTTACATGTAGACAATGTAAATTTCTTTCAATGTCAATAAAAGGGTTCTTTTTTTTAATATAAAAAAAATGCTGAACTGATTATTTCTTCACTAATTATATTACATGGTGAACATTCTTCTCATAATGTCCAAATCTCTCAAAATGTATTGTCAAATTTTTAAAAGATACATCACTAGGATAAACTACTACAAATGTTTTTATAACAAAATTTTCATAATATCAGTTGTCTGATGGTAATTGTTAATTATTTTCTAAGTGTTCATTTAGAAGCATAAAATTTAGCCATTAACTTTCTGCTAAGTTTTATATTTTCTGAAATAAAAATAAATGTGGATAAATCCCCCATGGAAGATAAAATATACTTCTTTTTCTATAACATACTTACACGTCTTTTTAAAAATAGTGCTCACTTCTAATAGAGAACTTTTTCTGGTGTTTAATATTAAAGAGTGCAAAATTATTGCAAAATGATATTGCTCATACTTCCTGGATGGTGCAATAGTTAAGTCCTGGACGACTTGTCTAAAGACTGACAGTTCAAATCCATCCAGAAGCACCTTGGAAGACAGGCGTGGTGATCTACTTGTGAAAGATCATAGCCTTGAAAACCCTATAGAGCAGTTCTACTCTGTACACATGTGATCACCATGAGTCAAAATCTACTCGACAGTAACTAACAACATTCTCCAAATCTTTTTTTACAATTTTTTTCAAAACCTATCAAGAAAGCATTCAATAAGTACACACAAAAATATATCCTTTGTAGAAGAAAGTATATTCAGTTGCTTGATTTGGTTATTATATTCCCTAATAAGAAATCATAATACTATGGCAATAATATTTATCAATATTTTTTGACCATTTTCACTGCTTTCCTTCCTTTGTAGAACATGCATCTCTTTCCCATTTCTCTTTGGCTAATGTATATTTCATATACCCTGAAGATCATTATCAGTCTAAAATAGGAAGTAAAAAAAGAAAGGAATTGAATGTCTCATCAGTAAATAAATTTTATTTTTGTTCTTTTCTATAAAAGACACCCTACTCCAGTACTAATTTTTACTCAAGTTCAGTTCAAAATGAAAAATACAAAGATGGGACATGATTTTCTTCTCATATTAAATTAGGATGTTTTGGTTTTGCTATTTATTTATTTTAATAGAAGTGATATAAACTCATCTGAAATAGCAAACAACTGAGATACAATAATTTCATTGGGGCTCTGTCTTTTTCTACATCCCCTGAATTTGCCTTCATCTGTGATGGCCTCATTCTGAGGTACACTGTATATGAAACGGGGAAAATAGCTTATGTAGTCCTTATACCAGCCCTAGATTTACATGGTCCTTGCTGCTCAAAGTTTAAAAAAAAAAAAATGTTTTCCCCAATACTAGCACACATGAGTGATTGGAAGTGATTAGATCAGAATTCTAAAAATTTGAGGAAACTCTATTGATAAAGAAGCCATACATCTAGAATAAAACTTTTATAATTCAAGCCTAAAATCAATTGATGGGTGCCCAAACTTGCATGAAAAAGAAGCTGCCTGTGAAAACCGCATAGCCCCAAGAAGATCAACTCAACACAACCCACTTCAGATATGGCCATAGAAAATAATGAATAAAGAAAAAAACCCAAGATGGTGGAACTAAGGAACAAACACATAACCAAAACTTACTCAAGAAAATTCCTCCCGGCAAGCAAGATCAAGTTTTAAACAAAAATATCTTATGTCCATGGTAGTGGGTCCACCCAGCAGGATTCCAAAATTGTTAAAAGTGTGTATGTCTCCAACCTTCCATCTTCTAAATGGAAATGCCTTTTGCAGTTATCTTGCTCCTGTTTTATCATTGAGCAATGAGTAGATAACATGTCTTTTTTAGTTCATAGATCATGAAGAGTTACACGTGATATAGAGAATCTGATATAGAGAACCACTTCTCTACCAGAGAGTATGAACATTCAGCTGGATTCAATGACTGATTGGGATTTTGGATTTTGTCCGTTTGTTTTTCTCTTGGGGAAAGGTAAGTATGTGCTAACTACGAGAACAGAGTCAAGGGATATTTGATAACTATAAGAACAGACTGGGAAAGAATACTAGTGTTTGTCAATATTTATGTTCTCTTCCATTCCTGGCCACACAGCTAGACCATATTTCCCCACCTTCTTTCACGTAAATGGGGCATATAATTGGTTCTTGTAATTGCGATCTGAAATGTTTCGTGTCCAGAACAATTAACAATATTTAGTAATTTGAATGCTGAAACACCATTATTCAATTTCTGGGTCTATATTTTAGAGAATATCAAACGTGTACACAGAAGCCATGTATAAGGATGTTAACTCTAGCATTGTTTCACAATAGCAAAACATTGCAAAGAATCTCAATGTCCTTCAAGAAGAGAATAAAAAATATGGCATATTTAAGAATAAAAGTGATACCCCTGTTAAAATGACAGAACTAGTTATATTTAAAAATAGAAACATAGAAAAAAGTTAGAAAAAACAAACACATTATGATACTATTGAGGTATACTTTAATAAAATTCAAACAATTATGAGATAGTAAAAATATAAGTATCTGGATAAGGTCAAACAAATAAATTTCAGCACTAAGGAAATAAGGGCAGTGTGGAATGGGATGAGGAACTTCAAATGCATTACAAAATTTTATTATTAAAAATATGTCAATAATATCTGGCAAAAATGTTAGTATTGTTAAATCTGAGTGGTGGGTTTATAGCTGTTAGTTCTTTCATTATTTTTATTTTCTGCTTAAAATTTTCATGATTTAAAATTAAGAGAAACTCAGCCACTTAGAATTTTTTTGAAAATAATTCAATGTTACTTTTATATTTGAAAACTCAAAAATATAGTCACGGACTAGGAAGAAAATGAACTGCTGGGACTGTGTAACCTGTTGGTAGTTTATAAGTCAGTATTTATAAGCCAACAAAAATGATGAAGATGGATTTGTCCAAAATACACATCTTTATTCTTTGGATTATCTTTTATGTTTGGAGCACCCATGCTGTATACAAGATTTTATTTGTATGCCTTAATGACCCGATTTTTCTACCTCATACCCATGTTCTCACAACTGAACCCTGTGGCAAGGGAACCTATGAACTCCTTGCAAAACTAAATGGAAAATTTTACTAACAGCTCTAAGGGACATCATGGTATAAGTGTTGCTGTTTTGACACTAAAGTGAGAAAATCAAAAAATAAAGAGAAAGAAGTATTCTCTCCACATCCACTTCTGCATAAAAGAGAATTGATTTGTGAAAACAAAGTGCTTTGACACATGGAGAACTCCAGCCTCTTAGTCATAATGACAAGGTGCATGGTATGAAATAGTGTTGGTTGGAAGAAACCAGCAGTACCTAGAAGAACTAATTCAGCTGTCAGCATTAAAAATAGGGAATTTAGATATATAGCCAAGGGGGCGGGGCCAAGATGGTGGTGTAGTCAGATGCTTCTTATATCCCTCTTACAACAAAGACCTGGAAGAGCAAGTGATTTGATTAGATATGAGTATCTAGGAGCCCCAAACAAGGCAAAGTTGAGGAATTGGACTGAATGGCGGGGGGAGAGGGAGATGGTTCAAAAGAAGCCAGCAGCACCAGAGCAGCGGGTCCACAGTGAAGCAGGCAAACAGCTGTGAGCGCACTCAGGAAGCAGTTTCCACATCGACAGAGATCCAGCAGCAGAGATTCTGCTTAGACACTCTGAACCAGTGAAAAGCAGCTCCCAAGCAGCTAAAGATAAGTACATGTGTGGCCTTTCACGAGGATTTGAAAAAAAAAAGCCCATTTGGGAAAAACCTCTCTCCCTTTTACCTCCGCCTTCCCTGCTCTGCACCAGGAGTCCACTGGGCTGGAAGTAGATCCCAAAAGGCACCCTGACCCATTCTCCTGGCCTTGGAGAGGGAACAAATAAGCTACTGGCTCACCTAAGCCAGGAATTCAGGGTTGGCACAGCTCCTTTGCTAGGCACAGGCAAAGGTGTCCGCAGAATTTGAGTGTTGTACACCCCTGTATAGAC
>NW_004444109.1:212182-222395 GCF_000243295.1 Trichechus manatus latirostris | reverse complement strand
ATGCTGAGTGAATTTAGTCAGTCACAGAAGGACAAATACTGTATAAGACCACTATTATAAGAACTTAAGAAAAGATTTAAACACAGAAGAAAACATTCTTTGATGGTTACGGGGGTTGGGAGGGAGGGTGAGGGTTATTCACTAACTAGATAGTAGATAAGAATCATTTTATGTGAAGGGAAGGACAGCACACACTACAGGGGAGGTCAATACAACTGGACTAAACCAAGGCTAAGAAGATTCCTCAATACAATCAAATACTTTGGGAGACAGAGTAGCAGGGGTAGGGGGACATCTAGGTCAATTGGCATAACAAAGCTTGTTAAGAAAATGTTCTGCATCCTGCTTTGGTGAGTGGCGTCTGTGGTCTTAAAAGCTTGCAAGCGGCCATCTAAGATGCATCAATTGGTTCCAACCACTTGGAGTAAATGACAACGAAGAACACCAAAGACTCAAGGAAAGTATTATCCCAAGAGACAGAAAGGGCCACATAACCAGAGACTTCATCTGCCTGAGACCAGAAGAACTAGATGGTGCCTGGCTACCACCAATGAACGTCTTGACAGGGAACACAACAGAGGGTCCCTGGTGAAGCAGTAGAAGGATGGGGTGCAGAACTCAAATTCTACTAAGAAGTCCAGACTTAATGGTCTGACTGAGACTGGAGGTGCCCAGGAAAGCATGGCCCCTGGGTTCTGTATCAGCCCAGAACTAAAACAATTTCTGAGGCCAACTCTTCAGACAGGGATTGGGCTGGACTGTGGGACATAAAGTGATACTCGTGAAGAGTGTGCTTCTTAGTCAAGTAGATACAAAAGACCAAAGGGGCAACTTCTGTCTGCAGGTGAGATGGGAAGGCAGAGAGAGTTAGGAGCTAGTTGACTGTTCATGGAGAATCAGGGGTGGAAAGGAGGAGTATGCTGTCGCAGAATAGGGTGAGGAATTAGGGTCTCATAACAATGTATGTATAAAAATTTTTTATGGGAGACTAACTTGAAAGATAAACTTCATTTAATTACAACAATGAAAAAATAGGGAATTTACATTTATTATAACATTTTTTTTAAAACAACAAAGACAGATTATGGGTTTAGATAGACCAATCACTATTAAAACAAACAAACAAAACGGGGCAATACCTGACTTGTATATATAGACTAGAACAAAAAGACACATTCCATGCTAAAGAGAATAGCCATCCACCTTAAATTCTTTTGGAATAAATGAGAGTTATAAATAGACTGAGAAAGAGAGAGAGAGAAGTAGATATTCAGGTAGACAGAGCAGGCTGGGAAAAAAAAATGGTATCAGGAAGTTGAGGCTTTGGAAGCAAGCAACACTACGTGGTAGGCCAAAAGAGAAGAATCTCAATTGGGAGATTTTGATATCTTACTTTCAGTTTTTGATAGATCAAATATCATGACATAAGTAAGGGCACAGAGAAGAGGAAGGAAGACAGGGAACTGATTTCTTCATCTTACATAGATTTTGATACTGGCAATTTGTAGGGTATGATTTACATATGTTCAGAAAGAAATATCATGTTTAAACAGCCTGCAAAGTAATAATCATTGAAGAACCTAAATACCTTGTAAACATTTAAATTTTAAAGAAAACATTTTAAAATTAAGGGAAAATATTATTTTTTAAATAAACCGTATAGCAAAATATAGAAAACAAAGGAAATATTACAAAAACGGTTAAACTTAGACCAAAATAAGTATAGCTACAATTATTAAAAGACAAGATCGCTCCAGTTTCAATCCTGGCAGATAACCACTTCAGATAAACATTAGGCCAATCCCTACTCCCCAACAAAATCCCATAAAATAAACAAAAAAACTTAAAAGTCTGTTTGAAAGCTTTAGAGAGTAACTAATACCAGACATAAACTGAAAGGGATTGGCTTTTGAAGGAAGGGACCCTCACTGGGTGAGATTTATATTTATGTGACTCTATTATACTCCCTAAGTGGTGCAAACAGTTAACACGCTCAGATGCTAACTGAAATGTTGGAGGTTAGCCTACCAAGGGATCCTTGGAAGAAAGGCCTGTCAATCTACTTCTAAGAAATCAGCCATTGAAAACTCTATAGAGGATAGCTCTATTCCGACAGACGTGAGGTCTTCAGGAGCTGAAATCTACTTGATGGCAACTGGTTTTTATTACTGAGGGTACTCTCTAGTCTTTGGGGGGTTGGACTGCTAGAATTTAGTTATAGTTTTATTGAACTGAGGTCTTAACAATGTAGTTTACAGGTGCTAAGTTGGATATGAAGGTGTCAAAATCCCAAAACAGAGGGAGCCAAAAAGAGTGGCCAGAAAATCTGCATAAAAACTGCCCCTTCCCCCAAATAATAACATACATCAAATTAGAAATAAAAGTAAAAGTTAAACTGCATTTCTTATAGATGAAAGACACAGTCTACAGTAAAATATATATATATAATGCATCCAAATTTATGCAACTAATAATATGGTATCACACAGACAAAATGATACATATGGGATAATCCAGGAGAAACAGAAATATTCATAATGAATAAAGCCATTAGGTACATTTCTCAGGGTTTCATACAACAAGAAGACAAAATAAGAATAGTTATAATATGCTATATAGTTAATTTAGTGGATCTGTTTTAGATTCTACACATTATGTAGAGAGAATACACGTTTTTTAAATAACTTATGAAAAGCATAAATACATATATATTGTGGCACACAGGATGAGGTCAAGAGTTCAAATCCACCAGCCACTCCTTGGAAACCCTACGGGACAGTTCTACTCTGTCCTATAGTGTTGCTATGAGTCAGAATCGACTCGACGGCAATAGATTTGATTTGGTTTTGTGTATATATGTATATATATACTTGGATATTGTTCTTGCTGTTAGGTGCCATCAAGGTGGTTCCAACTCATAGCAACCCCATGTATAACAGAAGGAAACAATGTCTGAGCCTGCACATCCTCACAATTGTTGCTATGTTTCAACCCATTTTTGCAGCCACTATGTCAATCCATCTTGTGGACCCTCCATTTTATTAAGCATTATGTCCTTCTCCAGGGACTGATCCCTCTTGATAACATGTACAAAGTATGAGAGACAAAGTCTCACCATCCTTGCTTCTAGGGGGCATTCTGGCTGTACTTCTTCCAAGACAGATTCGTTTCTTCTTCTGGCAGTCCATGGCATATGCAATATTCTCACCAACACCATAATTCAAAGGCATCAGTTCTTCTTTGGTCTTCCTTATTTCTTGTCCAGATTTCACACGCATATTATACAACTGAAAATACCATGGCTTGGGTCTGGCGCTCTTCAGTCCTTAAAGTGACATCTTTGTTTTTTAACACTATGAAGAGGTCTTTTGCTGCAGATTTGCACAATGCAATACATTGTTTGATTCACTGATTGCTGCTTCCATGGGCATTGATTGTGGATCCAAGTAAAATGAAATCCTAGACAACTTTAATCTTTTCTCCATTTATCATGATGTTGTTTATTGGTCCGGTTATGAAGATCTTTGTTTTCTTTATGTAGCAATCCATACTGAAGGCTGTGGTCTTTGATCTTCATAAGTAAGTGCTTCAAGTCCTCTTCACTTTCAGCAAGTAAGGCTGTGTCATCTACATATTGCAGGTTGTTAAGGAGTCTTTCTCCAGTCCTGATGCCACATTCTTCTTCATGTAGCAAGACTTCCTGGAATGCTTGCTCAGCATACAGATTGAATAATTATGGTGAAAGGACATAATCATGGCACACAGCTTTCCTGATATTAAACCACTCAGTATTCCCTTGTTCTGTTCAAAAGTCAGCCTCTTGGCCTATGTACAGTTTCTACATGAACAAAATTAAGTGTTCTGGAGGCTCCATCCTTTGAAATGTTATCCATAATTTGTTATGATTCACATAATTGAATGCCTTTGCATAGTCAATAAAACACAGATAAACATCTTTCTGGTATTCTTTGCTTTCAGCCAAGATGCATCTGACATCAGCAATGAGATCCCTCGATCCATGTCCTCTTCTGACTCCAGCTTGAATATGGCAGTTCCCTGTAGATGTACTGCTGCAACCATTTTTGAGTTTTCAGCAAAATTTTACGTGTGTGTGATATTAATGATGTTGTTTGATAATTTCCATTCTGTTGGATCACCTTTCTTTGGAATGAATAAAATATGGGTATTTTCTAGTTGGTCAGCTAGGTAGATCTCTTCCAAATTTTTTGGCATAGATGAGTGAGTACTTCCAGTGTTGCATGCATTTGTTCAAACATCTCAATAGGTATTCTGTCAGTTCCTGGAGCTTTGTTCTTCACCAGTGCCTTCAGTACAGCTTGGACTTCTTCTTTCAGTACCATTTGTTCTTGATCATATGGTACCTCCTGAAATGGTTCAATTTTGACCGATTCTTTTTGGTATGGTGACTCTGAATATTACTTTTATCTTCTTTTGATACTTCCAGTATCATTCAATATTTTGTCCATAAATCCTTCAATATTGCATCTCAAGGCTTGAATGTTTTCTTCAGTTATTTCAGCTTGAGAAATGCCAAACATGTTCTCCATTTTTGGTTTTCTAACTCCAGGTCTTTGCACATTTCATTATAATACCTTGCTTTGTCTTCTTGTACTGTCCTTTAAATATTCTGTTCAGTTCTTTTACTTCATTTCTTCCTTTCCCTTTAGCTACTTTACATTCAAGAGCAAGTTTCAGAGTCTCTTCTGACATCCATTTTTGATCTTTTCTTTCTTTCTTGTCTTTTTAATGACCTTTACCTTTCTTCATGTATGATGTCCTTGATGTCATCCCACAGCTCGTCTGGTCTTTGGTCATTAGTGTTCCATGTGTCAAATCTATTCTTGAGATGGTCTCTAAATTCAGGTAGGATATACTCAACATCATGCTTGGCTTCTATGGACTTGTTTTAATTTTCTTCAGTTTCAACTTGAACTTGCATATGAAGTTTTTCATCAGCAGTTCTTTAGTGATCTGTGTTTTCTCCCCCTGTTCTGGAACTCTGATAACACACATACTTTTGCTTTTGATTGTGTCCCACATAATTATCAGGTTTTCTTCATTCTTTTCTCAGATTTTTTGTCAAATAAAGTGGTGTCCATGGATCAGAATCTTGCTGATTCTGTCTTCCATTGTTTCACGTTTGCTCCTAAAACCTTCTATTGAATTGTCCGTTTCTGAATTTTTTTGTTTATCTTTTGAAATTCTAGTTGCTGTTTTTATATTCTTTCTAATTTTTTATTTATTTTGACTTTCTACTGATTTGTCTGTGTTTTTCTTGATTTTGTGTATTTTTTCATTAGTTTTGTCTGTGTTTTCCACGATTTTGTCAATTTTTTCCTTGGTTTTGTCTGTATTATCCTTGATCTCTGTCCTAATCTCTTGGACAGCCCTAATAGTCTTTTGAATTCCATGTCAGGTAGTTGCACTGCCTTTTCTTCTTCCAGAAGGTCATCTGATTCTTTATTCTGGTCACTTGCTGAAGTCATCTTTTCCTGGTTTTTTTTTCATACTGTCTTCTCTCTCCTCTATGAGACATTAAGGTATTGTTTTTGGTATTTATTGATTGTGTGTTTGTTTGTTTCATCCTACTTCTTTGTTTTGTTTTGATATGTCAGGGAGGGGGGGCCAGCATGCTTTGCTGCTTGCTCATCTGTGGACATGACAGCTCTCATCACTTTGTCAGGGTGGGCAGGGCAGCCGCAGGCAGGGTGAGCCTGCTTCATTGTACAATGGTTTGGCAAAGTGGCTAAGGGTGGACTAGGCGGGTGCTGTCTGCCTCCTGATGTTGGTCCAGTGGTGTGGGAGCATTCCCAGCCCCTTGCCAGATAGGCAGGGGTGTTGGATGGGGTGTGGTACAGGTTCACTTCCCTCTATTCAGCAACTGGTTGAATGTCAGAGGGGAGGGGCAGTGCGGGCACATTGTAGTTCTAGCCATGGCAGCACGGCAAGGACCAACGGGATGTAGAGGGTGGCATATGGGGTCAGGTGGGGGAACAAAGAAAATAAAACAGAGAGAAAGAAATGAAAGGGTAGCTGACAGGTGGGGGCTGGGTGAACCTGGAGGCCATCAGGTAAGGGGGGAGGTAGTGGTATGGGGCTAGGTGGGAGAGAGAAAGAAAAAGAAGTAACAAAAGAAATGACATGGTGGAGCCAATGGGTGAGGGCAGGGGGGACCCAGGGTGCCAGTGGGCTGGTGACTGTCTACCCATGGTGGTGTGGTGAGGGCTGGCAAGAAGGGGCTGAGGTGACTTTTGGGCCTAGGTGGGAGATAAAAAAATAAAGAAAAGGGAAAAAGAGAAAAAAAAGACGTGATATGTTTGGGTGTGGTGGACCTGGGTCTGTGGTGGGCTGGTGGCTCTCTGTCTAGTAGTGCAGCGTGACCTGGTGGGAAGGGGTAGAGGAGGTGTACAGGGGTATGTGGGAGGGAGAACGAAAAGGAAGAGAGGGAAAGAAATGGTGGTGGGTGGGGGAAGGGTGGACCTGGGGTGATGGCTGGCTGGTAGCTCTCTAGCTGAGAAAAGCAGCATGGACTGTTGGGAAGGGGTGGGGGTTGTGTATGGGGCTAGGTGGGAAAGAGAAAGAAAAGGAAGAAAAGAAGAAAAAAATGTGGCAGGAACCGGCAGGTCGGGGCGGGGGTTACAGGCTGGCAGTAGGCCAATAGCTCTCTACCTGCGGTGGTGCAGTGTGGCCCAGCAGGAAGAAGTAGTGGTGGTGTAAGGGGCTAGTGGGAGGGAGAAAGAAAAGGAAAGAAAGGAAAAAGAAAATAAAAGAAAAATCGTGCAGTAGGAGCTGGCAGGTGGGAGTGGGGCAGACCCAGGGTAATGGAAAGCCAGTAGCTATCTAGACGAGGGGAGCAGAGTGGGCCATTGGGAAGGGGTAGGGGTGGTGTATGTGGCTAGGTGGGAAGGACAAAGAGAAAGAAGAATGGGAAAACAAATGGTGTGGCAGGAGCCAGTGGGTAGCGACAGGATG
Organism: Trichechus manatus latirostris; assembly: GCF_000243295.1. Taxonomy (NCBI): domain Eukaryota; kingdom Metazoa; phylum Chordata; class Mammalia; order Sirenia; family Trichechidae; genus Trichechus; species Trichechus manatus. Next base: position 215,402 of record NW_004444109.1, on the reverse strand, counting down.
AAACCAGTGTGATAGTGGGCCTGTGATTCTCTCTCTAGCCAAGCAGCATGGCATGGCCTATCAGCAAAGAGTAGGGCTGGCATACGGGATAGAAGGGTGAGAGGTGGGAAAGCGTGTTTCTCTGGTTACCAGGTGCTCTATCTTCTGTTGGGAGCTCTGTGAAGTTGCCTTCCCATACTCCGTGTCCAGGATCATTGTCAGCTGTGCTCCAAGACAGTGACACTGTGCTGTGTTAGTTGGTAGGGGAGCTCCACTCTGTATCTCTCCTTGTTCTGTTTTCCTTCTGTTTCTTTTTCCATTTGGTGCTTGATCTAATTGTTTGTCCTTTCATTTGATGCTTAGTATTCCAGGATTAACATTTGTATTTGTTTTACTTAGTTTTTTGGGTTTTGCTACAGAGAGACGGCATGATGCATCTGTCTAGGGCACTATGTTGGCCCTGCCTCCTGTATTTTTTTTTAACAATATACATACAAAATTGGTAATTGTGTAGATTTATAAAATTTGTAAAATTACAAAAATGATTATTTTCATTGTGCGAAATAGTTGACCAATATAGGTCAACCAGGGATCAGCTCCAAGCACATAGTAGAGTGTGTCTAGGTAGATAATATATTAAATACAGTTGATTAAAGAAGTGTGACAGACATGTATACATCTATTTTGTTCTTGAAGAAAAGCTGACTTATTTAGGAATCTAATTAAACTTCAGTAATGCTTCACGTATCTTATTTAATGGTGCCATGTGATGGAAACTATCAAAGCTTGTTTTGGAATAGACAAAGCTTAATGAAGACTATCTGTCTCTCAAAATAGTTACAGCTTCACGTCTGTTGACTGATAAGGCCATTTTTTATCAGGACCAAATAACTGATCATAATCTTATAATTATTTTGATGTTTTAATGTATTTAAGTTTTAGTACAACTGCATCACTAAATGTGATAAAGCGAGGGATGCCAACCAGGAAGTATCTAATATGCAAGATAAAAAAAAGTAAACCTTGAATAATAAATTTTATTTTCAATGACAATACACTACTAATTGTCATAACATTAGCTGTTTCTTTTCTTTTTTTTTTTTAAATGAAAAATGTCATAGGTAGTTTTGGTTTGCTCAGTGGAAAGTATTTTTATGATTTGGGGAAGATGTCACATAATATAATGATATTTTGTAAAGCACGTGCTTGAAAGAACGAATGAAATAAAAATTGTTTACAAATATTAGGCAGATGTAGTGACTGAATATAGACATATTTCTCCACCACTGCCTTTGATTTAGAATATGATATCCATCAACAAGGTGTTGAGCCTATAGCATAAACTTGATCTGTTGTAGGAAATAGAGATGGAAGTTTTTATTACTTCAATCCACAATTCTGAGTAAGTATAAAAGTAAATGACATGCGCTTTTGCTGTGTTTTACTTTATTCGTTTCAGAACCATTTATGGAGACCTAATCTATTCCAGGCACTTCGCTGCACATTGGGATAAATAAACAAGAAGATACCTGAGCCTGTGACTACGACCTTCCCTTTCTTCTCAACACCAGATATGCTCCCCTGTAAATGGACCCTGATGCAGGCACGTGTATCTGGGCTATATAAATGTACTTATTCAGGTATACGAATTAGAGTTTATGACTTTGTTATTACACCCTAGATCTTTGGTTTGGAGTGCAAACAGAAGAGTCCAGGACACTTTCTTTCATTTCTGTCCTGCATTATATACCTTAACCTCTTCTCAGGCATCACATGCTATTGATCATGTTTATTTTCTTCTAAAAGTTTAACCTCTGTGTATCAGGCCCCTCTTATGCACCAGTTCATATCCTCTAGGTCTCATCTGTCTCCAGGGCATTTTGCTCATTTTTTCCAAGCCAAGTGGACACGATGTTAAGTCATTCTGTTTGAAGTCTGATCAGCTTCCACCAGTGCAACCGTTCCTGAGTAGACATATCTCTCACCTCATGCTCCAGAACTTCCTAATGATGCTGAGGCTTGAGACACCACAGGTTTTATTTGTGGACAACCTTAAGGTGTTCAAACTATGGGGTAAACCTTTGACCAACAGTACCACTGGATTAATTAATTTCTTATGCTGCCTCAAAAGGACTCCCTGAGATGCAGTAGGCTGGACACTACGATGAACATTCAGTTATTCTTGATAGCAAGCAAGTCATGAAGCCTTTATTGATTTTCCATTTTTCCTTCATTCATTTCCTTTTTCCCTCTCTTTGTTTCCCTGGGACTGCACTACCCAGTAAATTAATAGAATATAAGTCTTTGTCTCAAGATCTTCTTTCTAGGAAATCCAGGTAAAGACAGTCAGCCTTTCTTCTGATTCTGGACAACAGATTAAAACTCCAGAACCTAATAATCACCCTCTGGTCCATGGCCTCTTCTAACTATTACCAGAGGCAGCATTACCATGAGGTTATTAAGTTTAAGCTCTGGGGCCTTACACGGGCACAAGCCCCTTCTAAAGCCTTATGCCTTATTTTTTATTTGTAAGTTTGCATTATTTTTAAAGGGACACCCACCCCAATCTATTGTATAAATTTACCAGTTAAACCCGTTGTCGATTCATCAATTCTGACTCATGGCAACTCCATGTTGTCAGAGTACAACTGTGCTTCATACGGTTTTCAGTGGGTGATTTTTCAGAAGTAGAACAATGGGCCTTTCTTCTGAGGTACGTCTGGGTGTACTCAAACTGACAGTCTTTCAGTTAGTAGCTGAGCACTTGCGCCACTGCCCACAAACCCTGGACCTGCTGCAGGTTATCATATTGTGACTTGATTTTCAACACAGCCCAATTTCTTGGAGAAAAAAAAAAAATATATATCTTTCCCCCTACCTTTACTTCCTCAGCTCCAACTATGATACGTTCCAACACCATCAAACCATAAAATTGAGCTTGCTGATTTCCCCAGTGAACTTCTCAGCAAGTCCTATGAACGCTGTTCTTCCCTTTATTATGTTTTACTTCCTCACTTTATGTAATGCTGCTCATCATTGCTTTTGACTTCCCTTGCCTTCTCCAAAGCCATGCTATCTTAAATTTTCTTACCACTACTTTTCAGGTTATTTTCTGCCTCTCCCCTAGACATTCATTACCTCTGGATTTTTGTTTTTCCATCTTCTCTCTTCCATCCATATATGAATCCTGTATGATTTTGTGTATGCCCATGATATTAATTACCAGACTTAAAGTTAATTC
>NW_004444109.1:209547-210633 GCF_000243295.1 Trichechus manatus latirostris | reverse complement strand
ATTGTAAAATAAATAATCACTGTCGCAACCCCTGCAAGTTTTTATTGTATTCCCCAAATTACCTATTAAGAGGATATAAAAGAAGTCTATAGCTACCATGTTTGAAATATTTTTTTTTTTGCTTTTATTAAATTGTTGAAAATTCAGATATGTTTGTTTCAATATTCCGCTCATAATGGCAAAAAGAAAACAAATACAAAGGAAGGCATTTCACAATTACTAGATCAATGCAAAGGGACTCGTGGTAGCTCTCAGATTCTAATCATGATGATGAAATTACTCTATTTCACTACTACGCATATGATGCTCTCCGAGATAAATCTTCCCAAATGAGGAAAAAGTTGAGGATTTTCCTTTCTGCTCTCTTTTATTTTCTCTGAGAAATAAGAATGGGAAATGTGCATGTGGGCGGGGATGTGGTTTGAAGAAAGTGTAGCATATTTTATGATAAACTGGAGAACAAGATAAACCAAAAACAATACGGGGTTATTCATTTGTAGTTGATAACTAAAAGTATATAGGTACACCATTCTACCCTGTCTTGTGCTCTCCCCACCCCCACAAAATGCTATTATACTACATCGTATTAGAATCATTTTATTAATGCCAAAGCTCTCAGGCTCAGAGACATTGCGTCAGGTTTTGCCCTTCTCCTCCACCCCTACCCTTCTTTACTCTTTCCTAAAAAAGGGCAGGAATATTTTTTATTTTATTGTCTCTGGGACAGAAAATTTGTTTACTACAAAGTCAAGAAAGTCTGCTTCTATATTTAAGCATCTACTTAGAATAGGAGATCAGGAAGTAGCCTTTGACCATCTCTCCCAATCTCTCAAGTGCTTGAAAGCTCTGCAACACAAACACTTCAGGACTTTCAAGCTCTACAGATAGAGCTTTCCCTGTCTTTGTGCTGATAAGGACCTGAGAAGTTGAGATATCACTGTTGTTTAACTCCTTTCCATGATTCTTACAATGTTTTGTTAAGTAAGAATGGAATGAGGGGATTTTATCTATCGAAGGTGCCTAATGTCTCCACGTAATTGTTAATGGTGCCCACTTTTATTATCAAAAGTGATACCGTTTTGATAG
>NW_004444109.1:206788-207843 GCF_000243295.1 Trichechus manatus latirostris | reverse complement strand
CCTTTTAACTTTACAAATTGTGTTCTGTTTTCCAGAACCACAATTATTTGATTAAGATGACTTCAACTTGAGCATGTATCAGGGTCAAAGAAAAAAATTGAGAATTTGTCATTTACAAATGAAGGCAACACAATGCAATTTTTGTTCACTGGGGCTGTCTATAAAATGCTAAATAATGGGGTCAATTCTTCTCTCTTTTGAAGACCATGGGAGTTCAACTGTGTGGGATAATCAGCTCCTCTCTTTCTCTATATTTAGTGTCTGAATTTTCCTTCAAATAAGTCACATTATTTCTCACATGACATAGCTTCACATAGAGGCATAACAGTCTATGTTGGAATATCAATCATATAGAATTTAGAGTAAGCCAGGTATGGAATAGTCCAGTATCAATGAGTTAGGGAAACTATTCTAAGGCTCTCTTATAATAAAAGCATTTTAACTTATATTGATTTCCACAGGTTGTTTTTTCAGGATAGCATAGCATCTAGGTTTTGGTGCAGATTCCTATTTAGCTACATATATTAAAGCATAAAGAAGCTGGATAGCTTATTCTAAGTGATTGCAATGAAAAAATCCAAAATAGAAAGTAATTTTTCCACCCACAAGTGTTTTAGAAAGAAAACTATCCCTCCTAATTAAAAAAAAAAACTGAAGCCATGACCCAAGGCACATCAAGTCTATCTAAAAAGCTCTAATTTTTTCCCTGCCTTTGGCTCTTATAAAGGAAGATAACACAATTTTCAATTTGTAGCAGTATACATAAATGATTAATAGATAATAAATTATGAACCTAATATAGTATATTACAAACTTTTCCATAGTTTAATAAAAACTTCTCCATCCTATGTAATTATCTAAAAATATTCCTTCTTCCACCCAGACTTGTACACTGCCCATGACAAGCATGTTGACTCAGGTATTCGTTTATAAATTTATTTATTTCCTATTCATTATTCGTGGTTCAGCTGGGATCCAGCTTCTGCCACAAAGCATCTGTCTTAGTTATCTAGTGCTGCTGTAACAGAAATACCACAAGTGGATGGCTTTAATAA
>NW_004444109.1:204587-206181 GCF_000243295.1 Trichechus manatus latirostris | reverse complement strand
GACTTCTTTCACATAATCTTAATCATAGGACAATGAGATTAAATATTTGATAAGAAAATGCCCTCTTATTACTCTAAATGTTATTTGCCATGCTATTGTCAGAGAGATATTTTTCTAAACCGCTGACCAATAGAAAAATGTCTGAATTAAACCCAGCTTCTATTGTTTTCAGCCAAATTAGATCAGACTTTTCACAGATGCCTGTCCTCAAGTTCCTTATCTGGTTAGCAACCATGAGTAATTAAGGGAATGTTCTATCTACAGTAAAGCCAGGATGCGGAAGGAAAGTGCCATAAGGAAGGGATCTTGACAAAGCTATCTGTGCAAAGGGGCCGAAAGAAATATTCCCTTCATGATAAGGCTGTAGCAACGATGTTTTATGGAAAAGTCCTTGATGTCAGCGAGCCCTGGTACTATATACATCCATAGTAAATGTACATAAAATATGACAGGCCCAAGAAGTTTTTTATAACAAACGAGACATTTTTATGACCTTCTCTGAAACTATGTAACATAAGCATTTTGTAATCTCTGTGCCCATGTGAACTTCTGTAATTAGCCTCTGCACTCAGTCTTTGCAGCCCATCTCTACCCATGTATCCAGTGGAAGCCCCTTTTCGCTTCGTTTAACCCTCCCTTTTATGACCTTGATCAAAGACTAACCAGTCAATGATTTTGTTGTGATCTCTGTTTCTTGCCCTGTATCCATCCCTGCTTCAGAACCTCTTGCTGCACTCACTAGTTTTCACTTGTGTGAGCTGGTGACTTCCCATTCCAATGGATCTCTAGGGCAGAATAAATGCCCTGGATTTTTATTTTAGGGTCTTAATGGTTTTTCCCCTACAACAGCACGCACCACTAACTACCAGGTAACATATGTATTTGTTTGCTCCCTGTCCTCTCCCACTCAAATGTAAAGGCTAGCAGGGAGGGGGTTTTATCTGTTTTATTCACTGTTGATTCCCTTGAGTTTACCATGGTGCCTGATGCATCACTGGAACTTCATAAATACTTGCTCATTTCTTCAGTGAAAGGCAAGAAAATGTGCCAAGATAACAGATTAAGGAAAATAGGTTGAAAGATCAACAAAAAATACATCACAAATCACTTTATTTTCTACCTTCTGTCATTAATTATATTTATACCAAGGGAGATAAGATATTTAAATTACTTTAATCACATCTCTCTTTATACATAGAATATACAATATATTACTGCAAACATATTTGAGCCATTTTTCAAAAAATGATTTTTCCATTTGTCATGGATTGAATTGTGTCCCCCAAAAATATCTGTCAACCTGGCTAGGTCATGATTCCTAGTATTGTATATGATTGTGTAATGTGATGTGATTTCCTTATGTGCTGCAAACTCTATCACTATGATGAGGTTATATGTGATCTCCTTATGTGTTGTAAACTCTTTCACTATGATGTGATCTCCTTATGTGTTGTAAACTCTTTCACTATGATGAGGTTATATGTGATCTCCTTATGTGTTGTAAACTCTATCACTATGATGAGGTTATACTGGTGATGTCTACAAGTTTAGATAGTGTCTTAATCCAATCTCGTTTGAGATATAAAAGAGAGAA
>NW_004444109.1:200042-204395 GCF_000243295.1 Trichechus manatus latirostris | reverse complement strand
AGATTTACTTTTTTTTTGTGGTAAGGATAGATAGATACATAGATAAAACATTTGCTGTTCTAACAGTTACATGTACAATTCACTGACGTTAATTACATTCTGATCCTACGTGAATTTGTGTAGCATTCCCTAGGGAAATATGATGTGATTCCTAACAACATGTGGAAATTCAGTCTTGATCCTATACATGAATTTTGTGCTTTGAGTATATATCTACTGTGAGACAGGCAGTAAGTACTTCATTTTTATTTTTGACTCAGTAGGAAAAATTCAGGTAAGCACACTTACCTACTTCATCAACCACGCTTAAGCAGCATCTATGATAGAGTAGTGATCCATAGTAAACTCAAAAGGAACTTCATTGGGTCAAATTTCAGGAGAAAGCAGGACAGGATTATTATTATTTTTAAAAAAAAGACTACTACAGTGGAATTGTATGTGCTTATTAATGATGATATTTCTATTTTCTTAGTGTTAAAATACAAAAATCTCAAATACCTGGAAGACAGAATACAATAGTCGAAGTACCTATGAAATATGAGAGACTATACAGTTTAATTTTATGTGATGATATACACATATTTCTGAAGGAGAAAGAAAGAAAGTAAGAAAAAGACAAAGAGAAACACAAAAAGAAAAACATACTATAAGAAAGGCAGGAAACTGTGGTAGAAAGAGAATATTCAGTTTCAAGGTACGATATGCAGGGTTTCAGAGGTTAGAAAGTGTGAGATAAAGCCCTAGATTTCAAGTAAGTTATAATATTCTTGGAAAGATAAGATGAAAATTAAAACTAATAGATGACAGTAAAAGATTTTCTGTCACCTATGCTAGAGCCCTGGTGCATAGTGGTTAAGAGCTCAGCTGCTAACCAAAAGGTCGGCAGTTCAAATCCACCAGCCAGGCCTTGGAAACCCTATAGGGCAGTTCTCTGTCCTATCCAGTCGCTATGAGGGGGGATCTGACTCGACGGCACCTATCAACAACAACAACATGCTAGAGCCCTGGTGACGCAGTGGTTAATGTGCTCGACTGCTTCCTGAAAGGTTGGAGGTTAGAAACCACCCGTGGCTCCTCGGGAGAAAGATGTGGCAGTCTCCTGTAAGGATTTACATCCTTGCAAACCCTATAGGGCCACTATGAGTTGGAATCGACTGGACGACAGTGGGTTTCTTTCTTTCTTTCTTTCTTTTTTAATGCTAGTATATAAGCTGCTTCAGGAAATATACTTTTGTCAATTTTTGTTGATTGATGTGGCCTGACTTCCTGGAGTCTGGCATCTGGTAGCTATTCAATAAATATTCTTTGAATGACGTTGAGAGATGAATTCAAATAACTAACGAGATTTTTCCATAGTTACATTTACACTAATTGCTTACTTAATTGCAAAGATAATTATTCTATGGTATCAAAGGACAGAGACATTCTCTTGTGTTACTGTAGTAGCATTTGAAATAAGTTGGTAGATTTGAGGCTAGTAGATTTCAGACAGCTAGGAATGAGGAATCAGGCATAGCTCTTTAGTGTTTTTGTTTTAATACATTTCTTGGTCAGTTGCCAAATGCCAATCACTTCTATAGGTCCTAGGGATGCAGAAATAAAGGCACAATGTCTGATTTCATGTTGCTGTGTTCTAAGGAGAAAGAAAAACAACAACAAACACACCTAGAAACAATTGCATTACAGGAAAACAATGCTAGAGATAGTGGTACACACAGGGCATGGGTGTTTAGCAAACTGTGAAGAGAGAAAAAGAATGCCTAGAGTATGTGGTAACTTGGCTGAGCCTAAGGAAAGGTTGTGGCACAGTCATAAGGAAGAGAAAGACAATGCTTTCTAAGTATCAGAAATGACACCCAAAAATGCCTTGGGGCTTGAGAGATCCTAGTGCTTCTGGGAAAATAACAGTAGGGAAGATGCCTGTGGAGGAGTGGCAGGGCTTGGCATGCTGAACTATGGAGCTTAGAATTTATGCCATTTTTGGCAATGAGCGTCACAGGAACATTCCATGCTGGGAGTTATGTTTAAAGATTTTATTGCGAAAGGTCGCTGACAAAAGCACTGAATGGGTTGAGTATGGTTGAGACAGAAGATAGTAAAAATATAGTGGTGTAATTCAGATAAAAAATGGTGAGGGTTTGAACTACCATAAGAGCAATTGGTATAAAGAGGATAAGCATCAGTAGGTAAATACAGAATGATGACTATATTTACTGAGCATTTTCCATGTGCTGTACACAGTTATGAGTGTTTTATATGTATTAATCCTTTTTAATGTACACAACAATCCTATATGCCATGTATTATCATTTCCATTTTACAGATGAGGAAAGTGAGGGTCAGAGAGATGAAGTGATTCACTGAAGACCACAGCTAGTACATAGCTTAGTAAGTGGCCAAGACAGGATTATAAACCCAGGAAGTTAGACTCTAGAATCCTTGTTTTTAACGCCTACAATAATGCCTCTGGAGTGATAAATATATATTGATGAGATAGAGTCAACATATTTGTTGACTGAAAAGATAAATGGTTAAGGGATAAAGAGAAATTTAAGATGATTCCTAAGTACCTCACTTGCGTTGGAGGTTAGAGAGTAGAAGATTAATTTTACTTAGAACAGGCTGAGTATAAATTACATGTGAGGCACCAACATGAAGTTCCCAACAGGCAATATGCTCTATCAGAATGTATCTAGCAGAGAAGTCTAAGGTTGAGATCTACTAAATACAATCCCAAAGTTATCAGCTGCAGCATGGCTTTGTGTAAGGCCCTGATATTAGTAAAACGACAGGCATCCTGGATCACATAGCCCTTCTCTTGATTAGGATGCTTTGGGGTGTAGGTATCTGGAAACCTCAAATTAAATTGGCTTAAACAACAATAATTGCCTAAATAAACAAGAAATTGACAGTGATGGTAGTTTCCTAGATGGTTTGGTATAACGGCTCTATGCTGACATTAAAGGCACAAGCTTTTTTCAATTTTTTTGGTCTGCCATCCTCATTTTGGGCTCTGCCCTCATGGTGGCTCCACTTATGGTGGCAAAATGCTACAGGAGTTACAGGTATCATATTGAAACAAGGCAAAATTAGAGGCCAAAAATCAGTCATATTTCTAGCTTCTTCTTAATGAGTTATTTTTTCTCAGAATTCTCCCAGAAAATGTTCTAAAATCTCATTGAATAGAACCACAAGTCATGCTCACCCCTAAACCTATTGCTAGCCAGGAAATGGGACCAATATGGCTCAGTCCAGTCAGGATTTACCACTGTGTTGAGGATGGAGTAAATATATCCCTGGTAATTAAGGTTGTTGGGTGCTATTGAGTCAACTTTCAACTCATAGTGACCTCATGTGGCAGAGCAGGACAGCTCCATAGGGTTTTCTAGGTTGTTATCTTTATGGGAGCAGATTACCAGGATTTTTCTTCCACGGAGCAGCTGGTGGGTTCGCATTGCCTATCTTTCAGTTAGCAGGCTATCCTTAACCACCAAGTTTCCTTGGGTACTGAAGGGAAAGGGTGAATATTTGAACCAAGTTGAAATTCAGTGGGAATGAATGTTGAGTAAGCAACAAATGTTTTTGCTATCACCAAAAAGCAGACAGAAAACAAAAAAGAGTCAGCAAAGAAGAAATAGTTGGAGAGGTTTTAAAAAATGATAGAGTGTAGTTGCTCTAGGGAGAAGAGTACTCTGATTAAAAGCCTGAAAAAAAGGGTTCATTTTAATTGGGTGAGGTGCTTGTTTGCTTCTCCTTAATTTCATTTTCTTTATCTCTTTTTTTCCTTTCATTTTCTTCTCTTTTCTCCTTTACATTTATTCTCTCTCTTTATATTTTCCTTTGAAACGATCTTAGTTATTTAGTGTTGCTGTAAGAAAAATATCACATGTGGGTGGCTTTAAAGAACAGGAATCTATTTTGCAGGCTAAGTGTCTGAATGCAAGGTGTAGGCAAGGCTATGCTCTCTCTCTCTCTGTATGCTCTGTGAGGTTCAGACATTATCTCTTTCAGTTACTGGCAGTGCTGAGTGTTTTTCGGTGTTGCTTACATGGATCCTCACATCCAAGGATCCTCGCAGGAAGTCTTCTGCTGTTTGTGTGACTCTGTGTGTCTGATTTCTCTTTTAATAAGACCCTCCTCAAAAGTAACTAGTTTTAGGATCCTTTCTACTCTGATGTGACCTCATCAACATAACAAAAGAAAACCCTGTTTCTAAACAGGGTCACATTCACAGGTATAGGGGTTAGAACTTCAACATAACTTTTTAGGGGACACCATTCAGTCCATAACTGAAATCTTAGGGTAAGGAGAAGTAAGAAGGGAAAGCCAGACTGCACTGGTTTGAGGAAGGAA
>NW_004444109.1:194543-195629 GCF_000243295.1 Trichechus manatus latirostris | reverse complement strand
AATAAGAATGTGTCGTGGTTACCAAGATTTAGTATTAGCAAATTGTTTTGTTAAAATAAAACAGATAAATAAACCATAAAGTCTTCACATTAGGCTATTCTACAATTGAGCTACTTTTTAAAATTTGGATATAAAATATCAGTTTACGTGGCCTATTTACCTCATTAAAAATGTAGTTCTATTTTATTACTCTGACAAAAAGTGAGAATTTTCTATCTTAACATCATTTTTCAGTTTGCAGTGTCCCTAAAATCTGGATAACATCAGTTATGACTGAAAGCGTATCACTGAAATTCTGGGAAAGCTCTGTAAAGGAGAGGCTATGTTCTTCCCCTCACTCCATTGCTTGGAATTAGATGTGATACTGGAGGTGTGTCATCCCTGGGTGGCGCAAATAGTTAAGCGCTGGACTATTAGTTGAAGTGTTGGCAGTTCAGACCCACCCGCAGGCACCTTGTAAGACAAGTCTGGCAATCTGTTATGAAAGTTCACAGCCTTGAAACCCTATTTAGCATTTCTACTCTGCACACATGGAGTTGCTCTGAGTAGGAATGACTGGAGGGCAACTAATAACATCATTGGAGGTGTAGCAGCTATCTTGGGCTACGAGGAAGAGCAGAGCCATGCCTTAAGTGGCAGGGCAAAGATTGAAGGTAGCCTGATCCTTTACTAGCTGTGGAACTACTTTGGCCTGCCCTGGACAAGGCAGATCAGTGGACAAGCTCTGGACTGACCAACCTCCAGACATTAACGGGAGGACGAAATAAGCCTCTCTGTTGTTTAGCTAATTATGTGGATTTTCTCTTAAAGACATCTGGGCCTAATCTTAATTAATAAACTAATGTATATAGAGAAAAATACTATTTTTTAAATGTACTGCTGTGTAGAGACCCTTAGTGAATCTAAGTTAATGAACTGATAATAATTTATCTTTTTATCTTTCCAATTACATGTCTGTGAGTCTCTCTAAAACATCAGAGGGTTGTAAAAAGGTTATTTTAATTTTGTTTCCTTTTAAGTAACAATTATTTCCATTGCAAACTCATTTATGCTATAAATTACCTCTGTAAATATAAGAATATCATA
>NW_004444109.1:191616-192823 GCF_000243295.1 Trichechus manatus latirostris | reverse complement strand
TAAATATTCACTTACAGTAACTATGAATACACTAGCTATAAATGAATAAATTTTAGTGATTAATGACAATAGTATCTGTTTTAGTCATCTAGTGCTGCTGTAACAGAAATACCAAAGGTGGATGGCTTCAACAAAGAGAAGTTTATTCTCTTACAGTCCGGTAGGCTACATGTCCAAATTTAGGGCATCAACTCCACGAGAAGGCTTTCTCTCTCTGTCAGCTCTGGAGGAAGGTCCTTGTGATGCATCAGTCTTTCCTTGGTCTGGGAGCATCTCAGAGCAGGAACCTCTGGTCCAAAGGACACGCTCTGCTCCCGGCACTGCTTTCTTGGTGATGTGAGATTCCCATGTGTCTCTGCTCGCTTCTCTCTTTTATATCTCGAAAGAGATTGGATTAAGACACTATCTAATCTTGTAGACCTCATCAGTATAACCTCATCATGGTGATAGAATTTACAACACATAAGGAAATCACATCCGATTACACAATCAGACAATACTGGGAATCATGACCCAGCCAAGTTGACAGATATTTTTGGGGGACACAGTTCAATCCATGACAGTATCAATAGACTATTCTTCATACATTTGGGATCACAGAAGAAGTAAAATTCATGAGTAAACAAATGATTAATATCATCTTTCTTTTAATCGTCATCTTTATCATTCTAAAGCAACATACTTTTTTTTTTATTGAATCCTAGTCCTCATGAAACTTGGAGTTTAGTTTCTCTGATTTTCTTAAATTTCAATAGTTCTCCAGAGAGATCTTACAATTTTATTGTTCTACTTCTCCGAAGACGTGTTCTTCAACTTTTTTTTCATTAAATAAAAAGTAAGACCCATAATTCAAACATGATATCATTAAAAAAAAAAAAACTTATGAAATGCTGTTGAGTTGAAAATTGATGGCTACTTTAAAATGTTTATACAACTACATGACTTAATTAGGAGCTCCAATAATCTAGAGAAAAACTACAAACAAATATCATACTATCAATAATCTCACATACAAGTTAAAACCTAATTGGTGAATTACAATGAATTTCCAAATGTTAAAAAAAAATACACATTTATACACACATACACCCATTTCTCACTTAACGACTATTTCGTTATCTGGTATTTCACTTTTACAACAATAATAAAAAATCTGTTATCTGACTATTTTACACATTAACGATGTACATCTGGCAGTAACAAATGC
>NW_004444109.1:188720-189634 GCF_000243295.1 Trichechus manatus latirostris | reverse complement strand
GATTCTGACTCAGAGCAACCCAATAGGGCAGAGTAGAGCTGTCTCATAGGGTTTCCAAGGAGTGGCCAGAGGATTCGAACTGCCAACCTTTTGGTTAGCAGCCACAGCTCTTAACCAGTGAGCCATCAGAGCTCTACTAGGTGATGGATTTTCTAAAGTGGACATAGTAAATGAAAAAATGAGTGACTTAGAAGTTAGTATTAAAGTTTTTACTAAGAAAACAGCACAGAGAATAAGATATGAAGAACACGACAGGTGAGTTTTGAGATAAGAAATGTAAATCAAGAGCTTCATGTAGTTTCAAAATACATTTAAAAATAGAAAAAAAAATCAAATACGTATCTTTAAGAGTTTTGTAGTATTAAGAAAATGTGAATATTTATATTGAAAGCATGTCAAGTACAAAGTTGCATAAACCAATACAAAAATGAGTCCACTCTTGCACACATCTTAATTAAAAGAGAATAACCAATGTAGTAAGAAAAACAAAACAAACTTGCCTTTATTTTAGGCAAAAGAAGGGACCTAGCTAATATGAAACTTCTGCACTCTTCCACATAAAAAATATATATATCAGCTAGAACGTAGCACTTTTTAAAATAAGTAGGGCTTAAAAAGAAAAAAAAAAAGAAGAAGGAAAACACTCACTTTCTAAAAGCAACATGAAAGAACCAACGCTATAAAAATCTTGGTGGATTTTCAGATTCATAAATGTCTTTGAAGTAAGTTTTTGATTGTTTTTCTAATAATCATACAAAAACGGGAGATGAAACTTTGGGACTACAGGAATTGGGAACCAGAAATAGAGTCCTCTGCCTTGAAACAAGGATCTCCAAAGTGCATATTGAGTAAAACTGGGATATTAGTGAAGCATATTCCCTTAGACACAGAGAAGATGTCAGGGAAGATAGTTT
>NW_004444109.1:185249-186236 GCF_000243295.1 Trichechus manatus latirostris | reverse complement strand
GTACATTAAACCTTTTGAGTATGATTTAGAGAAATCAGATTAATTAGTAGGGGAACAGAGAAAATTGTTGAATTTAAAACAGTACTGTATCTTTAATTTTTTAAATACTTTCCTGTTGGAATATATCATAGATTTTTTTTCTACAAAATACATTTTAACTAATATAATATTACACCATAATTTATTTAACCAGTTTCCTTTGTTTGGACATTGGATTTGTTTAATTTTTATTATTATTAAGAATGCTGAGTAAATAGCCTCAAAATTAAATCTCATCACATAACCATGATGATTTAATAATAATAAATTCAAAAAGCGATGATGAATAATAATTATGAATAATTAGATAGAAACTAAGAAGAACATGGGAAATGAAATTGGAAACTATTATTAAAACAAACAAAACCTAATCATGATAAAAATTTATTTTAAACTAAATAAAGTAATTGGACTAAGCAATTGAAAATTATGTATCCAGACACGTTTTAACATAGAAGTCAGTATATAATATGGAAAACTAAAAAATTAAGAAATAGCTATGTAAGCTCATTATTTAGAAATGTATGAATATATATCAAGGGGAAAAATGTTAGGGTAATGGAAGAAGTCTGTCTCTGAGAAGAGGGAATCAGAAATAGAGGGTTGGAACTGAGAAACACTATTTCAACTACAGGCTTTTTAACTACTTGATACTTTAAACTTTATTTGTCCTTGAATTTGGTAAAAATTAAAAGTAAATTAACATGGAACAGTGTATCAAGGAGACATATATACTAATGTGTTGTGGTCTTCTATAGCACTTGGAAAATGTTTTATATATTGAAATGAAGTGTTGACTTGACATACCTGAGAGGCCTGCAACTAATGTCAATTAATGCCATGGTCTATTGGATTATTTAATAAGACTGCAAAATGACAGTCAACTTTTATATTAAAGTTTACTGAAAATAAGCTTAACTCTCACTTTCTAAATGTGCTTCCAATAAA
>NW_004444109.1:182615-183781 GCF_000243295.1 Trichechus manatus latirostris | reverse complement strand
TTAGTATAAAGAAAGAGCTTTCTTTGTTCCCAATCCAGTGGCTTCATTCTGTGTTCATCCTACCTTACTACTCTGTAGTATTTGATTCCACTGATCACACATTTTGCTGGAAATTATCTCTGCTACTTAGTTTTAGAAAAGACTGTCTTATATTTTCATCTCTCTCTGGTGATGATTTTATGAGTACTTTTAAAAATTTAAAATTTCTACCTAAAAATTGCTACATTAAGAAGAAGACATTGCTTTGTGAGGTATTCTTCGCACAATATGAGTTGCATCAAATACTATCTATGTTAATGTAAACAATAACGAATTCAACAGTGAAATAAACTTAGAGAAAACAGATTTAAATCAAGTTAAATGAGACTTGTTGTTGCAGGGCTTCTCAGAGATGTTAATATTTTGAACCATCAAATGAAGATCCTCCTCCAACTAAGGTAATAAGCTGAGAGAATTTCAGCGCATCTTAAGTAACATGTTCACATATTAACTTTATAAAGCACCTTATGAAATTATAAATTTATAAACTCTTATAAAATGATCAAACTGTACAAATTTCTCAGGTCAAACAGAATATTTTTTAAATTTACATTTCTTTAATAATCAACATCATAGCTAAAGTGAAGCTATTAGATATCATATTTTGTCTTTCAAATTAGAAAAAGTAGAGGCCAGGAATACTTACATATACTGAAACTCTCATGCACTACTGCAGAGTCGAAATTGATACCTCTCTTTCGGTGAGTAATTTTCAAGATAAATTCAGCCCTAAAATGTGCATTCGGATTGGATAAGTTATTTCTTTATGAATTTATTGCTATTAAGTTTCTACAGTTATATGATGAAACTTAATTTTGAGACTGTTTATCCATTATTCTAAATAATAATAAAAATTAAACAAATCTAATGTCAAAAAAATAAGTGGTTAAATAAATTATGCCATAATATTAGTGTGGAATGTCATATGTTTGTCAAAATTCACCCAGTAGAAGAAATATCTATGCCGTATTATACCATGAAAGAAACACTTTCAAAAGCAAAAGGTATAGTACTATCTGAATTTAATAATATCTAGATGCTATGAATGTGCAGAGAACAAAATGCATGCATATGAGTAATTATTAACAATGGTCTTCTCTGGGTGGAGGATTGCCAAATGATTTGTA
>NW_004444109.1:178983-180223 GCF_000243295.1 Trichechus manatus latirostris | reverse complement strand
GAAAAAAAGACAAAAGTTTACAAAATATATCCCGGAAGCATCACCTAATATAAAATGCTCAACCTCCACAACAATGGGGCTCCAACTCAGGTTGGCTGAGCTTCAGGAATTTCAAAAGGGACCCACCTTGACTGTAAATGCCTTAAAACTGGAATAATGCCTTACCTCTGATAAAGGGTTAACCTAACCACAGCAGACCATAACCACAAAAGGCCAACTAGTTTATCAGAATCTGAAAAGCTTAGAGCAATAGGAAAACTACATCAAGAGTGGGACAGAGTGCTCTCACTGGCTCAGTGGACTATGGAAAGACATATTTATCAAAACTAATTAACAATTGGAGCCCTGGTGGCACAGTGGTTAAGAGCTATGGCTGTTAACGAAAAGCTCAGCAGTTTGATACCACCAGCCACTGCTTGGAAACCCTGTGGGGCAGTTCTACTCTGTCCTATTGGCTATCCTAGGAAGTAAGTTAAAGATTTACCCAATATCATATATAGCCCACATAACAAATAAAAAACTACTGTCATATGACAGACCTGGGACCCCTGAGCCAAGAGACCAAGTTATTAGAAAAGAAAGACAAGAAAAGGCCACCCAATCATGATCTTAGTTCGTTTTTACTTTAACCAATCATAGTCTGTAAGTAATTTACTCATAATGAATCAGCACCTGTCAAAATTGTATAAAAAGAACTTATAGATTGTACTTATTTGGATTTTGGTCTGTTTATAGCCTGAGTACTTGCAGGCAGTTTCCCATTTTGTTTTCTTATATGTTGGCAATAAAAATCTCTTTGTTGCAGAATAGTTTAATGAAAGTGGTTTCTCTGCAACACCTCTGAAGTCCAGAGGCATAAAAAGTGGCTGGTATGCTGTTAACCCAACGGTAACAAAAGAGTATTAACCTTGTTTGTGGCCAAAGAAAATGCATCTTGTGATGAAAGAAAATGTGTCTTATGGCCATATTTATCACAAAGGTCTGCAACACTTAAAAAAAAAAAAACAAAAAACAAGCATATACAAAATTGTTGCAAATAAAGATTAATGTCTTTGAATAGATAAATGGGATGCAGGAACAAGTATACCCTCTTATGGTAAGGTGGCTAGAAAATGCCTCTGGAGAAATTCCTTTTATTCTGAGACCAGAAATGCAAAAAGTAGCAAACCAAAGGAAGGGATTGGAAAACAGTTCCTCAGGCAGAGGGGAACACTTTACAAGGACTGGAGGAGGGAAAGGC
>NW_004444109.1:177785-178883 GCF_000243295.1 Trichechus manatus latirostris | reverse complement strand
GGTAACAAAAGAGTATTAACCTTGTTTGTGGCCAAAGAAAATGCATCTTGTGATGAAAGAAAATGTGTCTTATGGCCATATTTATCACAAAGGTCTGCAACACTTAAAAAAAAAAAAACAAAAAACAAGCATATACAAAATTGTTGCAAATAAAGATTAATGTCTTTGAATAGATAAATGGGATGCAGG
The DNA here is from genome assembly GCF_000243295.1 of Trichechus manatus latirostris. Taxonomy (NCBI): domain Eukaryota; kingdom Metazoa; phylum Chordata; class Mammalia; order Sirenia; family Trichechidae; genus Trichechus; species Trichechus manatus. The sequence continues at coordinate 178,694 of NW_004444109.1, read as the reverse complement.
AACAAGTATACCCTCTTATGGTAAGGTGGCTAGAAAATGCCTCTGGAGAAATTCCTTTTATTCTGAGACCAGAAATGCAAAAAGTAGCAAACCAAAGGAAGGGATTGGAAAACAGTTCCTCAGGCAGAGGGGAACACTTTACAAGGACTGGAGGAGGGAAAGGCCTCCTCCATCAGCTGCTGAAGGGAGTTTCATGAGATAAAGATCAACATGTAAATAGGGACTAGATTTTAAACAACATGGTGGGTCCTCTTTTACTCTGAAACTTTAAGTACAGTGGCAAGGCATCCAAAGTCTAGAAACTGAGAAATGTCTTGCCAGTGGACTTTCGTTTTCATTTTCTGCATGCTTTAACTTTTTTGTATTTTTTCATTTGCATGCTTTAACCGTTATCTATTCATTAGAAACATTTTAAAGGGATGGTTGTTCTTAGTTACTGTCAGTAGATTCCGACTCATGGCGACACCCTGGCACAAAAGGTTAAGCGCTGAACTACCAGCCAAAAGGTTTGGGGTTGGAACCCACCCAGAGGCGTCTTGGAAGACAGACCTGGCGAATTGCTTCTGAAAAGTCACAGCCTTGAAAACCCTGTGGAGCAGTTCTTCTCTGCACACATGGGGTTCCCATGAAAAGGATAGTAGGAGAGGCTATATGAATACTTTATAATCAGATACCATTTTAAATTGAAGCCTCTGAAGAGCTAAAATGAGAATTGTTCTTGAGTGATAAATGAGATTGGGTAGAATTAGGAGTTGTGACAAATCTCTTTGTGTCACTCAGAATACGGTTTCAGTCTACTTCTCTGTCGTCACAACATGTACTGATTTTTGATTTTTATTCCACATTGTCTAAGCCAATCAGAAACTCTGAGTAGGATAGGATTCTGTTGCACCTCTATAGAAAGAAATT
>NW_004444109.1:175004-176442 GCF_000243295.1 Trichechus manatus latirostris | reverse complement strand
GGTTGTGATGTCCTCTTCAAACTGCACGGACAGTTCCTAAGGGATTCCTCACTGGGGAGTGACCTGAAGAGGCCCTAGCTCAACCTCAGGCAGAGAGGATTTGGGCTGAAAAGAAGTTGCCCACAGTATGTAAAAAAGTCAAATGCGCTGTTCTAGAAGGTTTTTCAGCAATACAGGAAATTTTTATGCCAAATAGTTGTATATGATAAGAGATCATATATTCTATCTTATCTCCTCTTCTTTAGCTTAAAGACGGGATTTAAGTTTATATTTAGTAGCATTTGTAGTCAACTTCTTTCAGTTAGGCATCTGAAATTGTAATTATGAAAAATGTAAAGCATGACTTTCATTCAAATATAAAATGAATACTTTTCAAAGATTTTATTTGACTCGTGTTTTACTGAAGGGAATAGTAAATTCCAAAGAGAATTTGACCTTTAGTGGTTTATTTTCTCTGTTGAATAAAGTTTGTTTGCATTTGCTATGAGATGGAAACGTTTACTTGCATCACTATCCGTTTTCTACAAATTAATTTCTATTTCTGCAGAGTTGTAAATGGCTCAGCCAATCAAAGGTGCATACCTCCACAGAATTAGGAAACGCCCTGAGGGTCTTTTACACCAACCCCAGCAGCCACAGAAATGACCAAGTAATCAGACCAGCCCAGTGATCTCTTTTGCTCATTTACAAGTCTTAGTCACTTTTTTTGTGACAGGAAGTATAGGTAAATTCCCCCTCAAGTCATAGAAAACAAATATCTAGACATACATTCAAATAATATCACCATTTTTATATTTTTTCTATAAAGTATTGAAGACTACATTTTTTTCACAAAGCTGATTGTATTTCTTTATTCTTTTTTTTCTCTAAATATCAAGAAAGTTAAAAAATATTACCCCTTGATTTCTTAGAAATTTGGTCTATTTTTCTAATGAATTTCTCTTATATCATTTTTGTTTACTTAAAAAGGCATTCATAAATTTAAAAAAAAAAACTTGTATTATAACTTTGTGTTTGTAGAATTTACTAATTTTTTTTTCCTACTAATATAATAAACAGCAACCCTGGTAGTGTAGTGGTTAAGAGCTATGGCTGCTAACCAAAAGGTCAGCAGTTCAAATCCACCAGGTGCTCCTTGGAAACTCTAGGGACAGTTCTACTCTGTCCTATAAGGTCGCTATGAATCAGAATCCACTCGATGGCAATGGGTTTTTTTTTTTTCATATTTTCATATAATAAACAGGCAGCAAGGAGGAAGTAAAGAAGAGGCAGAGATGGGTTTAAGAAGGAAGAGAGGAGAAGGAATAGAGAGGATTGTGAAATCATTTTTCTTAAAGCATATTTGATAATAATTTTTGGTGTTCATTTATGTAAATAATTAATGTAACCAAACAGAACAATATATATACCAAAAAGTTAGACAGAATAAAAAAGAATA
>NW_004444109.1:149340-150482 GCF_000243295.1 Trichechus manatus latirostris | reverse complement strand
ATTGAAAGAGGGAAAATAAATTTTGATATCTTATCACTTGTTGGCCATTTATAATTCCCTTTACTAGCAAAAATAGAAAACTACAGCAAGTAATCATGTCTGGAAATCAAGGTGGTAAACATTTATTTTTAAGGTTACTTTGCTACTTGTAAAGAATAAATGGCATGTGATATTAGGCAATGAGAGAGTGAGAAGGAAATTCAAAAATTAAATTTCTTTCAAGATTCAAGTCATTAAATAGTTTCAAGTTTTTGAAAATTCAGTTACATGTAGGGTTGGTTTTGAGAAAAATGAACTAGGTCATTGGCAGTGCTAGCAATTAGATTTTCAATGGGAAAGGTAACACAGGTCATGCAGCAGGGGTTGTTGTTGTTTCTGTTAGATGCCGTGGAGTCAGCTCAGACACATAGTGACTCCCACGTATAACAGAACAAAGCATTTCCAGGTCCTGCACCATTCTCACAATAGTAGGTATATTTCAGCCAGGGCTTTGAACTGGTTCTTTTGGGTTCCACCCCTGCTGAGAATTTGCATTTCTAACATGTTCCCAGGTGATGCTAATGAAGCTGGTTAGGACCAATTCTGAGAACCACTGGTAGAGCCCAAACCAAAACCCACTGCCATCATGACCCCAAAGGGTTTCCAAGGCTGTAAATCTCTACTGAAGCAGACTGCCACATTGTTCTCCTGCAGAGCCATTGCTGGTTTTGAACCGCTGACCTTTTAGTCAGCAGTCAGTTGCTTTAACCAGTACATCACCAGGGCTCCTTACTAACAGAACAGTGGTTCTTTAAAGTGTATTATACATAAGAATCGCCTGGGGATCTTGTCAAAATGTAGATTCTGATTCAGTACATCTGGAATGAAAATGCGAATTCTCAACAGGGGTTTGAATAGGAACAAAGCCCTAGTTTAAGTCCCTGGTTGCGGCACTGTCTCAATCCATCTCATTCAGACTCTTCCTCTTTTTGGCTCACACCCTACTTCACCAAGCATGATGTCTTCTCCAGGGATTGGTCCCTTCTGATAAGTATCCAGAACAAGCAAGCTAAGTGTCACCATCCTTGCTTCTCCCAAGACAGAGCTGTTAGTTCTTCTGGCAAACCAAAAACCCATTGCCTCAAGTCAATTCTGACTAATAA
>NW_004444109.1:138363-148651 GCF_000243295.1 Trichechus manatus latirostris | reverse complement strand
GCCACTCTCGAAGTCAACAAAACTTGCCATGGTAGGAAGGGGGAACATAAACTCTTCAAATGCATATGATCAGGTTGTTATAAGAACCATTCTTATAATAATTTTAGATAGTTTGTGCAGTTTTTCAGTGGATCTTAAAAATATCATTTTCCTGGATGTATGATAGATCTTAATTCCACTAGGTAGAGGATGTGAAATAGGAAAGGGATTGAGGAAAATAACTACGTGTTTTTGTTTTGTATATAGATATTCTTATCTGAGCTATCATTTTTTCACCTTTTTTTTTTTAAAAAAAAATCTCATTGATTTTTTCTTATCTTTCTTGAACATCCATGATCATGACTGATGCAAATAAATAAATAATAAAATAATTACTGGATAATTTAACCAATTTTTACTATTTTGGGTATTGTATAAATAATGAACTTTATATTTCCACCTGCATACTGGTCATTTCTTCACAGATATTCAGTAATCAGATCATATTCAATGTATTAAAACACAATCATATTTTATAAATATTATCTGTAATTGGGTCTGCTCCGTTATAATTAGTAGCATCATCATCATTCTCATAACAAAATAAGTTTTATTTCTTATTGACTTTTTTCTTTTTTTGTTGGTCAAGATATCCTTAGAACGAATTCTCATATTCACATTTATTTTCATTTGTAATTCATGTGTCTACATACCATCCGTTTCTTCCTAATATTTCTCCTTTAGTCAACCCAATATCCCAGCACATATTCTTATTCTAAAGCAAAGCTTTGATCAAATTATATGGCTCTTTATTGCTGGTTGATGGTTTTCTACTGCCACTGGGGATTAGTGTCAATAATTTTGTTTTGATTTAATATCCTATAATCTAGCTTTAGCCTATATTTTTAGATTTATCAATTCTTCTACAGATCAGAACTCTAGTCATTATTATGCTATATTCTTCAACTAAAATTTCTTCAACTCCTTTACTTACCTGTTTTCTACTCTGTCTTTGAATGTCTATATGAAATAGATCTGAATACCTTACTATGATACAGTGGATATAATATCAAATATCTTCTAGTTCAGCCAGGTGATGTTGCCTTGCTTAAGAGAATGGAGTGGCATTGCCTAAAGTAATATAAGAAAACAGGCCCTTTCCCACGTCCCACCAAAGATATTACAGTTCAATAATATTGGTACCAAACTAAAAAAAAATCAAACAAAAATACTGCTCTTGTGAAACAAAACTCATCATCAGGGACATTTTGACTTACATAACTGTACACAGTTATTTCTTTCAACTTTCATTTGATAGGTTGTTGCTTTCGAAGTCTCAAGAAGCAGCTTTCAGGGCCTGCCCTTACTTGTTTTGAAGTTATAGTGATGTTTATATGGTGCCCGTCCTCTGCCTGTTTTGTCCTTAAGAATGAGCAGATGTACAAATTTTGGGAGGCAATATGTAACTTCCGCTGTTTCTCTTCTTTGGTTTGAGTAATGTCAGTATACAGCAGAAGGCAACTTACATGCAAATAGAGATGCATATTAATGAAGTTTTATAAAGTTTGTGTTTTAAAGATAAGATTAAGTTGAAAATTAATTCTTATAAACTTGGATTGATGTTTACTGTTTGTGTGTTTATTGTCCTCTCAAAATACATGTATACATATCTAAATTTACTATTTTTGAGTTAAATATTTTCTCATTTTCAGGAATGATTTGAATTAATGCATAGTCTATGTTTTCTTTCTATTATGGTGGAAAGGATATTATTTTCCTCAGCAATTACTGCAATCTAGAATAGTTTATTTGTAGTGGAGACTGAAATACTGACTTCATTATTTTATGAAAGTTGGAAATTATTATTTTTTTATGTGTGTGCCTTGAGAAGTAGATTGGTCTCTGTCATGGACTGAATTATGCCTCCCCCCTCCCCCTAGTAATTATGTATCAACTTAACTAGGCCATTATTCCCAGTATTGTGTGGTTGTCCTCCATTTTGTGATCTGATTATCCTCCATTTTGTGATGTGTAGTAAATCCTAGCCTCTATGTCTGTGGTTATGGTCCCATTTCGGAGTGACCTGTCCATTATGTTAATAAGGGGAATTTCCCTGGGATGTGGCCTGTACCAACCTTTGTCTTACAAGAGGTAAAAGGAAGAGAAACAAGCAGAGAGAGAGGGACCTCCTACCACCAAGAAAGTAGAGCCAAGAGCGAAGTGTGTCCTTTGGAGCCAGGGTCCCTGCACTGAGCAAATATCCTAGACCCAGGGGAAGATTGATGACAAAAACCTTCCTTCAGAGCTGACAGAGAGGTAAGGCCTTTCCCTAGCGCTGACACCCTGAATTTGGACTTCTAGCCTCCTAAACTGTGAGAGAATACATTTCTGTTTGTTAAAGCTGTTCGCAGCACTAGATAACTAAGACAGAATTTGGTATCAGAAGTGAGTGCTGCTCTAACATATACTTAAAATGTGGGAGTGGATTTGGAATTAGGTAATGATTAGAGGCTGGAAGAGTTTTAGGTGCCTAATAGTAAAAGTCTAGATTACCTTGAACAGACTGTTGGTTGAGTTATGGACATGAAAAGCAATTCTGGTGTGGGCTCGGAAGCTCTCCTCTGTAACACCAGAGGTCATGCAGATGGCAAGAGGCAGCAGCAGAGAAATGGTGGCAGCAGAACAAGGAGACTGGTGTGAGACGGCGCGGCAGCTGATCTGAGAGCTGAGTGGTTTCAGGCAGGAGGCTTCCTGACACAGTGGTATGCCTTTGGGCACTTGTTGGCAGGGATATGCTTGCTGATCCATGGAGCAAGAGAGTTGAGAACCTTTGGGCTGAGGCTTACTGGTAGAGTGGGGTACATCCAGGCACTTACCAGTAGAGCTAAAAAGCTTTATAATATTTGCCTGAGCAGGACAGAGGCCAAGCGGGCTAAAGAGGCCTGAGAGGCCGAGAGGTGAAGGAATCAGGAAGCAGAAGCTGAAGACACAAGGAACAAAGGAAGCAGAGCTGTCTTGGTCTCAAAGCGTAGGGCAACGACCTCTGAGGTCTCAAAGGGTTGGGCCTTGGCCTCCTAGGTTTCAGAGTCAGATCTTCACCTCGGTTCCAGAGTGTTGGGTTGCCATTCATGAGTGCCAGGGGGATGGGACTGGAGCCACTGCCCAAAGCTGAGGGGGTGGGGTAGCCATGCTCAAGAAGCAGAAGAACAGGGCCTGACAGGGCCAAGTGGGTGGGGTTGTTATTCAGTTGGACTAAGTGAAAGGGGCTGCCCAAAGCCAACGGAGCAAAGTTGCTGTCCCAGTGGGCCTGGAAGGCAGAGCTGAAGCGCAGTGCCAAGGTTGCCTCCACCCAGAATCCAGAGAGCATGGCCAACACCCAGAGTCTGGAGAGCAGGGCCATTGCCTAGATAATCTCAGAGAACAGAAGATTCTTTCTGAGCCTTGAGAGCTAATATAAATTTTTCTGCTGGGATGTTGTAAACTTTTCTTGCTTGGTGCCCATTATTCCTCCTTTGTCTCCAATTTTTCCCATTTGTGATGAAAATGTCTACCTTGTGCCTGTTCCCTCATTGTACTTTGGAAGCAGATAATTTGTATTCTAGGTTTCACAGATTCACAGATGAAGAGGAATTTTTCCCCAGTACAGAATTTGGACTTGGAGTCAATTTAAGACTTTTGGGATGCTATGATGGGGTGAAAGTTTTTTTACATGTAGCAAGGATATGAATTTCTTTGGGGCCAAAGGGTAGAATGTCATAGATTGAATTGTGTCCCACAAAAACACGTGTCAATTTGGCTAGGCCATGATTCCCAGCATTGTGTGATTGTCCTCCATTTTGTGTTTTGATTATCCTCCATTTTGTGATATGTTGTTAATCCTAGCCTCTATGCCTGTGACTATGCTCCCATTTGTGAGTGAGCTGTCTGTTATGTTAATGAGGCAGGTTAGGTCATGTGAATGAGGATTAGGGTGGGATGCAACACCTTATGCAGATTACAGCTATGAGCTGATGTAAGGGGTGTTTCCCTGGGGGGTGGCCTGTATCATCTTTTGTCTTACAAGAGATAAAAGACGAGAGAAGCAAGCAGAGAGAGAGGGACCTCCTACCACCAAGAAAGAAGAGTCAGGAGTGGAGTGCATCGTTTGAATCCTGGGTCCCTGCACTGAGAAACTCCTAGACCCAGGGAAAGATTGATGACAAGGACCTTCCTCCAGAGCCAACAGAGAGGGAAGGCCTTCCCCTGAAGCTGGCACCATAAATTTGGATTTCCAGCCTTCCAAACTGTGAGAGAATAAATTTCCATTTGTTAAAGCCATCCAGTTGTGTTATTTCTGTTACAGCAGCACTGGACAACTAAGACACTAAGTTTTCTATCAAAATATGAACTAGTGTTATTGGTTAGCTTCTAATATCCAGAACAGCATGAGTCTGAAGTCCTGAGTTCTTAGTCTGGCTCTGTCATTTGCTAGCATTTGACTTGGGACAGTATTTGACTAGTAAATGACTCAGAAAGCTTAAACCAGATATGTTCTTGATCATACATTAGACAATTGGACAATTCTGCTCCCTTGTTAAGCAATACACAAAGCATTAAATTCTTAGCTGTTTTTTCCAAGAAATATTTACTTTAGAAAAATGCCTCTGAACCTTGTAAAGCAGCTTCCTCAACAAGAAATGTAAAAAAGTGAGGGTTGACTTTGTATAGCAAATGTTAAAAAACAATCTTTTAGTCATCTCTAAGTTACAAGGAATCAATATATAGACACGTAGTTTAAGATATAAGCAAGTTAAGATGCAATAGAAGAAGCACATTTGACCTAATTATAAATATTAATGATTTTATCAAGTATGTGCTAGGATATATGTAAAAACTTCTGCTTGTGACATCTTGTTTTGAGAGATGAGGGAAAAAAAATAAGCAGATGTTAGTTTGTGTATTTATTTCCTAAAATCATATTACTGTGATTCTTTTACCTTAAAAAAAGAGAAAGGATAAAGTCAAAACTAATATGTCTTGGTAGAGAATTTGTTATTATGATGAAGAACTAGACATAATTTTTTTCTGCTTAATGAGACCTGTATGCAAAGAAAATTTTCATACATAATATTAATACTTTTCTCTTTAAGTGAGATAACCCATTTAGCCAATATTAATTAAGAATCCTCCCTTCTGTGAACTAGTTTTAGGTTTAATAAAATCAATAAGAAGCAAGCTCCATTGGGCAAAAGCGACTAGAAGGATCAAACTACCCCTTGATACATAGTAACATGGGTGTCATGGAGTTCTCTAGAAGCACCAAGCTCTGGCCTGTGGCTGAGAGTGCTTTAGTGCTCATTTTGCTTGTTTAGATATTGCCTTGGGATATAATTCTACTCCACTACTTAACCTTTAAAAATAAAAGAAATAAGAAAGAAAAAAAAATGTTAGCAGTAAGTTGTGGTACCAAACCCAAACCAACTTATAGCGACCCTATAGAACAGAGTAGAACTGCCCCATAAGGTTTCAAAGGCTGTAATCTTTATGGAAGGAGCCCTGGTGGCACAGCAGTTAAGCACTCAGCTGTTAACCCAAAGGCCCTTAACCCTAAGGTCAGTGGTTTGAATCCACCAGCTGCTTGGTCTGCTCGCATAAAGATTTACAGACTTGGAAACCCTATGGGCCAGTTCTGCTCTGTCCTACTGGGTCACTATGAGTGGGAATCTACTTGACGGAAATGGGTAACCTTTACGGAAGCAGAATGCTTCATCTTTCTCCAGGAGAGCGGCAGGTGGGTTTAACCTGCTGAGGTTTCAGTTGGCAGCTGAGTGCTTAACCACTGCACCACCAGGGCTCCTTAGTTGTGGTATGGTTGAGGTATTTGAGGTATATGTTATAGAGTGTGTCTTTCTTGCAGGAAAACAAACAAGACCCTGCATTTTGAAAAGTCAGAGAATGAATGGGGTACTCGAGGTTGGAGCACTTCTACTGTATCTTCTGCATCCAGTTAAACTTTAAATTGACCTGTCTTTGTTTATTCCAAGTCTGAGTGTTAAAATAACTCAATTTGATTAAACCATATGGATGGTTTAGAGAGGAATGAACTAATTCTTTTCTCCTCAGATGTCTCTTAGTCAGATAAGTCATTTTAACATGCTGCCACCTAGTAACTGGCAAGTCCCCTAATAAACCGTATCATTCAGCCATGCCTCTAATCATTAATGCATTCATTACTTCATTTATTCCTAAATTATTTTTAATTCATGCTACTAAATTTACTAGGTACTCTAGGTTTTATTGTGTCATTCTCAATTGTGTATTTCTATACAACAGTTCTGTATCATATTTCACTTGGTATGGGAGTGTGGCAGTTTTTAAGGAAACTTAAAGTATTTTGCACATACGCTTACAAATGCCTCTTCTAAATGAAGAGCAAGCATATTGACCCTTAAAGAAATGAAACTTTTCCAGGACCAAAGGCCAGGTTTCCCTACTAGACATTGGCTTAAGTGTGAAATACTTTCCTTCCTCCACCCTACATTCAATCCAGTGTCATTTTGTGTGATGATAACAAAATAATAATAAACTGGTTATCCTCAGTGTTCAGAACAGTACTTCTTGTGCTTTTTCTGCACAAATTATTACCAAATCACTATGACTAATGAAAAGAGCTCCAAAGTACACATGGTACAGTATTTTACCATCTTTTTTTTTTCTTCCTGTAACAAAGATAAAAAATGGCAAACAACACAGATTAGTGTGCCAGACCTGACAGGTGCTCATTTTGAAATTCAGAACTTGATTTTGTTACACAAAGAGAAAATCAGAATTTGATAATAATAATAATGAACTTGGAAGGATTAGTAATGCAATGGAATATGACTGCTAGTGGTTATAACATTTCTGGTAGGGTGGCTCTACAATAAAAGCAAAAAGAACTCAAATGTAAATTGAATGTAAATCACAGTAGAACGATTTGATCTGATTTAAAATCTTACATTGCACATTTCATCTCAATTCCAGAAAAACCTTAATATATGGTTTTTAGAATTGGAAGATTTTGGATATTTCAACCTAGAAATTACCCTGGCACACATATATCCCAATACCTAATCTTTGCTACTATAAATCATGTATTGTCTTTCTCTTTTTGATATTATAAAATTGGTCAGCAGTTGTAAAGTATGTTTCATATTTCCTAAGAACTATCAAGATATTTTTCTGTCTTCATTCCAAATAGAAGCAAAGTCCTTTAATACTTATTGCATCCTACATAATTTTCAGTAGTTGGAACAAAGAAGGAAGAGGGGTTTTTGAAGCATCTGGCATGATTTCAACTATGCTGTAGATAAATTTCACATGACTCTAGAGTTGTCATTCTGAAGCTTTTATAGATTCACATCTTCACAAGATAAAAGCCAGCCCGGTCTGAGTATTATGCATTTTATCTCTCTTTGGAACTGAAATTTTTATTAGCATTTGGTGATGTTCTTTTTGTTCAGTATTTTGTGTTGTTTCATCAACATTTTTGTTGTTGTTCAAGCAAAATTCCAACTGTAGAATTAATTTTACCTTACAGAAATTTCTTAGACTACCATTTTGATCAGCTGGGAGATAAATATCATATCATCATATCATTTAATATTGTCAGTATTTAGGTGCTAAAAGAGAGTTTAAACTGGTAGGATTTCAATAAAATAAATAAAATTTTGATCTTATGTGACAAATAATTTAATGAGAATGGACAGAAGGAGTTTACTTTATAGGAATCCATTTAGTAAATAATATTGTAGGGTCACTATGAGTCTCAACCGACTGGACTGCAACGGGTTTGGTTTTGGGGTTGGTGTATTGTATGATTAATTAACAGATACCTAAAGACAAATAGCATTCCCGTCTTAGGAATATACTGATGCTTTTAATGCATAATATCATATATTATTAATATTTTGTGGCGTCTAGTGATAGAAACTTTTGTTTCTCAAATTATTCATAAGAGTCTTAGAAATAAGTAAAATTCCTGCTGTAGAGATATGGAAATAAAAATAGATATATGTCAAACTGGCAACAGAAATATAATTCATTGCATATATAAAAATCTGTTTTAACGTTATATATTTTATCTCGCAGATGTCCTTTTGAAATTCTAATGCTTATGTTGTTCACACTTCTGCTCACTCCAGCCCACATTTTAGTAAAGGAGAGAGGGGATGAAGATATCAAGACGTTGGATACAGAACCCAGGGAATGAGGGAGAATTCTTTGGTAGCATGAATGAGACTTCTGGCTGGCTAGATATTAGAAGAGAGCTGAGTATTGTCTAAAAGTTGTAGTGGCTCTGTTTTAAACCCTCTTAAATGTCTATGAAAAAGTTCAGATTCAGATATTCCTGTTTGGCTTGGGATTCTTTAAAAGCAGCTTTGATCTGGAATGAACTTTACAACATTTTACCCTTTACCATAGATGATCACCATAAAGGGTATTTTCATTATTGCCTTTGACAATGCAATGATGTGTCCAGAGGTAAGTGGATTGCCTTGAGCTAAAACTTCATTTCAAGGTGTACTTGAATATCAAGGTTTAATGATTGGAATTGGTAAGATACTTTCCTATATTAACTAAAGTAATAGCTACTATAATAAATCAGAAAAAAACAAACAAACTTAAAATCCACTGCCATCGAATTGATTCCAACTCATAGTGACCTATAGGACAGAGTAGAACGGCCACATGGGGTTTCTAAGGCTCTAAATCTTTATGGAAGCAGACTGCCACATCTTTCTCCCACAGAGTGGCTGGTGGGCTCGAACCACTGGCATTGTGGTTAGCAGCTGAGCACTTTCACCACCGCGCCAAGCTACTATAATGAATAACCCTAAATGAGTGGTTATTTATTGTTTCTGTAATAGTCTAGTATGAATGTTCCCAATCAGCTCTTAGTCCCTTGACATGATTTGAAGCATGGGCTCCTTTTGCCATCCTCTAGGATCTTGGAGTCTTTTGCTTCCTCTAGCTGATAGGGCAGGAGCCAGTGAAGAAAGACACCTGCTTCTTTTTAAAAAACCAACCTGGAAGAGACAGATTACTTCCATTCACATTGTATTAATAAGAACTAATCATAGGGCCCTACCTGGATGAAGGGAGGAATAGGCTGCATAGTCCAGCTTGTGAGCGGTTCCCATCAGCAAAACCATACCACGGCAAAGGGTCAGCAATTTGTTGAGGGCACTTATCCATATCTGACACACTGCCGTCTGCTGCTGTTGCTTTTATGAGTCTTTTAAAGTGAATTTATTGCAATGACCTAAGTTCAGCTCTTTTAATACACCTCCATGAAACTAATATTAAAGTATAAGAGAAAGCACTTGGTTTTGTTCTTAGCTGTGGACCCAATTCTACCACCCATCTATTTGCCATATTGTGGTGGCCTGAGAGTTGCTATGATGCTGGAAGCTATACCAGTGGTATTGCAAATACCAGAAGGGTCACATGTGGTGGACAGGTTTCAGCAAAGCTTTCAGACTAAGGCAGATTAAGAAGAAAGGCCTAGTGATCTACTTCTAAAAATTAGCCAGTGAAAACCTTATGGATCACAACAGCATGTTGTCTGATAAAGTGCTTGAAGATGAATCCCCGAGGTTGGCAGGCACCACACGATAATCACAACAATAGACTCAAACATACCAATGATCGTGAAGGTGGTGCAGAACTGGGCAGTGTTTTGTTCTGTCATATATAAGGTCACCATGAGTAAGAGCCATCTCAGAGGCAGCTAATAACAACAACAGCATTGGACCTAAGTAATTTTGAACAAGTTGCCTCTAAACAGTCTCTGGGGGATGACCCATGGTGGGGGCTCTCAATGCTCCCAGTAACTCTGCTAGAAGGACTTCTTAAGTCTCATTTTCTGAATTAGTCTATGTGGAAATTGTATTTTATTTACTTATTTTTGCCTGTTTTCCAAACCTTAATATATTACTTATGTGGAGATATTTTTATTGGTCAGAGAGATTTAAATTCAACTAAGCATTTATCGAACATTTAGAATGCCCCTATTTCAGAGGTCCCCGAGACCACAAATGTTTTGTGATTCACTAGGTGGACTCACAGTCAGGGCCCTAACTACAGAAAACAGCACCTAGGGCAATTAGTGTTAAATTGCTGAATGATCTCTCACAGCTGGCAGTGGAAATGCTGATGACCAATAGAACCTGCTAATAGGTGCCCCACCTCAAGTGGAGCCCATGGCTCGAATGTGAAGCCCAGGGCACAGTGCTCTATGTGCCCCTTTTCCCCCAATTAGGCTTCTGCTCACGGATAAGCTTTATTA
>NW_004444109.1:135292-136280 GCF_000243295.1 Trichechus manatus latirostris | reverse complement strand
GTTTGCACCACCCAGAGACCTAAGTCCCCAACATCAAAGCCACTTAAAAATAGCAGTTGTACCTGACTTGACTTTGTATTCCAACACAGCATGATGCCTTTTATGTAGGACAGACTGAAAAATATGTCAATTGAACATAGATATGAAATTGTCTAAAATAATACACAGCAAGTGGTAGAGAACTGTTTCGAATGATAGATTTCTGACATTATGTCAGGGCTTTTGGTAATACGATAGCCTTGTATATTTTGGATTTGTAGTGATGAAGAGTCAGAGAAGAGCACATAGGGAGTGTAAATCTGGGTGATAGAGTTTGTTAAAATCTGTATTAGTTTTCTGTTACTACTGTAACAAATTACCACAAACTTAGTGATTTCAAACAACGTAAAGTTTTTACCTTGCAGTTCTTTAGGTCAGATGTTCATACTAGTCTCACTGGCCTAAAATAAAAGGTGTTGGCAGGGTTCCATTCCTTTCTGGAGGCTCTAAGTGAGAATCTGTTTACCTGCCTTTTCCAGCTTCTAGAGTCTGCCCGAGGAGCTCTGGTGGTGCAGTGGTTAAGCACTTGGCTGCTAACGGAAGGGTTGGCAGTTCTCATCCACCCAGTGGCTCTGCAGGAGAAAGACCTGGTGATCTGCTTCTATAAAAATTACAGTCTAGAAAACTCTGTGGGGTGGTTCTAGTCTTTCACATATGGGGTTGCTGTGAGTTGAAATTGACTTGAGGGCACCTAGTAACAACAGAAGCTGCCTGTATTCCTTGGCTCATGACACCTTTCCTTTATCTTTGTAGCCAAGAACATTGCGTCTTTCTGACCATTCTTCTAGTTACATCTCCCTTTCTCTTACTACAGCTGAGAAAGGGGAAAGCCTCTCCATTTTTAAGGATCCATGTTATTATATTGGGTCCACCCACATAAGCTAGAATAATGTCTCCACATCAAGGTCCTTAATCTTAATCACATCTTCGAAATCTCTTTTACTATGTA
>NW_004444109.1:132457-133549 GCF_000243295.1 Trichechus manatus latirostris | reverse complement strand
CCCTGAAACAGACCTAGTAATAAAATGACAGAGTCCACAACCAAACAAGGTCATAGTGGCTATTTCAAGTATCAGACCACTATGAGTCAGCTCTCTAATCAATAGGGTGAAAAGTTGGATCAAAGTCCAAAGACTCTAACTCAATTCAGCTGAAGCATGGTAGACTGAAGTAATTGCTAGACTCAACACGAGTTCTAATACACAGGACACCTTGTTACATTGTCAGAGTGTAGTATAGAACTGTAGGTTTAGATTAAAAATACATTTACTCATTTTCTTTAACATTTACAGATTAAACATTTGTAAATACAAGTGTTGTTTGCCTTACTTTTACTCATATATATGTGTATATATGGGGTCACTATGAGTCAGAATTGACTTGATGACAACGGGTTTGATTATATATATATATATACATATATACACATATATATATATACATATATACACACAGATATGCGTAGCTTAACGTCCTTGGGGCAGTGTCCAACTGCATATACATCGTTCATAAGGTTATCCTCATTGGAGAATGGCGGACATACCTTATCTACTCTGCTATGTAGGGAGATCCGATTGGTCTCTTACTAGCTCTCCAGGTCCTGCTTCCACCCTGACCCTGGAACAGGAGGGCGAGGAGATCCTGGCACCCATCCTCTGCTGCCTGTCCCACGGGGCTTGCCTCAGGCAGGAACCACACAGATGCCACTGGAGCCATGGAGGGGGATGCTCTACTGAGGCCACTTGCTTCACTCGGCCTGGGTGCCCTGTGCGTGACACCCAGCCCTAGGCCACGTCATCTCCAGAAGTGCGGGTCACTGAACCGTCTGGGCTGGAGTGGGCTGGGCTGGAAGAGTTTAAAACCTATTAGGGGAGACTAGGAAGGCGGGCAGGGTGGAAGGAAAGAAAGGGAAGCAGAGGCACCATGGGGGCCAGGAGCTAGCCTGCTGGGCAGTAAGTGCATGCCCTGGCATTCAGGGGCCAGGTGCGAGCCCAGGTGGCAACCACACTGGACTGGCAGTTGAGAAGCCAACGTTTAGCATAGCCCGTTAGTCCAGTAGCAGTGGCAGCGCAGTTCCGGACAGACCAGTTACC
>NW_004444109.1:121747-127281 GCF_000243295.1 Trichechus manatus latirostris | reverse complement strand
CCTTTGTGTTTAAGGTGGGTTGAGGGGTTTTCCATTAAAATTAAATTTTGTGGGGAATTAACTACATTTCAAAAGATACCTATTAACTTTTGGGGGACTCAAATTAAAATACGAAGGAGAATATTCTGTATGAAAAGCACTGTTCTAGACATAGTTTTAAACTCTTCAGCCATATCTGTGTGTGTGTGTGTGTGTGTTACAAGTGAATACACAAAATAGTAGGTGGAAAGATGGTATTTAGGGCTAAAAGACAGATTTTACAAAAAAAAGTTATAGGAATTCAAAGAAGTGGTATGACCAGGTGGCAGAACATAATCAATAAAGACACAGTTTTCTTGCTATCCTGGACATCAGGGAAGAAGCAGTAATCAGAATATTCTGACCCTCAGATATCTCTGGCATTGGCTAGCTGATCATGGTGTTCCAAGAACTGAAATAGATGGGCAACCTACTAAGGTCTTAATTGATTTGTATAACCTGAAAGTCTCTAGGTCTGGAGACAGAAGTCTGACTTTATTCAGCACAATAAAGAGTTACAGCTCTACAAACAGCTCCAGACTTGAGCCTAAGAGCCTCAGAGCATCTTGAATTAAGGGAAGGCAGGGTTCCCTTGAGAAATGATCCTGCTTCATAGCCAAAAGCTTCCAAGCCCTCTTCAAAAGGACTTGTGACTATTTATCAGGTAACTATGCAACAGAGAAAGGGAAATAATCAGACTTGTAAAATATTACTAGATATATTGTTTTAAACTGATAATTCCTGTCAAAATAAAAACACCACTGTGGTCTCTAAGTCATAGCAGTAGCTAATGGAGGTTATTTTATTAGTAGATTATTGGCTTGAGTCTTTCTCTCAGTGGATCCAGTGGGTCATGACTCCATCCTTTGTTTATATCCCTAGTTCAGAATGTCTAAAAGGGATAGACATAGTAACTGGCAGAATTCCCACATAGATTGCCTGACCTGTGAAGTGAGAGATATTATGTTGGGGTGAGTCAAGTGGGCCAGTACAATTACCTCTCATCTTAAGAGCTTGGCTGCTAACCAAAAAATCAGCAGTTTGAATCCACCAGCTGCTCCTTGGAAACCTTATGTGGCATTTCTACTCTGTCCTATAGTGTTGTTATGAGTTGGAATCGACTAGACGGCAAAATGTTTGGTTTTTTTTTTTACACATATAAATAGAAGACATACTATATTACTGGAGAGACTGCAGAGATTAGTGTCACCATTAACAAACTGAAAGATGTTGGGGATAATGATTCCATATACCTATTCAACTTACCAATTAGGTCTGTGCAGAAGACAGATGGATTTTAGAGACTAAGAGCGGATTATTGTAAACTTAATTGGGCCATTAATCTAATTCAGTGGCTGTTTCAGATGTGATTTTATTGCTGGAACAAATCAACACATCCCCTGGGTCTTGGTACATGGCTATTAATCTGGTGAATGTTTTCTTCTTTATGTTTGTTAGTTAGTGATCATCAGAAGCTGTTTTCTTCCAGTTGCTGGGGCCAGAAGTATACCTTCTATGTCTTCCCTTAGAATTACACCAAATCTCTGTCCCTGGTTGCCTCTGTATTCCACAGTGCATCTTGCTGCTTCATTATATTGATGATAGCATGTTCTTTAGACTTGGGTAGTAGAAAGTAACAAATACTTTAGAATTCTTTGTAAGGATTCTATATGTACACCAGAGGTTGAGAGATAAAACTCAAAAAGTTTAGGAGTCTCCCTCTTATGCAATATCTAGGCGTCTAGGTGACCAGGATATGTATTCCTTCAAAGTTGAAGGACAAGTTTCTGCAGTTGGCCCTTCCTACTACTAAAAAAAGGGACACAATGTTAGTGAGTCTTCTTGGTTATTAGAAGCAACATACTTCCCATTTGGGAAGCATTTCTCTCACGTGTATTAACTAAGCCCAACAGTTGCCAGTTTTAAGCAGGACTCTGAATATTAAAATACCCTGCACCAGGCCCAGTGTTCCATCAAACTATTCTGCCACTTGGGCTGTATGACCCAGAAGATCCAGTGTTTCTTGAAATACCTTTGACAAATAAGAATAATGTTTGAAACTTTTAGTTGAGCCTTAGGAATGTGAAATAAAACTATGCCTTTCACAGCAGGTAGCTATTCTGTTTTTGAGAAACAACTTCTGACTTCCTACAGGGCTCTCCAGAGACCCTTCAGTGGGATATTTTACATTTTTATCAAACAAGGATAAAAGAGGTTAGGATGTCTGTAATTAGAGAAATTTAAAATCTATTCAAACTAAAACTAGGACAGAACACTTAACCATACATCACCAAGTTACCATGTGTCCTTAGCTGCCCATCAGGAATTGGGTGTCCTCTGACCCATCCAACCTTAAAGACGGGTGTGCACAGCAGCACTACATCATCAAATGGAAGTGGTATATATAAGATTGGGCTTGGTAGGTTCTAAAGTCATAAGCATGACCAAGTTACCCAGATGCCCATGGCAGATCCTTCAGTATGGCCTCCTCCTCGTCGATCTGCTCTTGTGGACTCAGTTAACCATTTGGAGACTCTTCTCCATTTCTGTATCGCATTTTTTTGCATATCTTGTGAGCAGAGACACTGACTGGCTTTGCTCCACTCTGCCATTTAAAGAATTTTGGTATAGTAGACAGTCTTAGAAGATAAATAGAGCAGCTCTCTCTGGAGAAAATAGCAAGTTTGATTACAATTGAATCAAGATAATGTCTCTGTCTTAGTTACTTCATTCTGCCATAACAAAAAACCACCACAAGTGCATGGCTTTAAAGAACAGAAATTTATTTTTCACAGTTTTGGAGACTGAAAGTCCAAATTGGGCTCTTAGTTATGTTGATTCTTTCTGGGAGTCTCCTAATTTCTGGTGTCTGCTGGTTATCATTGGTGTTCTTCGGTATTCCTTGGCATTTGTCTTCCCTCACCCCCATGTGTTTCTGTATCTATTCTTGTCTTTTTACAAATCAGAAGTGATTAGGTTTAAGATCCACCCTCATTAATAACAATAACAACAACAAAACTATTTCCAAACAGGGTCACTTTTACAGGTACAGGGGTTAGGATTTCAACACTTATTTTCAGGGCACACAATTAAATCCGTAATAGTTTCCCCCAGGGCAAAGAGCACATAGGCCTACTGGCCATTATAAAAGATTCTTGTTCCTTAAACTCAGGGTTCCTCTCCTGTAACACAATCTTCTACATGTGCAAGCATCATCTGACCCTCTTTTCTGGGAAGTAGGGCTTGAAATCAGCACAGGTACCGATACTCTGACTACTGGTATTTTTGTGTGTAATAAGTTACCCCATTGTCTGATGTCTGTCTCCAACATCCATCAAACAAACTGAGAAAGAATAACTTGTTAGCTTTTAATAACTTTTTAGTTTTCTGTGAAAATCTCAGATTTTTCACTGGTACTGAGAGTTTTGACAATGAGAAAGGGAGTGCTGACAGAGACATGGCTTTTTGGAAGAGAAAGGATGAAGGTCTTGTGAGCTGATTTATGGGATATAAAAACCTTCCTTGAGAGCCAGTATCAAATCATCTCATCTATATGGTGAATGAATGGGGGATAGTAAGTGTCCCCTATTCCCTACCAAATAATGACTGTTTGCCCTAATGGTGCTTTGGTTGCTCTGTCTCCTTTCTGCAGGATTAGGTGGTATGTTATCATGACGAAGAGGCAGCAAACACTGCAGGAGCAGACTAAAGACATTGAGTCAAGTAGTCCCAAAAGATGAGACAAATGGTATCAGCAATGAGGATATAGAGAGTTGGGCTCAGGAAAAGCTTTAGAGGTTTATTTTGTTTAACTGTGTGGTGGCTGCTTGCAACCAAAATTAAATGCAACATCTTGCTTACTGGCATGGAGTAGATCTTTTTCTTCAGGCCCCCAATCTTCCCTTATTCTACCATGAATTCTGCTACTTTAACAAGAAAGATTCTCAGGAGCGGGGGTGCTAAGATTTACAGTTTGAATGTTTTTAGCTTTACTGAAAGCTGTACTGGTATCACGTTACTTAGAAACATGCTTTTGCTATTGTCTTTATTTGAAAGTTAGGCTATGTCAACATTGTTCAATCAGAACTATGTTTGCCAGAGTTTCTTTCCCTGCATGCTGCTTGCCTAGCATTGATTATAGGGGAAAAAAAAAATCTGCAAAATTATGGAAGGTGAAAATGAAACAGCTGCCCTATTTATGTTTGGAATGTCAGTGTAGTGTAAGGCACCGTTGCAGTTCATGCATGTTGTCATCATTACCGAATCACTCCATTGTTGTGTGGTGCCAGGTCCTCCAGATTCCTCTAGATCTCCATTTTCAACTGCTCAGACTACTAGGTTAGTTGAAAGGACACCAGAACCTGCTGGAGGCAGCAGGTCACTTAGATTATTGAAGCTGGAAGCTTACATACGTTGAGAGACTAATGTGGATTTCAATTTGTCTCTGTGGTTACACCTTGTCTTTATGGATTCTAGTTTGTCCTTGGTCTTCCCTACCTCCCATCCATCTTTCTTCCTAACTGGATACACTGTTGATACATTTGCTACCCTACCCAGTGCCAGAGGCCAGATCAATAGAGTTACATAAAGTGTTTATCTAAATCACACAATTACGTACAGTCAAATCCATATAATAACCCACTTATTTGACATCACTCATAGTGGTTCTGCTTTTCTGATCAAATTCTGACTGATACAAAAGAAAATAAAAATATACAATAATCTTAACAGATGCAGAAATTATTTGCTAAAATTAAAGCACTATTCATGACAAAACCTCTTAATTTAACAAACTAGAAATGAAAGATGACACCCTTAATTTGATAAGGAATATTTCTGAAATACCTCCACTAAACATTGTTTTTAATGATGAGATATGGAAAGCTTTCATCTGGAGATGAGGAATAAAACAAGCATGATTACTACTACCATGTCTATTCACCATATTACTGGAAATCCTAGCTTGTATAGTAAGGCAAGAAAAGTATAAATCCTAAGTATTGGAAAAGAAAAAATGAAACTGTGATCATCCAGAGGTGATTTAAAAGTATATGTAAAAAAATACAAAATAATTTATAGATAACCTATTACAGTTAAAAAGATAATTTAGCCATAAAACTAGAAACAAAGATCAATTAAAAATAATGGTATTTTTATATATTGACAATGAAAATTATAAAGTGAAATTTAACGAGTGAAAGCAATTATAGTAGCTTCAGAAAACTTCATTTACCTAGGAATACCAGTACCTGTTGCTGTCGAGGCATTTCCAACTCAGTGCACCCCCACGTGTGTTGGAGCATTACTGTGCTCCATAGAGTTTTCAGTGGCTGATTTTTTGGAAGTAGATCACCACGTCTTTCTTTTGAGATGCCTTTTGGTGCACTTGAACTTCTAAATTTTTGGTTAGTGGCCAAGAATCTTAGCTCTTTGCAACACCCAGAGTCTACCTGGGAATAAGACTAATGGGAAATGTACAAAACCTCTGCATGGAAATCAATATAAGAATTTTATGA
>NW_004444109.1:119573-121134 GCF_000243295.1 Trichechus manatus latirostris | reverse complement strand
TTGAACTGCCAACCTTTTGGTTAGTAGCTGAGTGCTTAACTAAGATTTATATACGAACAGTAGAAATTAGGGAAATACCACTCTTTTGGAAGCAACTAGTCTGTTCTCATTGAAATCTTGGTTTTGAGTGAGTTGAGTTAATAATGAAACAAAATGTCTGCATGAGAGCTTCACCATTAAGAGTATATCAGTTAAAAACAAAATAAAACCAAACAACAACAAAAACAAAAACTTTACTTGTGTCATGCTGTAGTCTTCCATTCAGGACTATACCCAATAAATTCTCCCTATATACGTACTTTTTTGTGTCCTTTACGACTTGTTTGGCAAAAAATTGGTGCTGTCTTCAAACTGTATTATTGGTACATTCTTTCCTCTACAGATATTCAACTTTTCTACACTATGCATTTATTTTTTCCTCTCCATCTGTGTTTATACAAAGTGCACCTAGTCTCCAAATCTCAGATATTATGCTCTGTATGCTCTAAAGCCTTCTCTCGTTATCTCAGCCAGGAGGCCACATTCACAGCGCTCTTTGATACTTACTGAAATTTTCTTGATGATACAAGTATTTTGAATTTGCTGCATATCCTTTATTATAACATATATAACACAAAAATGCCATATTCTTGAAGTTTCCATTATTATCATTTATCATTGTATACATGTTATGATATTTTGAACAAGGAAAATAACTTAATCATTACTAGTTTAAATTTTGAATATAAAATAAATTAGTTAAAATTAGAATTAAAAAATCCCTCAAAGAATATGGAAGAAAGAAGATAAATTTTAATTGGAGTTTTCTGTACATTGATATAATAGTTTTTGAATATGAGGCAGTGACTTATGAATTGTCTAGTGGACCCCAGATCTCTAAGAAGAAGGATTCTCAAAAGGACAAAACATACATAAATAAAAGTGAGAAAATGCTGAATATAAATTGGCCAAATCGATGCTCTATTTTTTCTGAGGCTTTCTCAGTTTCTTCCTAAAGTTGAAATCAGGTAGTTTGGATTTTTCCTCTTCGTATTATGCCCAAAATAATGATGTCAAACTTGCCTGTCTAGCCTTTTACAGAATGTGTCAAATTTATTTTGTCAGAATTACCAGTAGAAAAAGATAGATTCAGTGAGGTTTATGTAATGCTGTATTAGCACAGAAAAATTCTCTAGTTCTACAGATTGGTTATGTTAATATATAAAAGAAATCAGCCTGTTCAAATGGCGTACCTACATTTAATGAGTAAAAAGAATATTTGAAAGTTGTTTCCTTATTATGTAATAAGAAATGAGATATTTTGATATTTCTAAAGATACGAGAATCAAATACACTTTAAGAAGAATATTTCGGAATTGACTAGAAAAGGAGTCTGATGTACTTAATAAATACTTTCTCCTAATGAGAAAGTTGCAACCATGTTTTGTATTTTCTGCTCTGGAGTCCTCATTGTTATCTGTCCTGAGTATTTTAGAGACTAGTATATTGGGAAAGCATATCTAAATAAAGGCTTCCAAATTATTTAAAAAGTTTCATTAATCTGCATAATATTTCTATCAGC
>NW_004444109.1:113627-114760 GCF_000243295.1 Trichechus manatus latirostris | reverse complement strand
GTGGGGAAGTGATACTGAAAAGAAAAGCAGCAAAACTGTGCGTTATCAAGCTAACTATCACCATGGGGAACTGGAGCTTAATCCTGCAGAGAAACTCTCAAACAAGCGTGTACAACACATTTTATATATGGTGGAATTTTTCCACTGGCAGATAAAGAAGAAGTATTTATACACAAACTACCATAGTCATTGGGTATTATGCATCTGAACTCAGGCAACTATAAGCAGAGTAGCCTTCCAAACTTGTGGAAAGACCCTCAGTCTAAGAGATGAAGATATTGGCAATTGGATGTCTGCTTCGACCCAAGAAGCGGTAAGGCCCCGAGGATATAAGCAAAACACAGACATCCTCTGATACACAAGGCTTCCTAATTATATTTATAAAATAATATTAAATACCAAACTTGACCAAAGCAGCACCCCCAAAAGCAGTTGACAATTATAATATATGGATATTGCTAAAATATGCTATGTGAATTATTATTAAATAAGTTCTTACAATATATTAAAAATAATACACATGATCAAGGCAAGTCAATTCCCAGGACTAAAAGAATGGTTCAATATTCTAGAATCATTTCATGAAATTGACAAAACATCTAGTTCCAAGGCGAAAAACAGTTAAGATAATCCTAGTAAATGCTAAAATGAAATTTAATAATATAAACAATAAGTTTTAGTTTAAAAACAAAGACTCATCAGAGTGCTATTTTCTAAAAATATTCAAACGCCTATTCCTCACTTATTGAGTATCTTGTTATTCAATATTTTGCATTTATGATAATAGTAATGCTTTGTCTCCTCCAACCTTCTACTCTACAGAAGAATAATCCATAACAGGATTTATCACAGTGATGAGCACATTTCTAAATAAAAATCGAATAAATGGATGGTCTGAAAACAGAAAAAAGAAAAGAAAAACCTCCATTTTCACATATTTAGAGACTCTGATTAAATGTTGACATTAAAAAAATTCACACTTTTTGTTAAAGTTATCTATTTATATATTTTAATTCATTTACTTTTTCTTTATGACTTTTTATCGTAGTAAATGTATACGTAACAAAACATTTACCATTTTAACAATCTTCACGTGTATCGTTCAGTAACATTAATTACATTCATCATGTTGT
>NW_004444109.1:109041-111371 GCF_000243295.1 Trichechus manatus latirostris | reverse complement strand
CCCCTGAAGTAAGGTTGATCTGTAGGTAATCACACAAAACCAAGTAAAATGATTTATTTGAGAGAGTGAATTAAAATTACACAGCAGCATGCAGTTCACCCAGGACTAAGAGAAACAATTTAATAATAAATTAAATTGGCTTATTTCTGAACAAATCTAAATAAAAAAATTTTAACCTTTGATTTCATGTAGATAACTGTTATCTATATAGTAAGTAAACATATTTATATTTATTCAACAAATCTGAATGCTATAAGGACATTAATTATTGTAAGTTCTATGTATGAATCCCCTTAAGTAGAAACAGGTATCATATGATTTTGTGCATGTCAAATATTCTGCCTACATAGAATTAAAGTATAATCAAAATGTTTTTATATGTGGACTTAACAAGGTTAGTCTGCAAGTTGAACTTATAATTAATACAAATTTTTACAAACAATGAAAGCAATACTCTGTGAATGCAGTTTTATATTAAGACGACACAGTGGCAAGACTGTCCTTTATTTACAATTCATTTCATTTCGCTTTAACCTTTATTTTGTAATTTCACAGAGTAGAGATATTAATTTATATTTTTTAAAAATTTTAATGTCAGAAAGTTAAGATAATGAAATTGTACTCTACATGCATATCTTTTCAATATTTGTATGTTATTTCATTATATGTCTGCACATAATTTACCATTTGAATATTTAGGCTATTTCAATATTTTTCGCTTACTAGCAAGATTGTGAAGGTTATTTTCCTGAATATAGCTAGTAATAATTAGTTTACTATTATTACTTTGGAATTCCATAATGTTGGATATTGAGGTCAACTTATTTAAATGCACAACATGTCTTTCCAAATTTTACTGCATTATATATTTTCAGGGCTTAGTGCACAGCTTGTCTGATGAGTTTAACAGAGCAAATGAGTGCATAGCAAGGTTTCTGTTCAGTATGCTGAAGTCCAGCTGCTCCATCTATCTAAATGTTATACACTGGGATAAAACACAAAGAAAATTAGCTGAATCAGACTGCCACATTCCACAGGATTTTCATTTCTTATTTGAATACATACATGGCTCACTGTGTCCACAGTTTTAGATATTAGATAATCGTTAGATAGCAGAGGCTAAACTCCTGGATAAAATCATTTTAGAAAAAAATTAGACATAACTATAATAGATCTGGAACTTCTATGCCTCTTTTCATTGTATTGAAAGCTAATCAGAAATAGGCTTAGGGAACCACAGTTTAACATTTTCACCAGTAAGCACTATTACCATCATGCAGCTATAGAAACTGCAGTATGGTGAGACAATAGCACATATGAAGTGAACTGGAATTTGAGGTCAGTTATAGACTTTTAGAGAAAAATATTTAATACATTTAAAGAGTTACATATTATATTATTTGTGCAGAGGGAAAAGCCCCTTATTCTTATTTTTTCAAACTTTTATTTTAAATACTTCTGGATTCACAGAAGAGTTATAAAGATAGTACAGAAAGATTCCATATACCATAATCTAGTGTCCTTTAATGTTAATATCTTCCATAACCTTAGTATATTTATTAAAACTAATAGGCGGTGCAGTGGTTAAGAGCTCAGCTGATAATCAAAAGGCTGGCAGTTCAAATCCACCAGCTGCTCCTTGGAAACCCTATGGGGCACCTCTACTCTGTTCTATAGGGTCACTATGAGTTGGAATCAACCCAACGGAAATGGTTTTGGTTTTGGTTTAATAAATTCCCATGAATAAAACACAAGTATATTACAGACTTTTTCAAAGTTCCTTGGTTTTTGTACTAATGTCCATTTCATATTCCAGCGTCCAAAACAGGATAACATGTTGTATGTAATCATCATACCACTTTAACATTCTCGAATCTCTGAGAGTTTTTCATTTCTTTCTCATCTTTTATGAATGTGACAATTTTTAAGAGACGACATTTTGTCAAGTATCTCTCAATTTGGGCATATCTGATGTCTCCTGATCAGACTGAGGTTATATATTTTGTGGAAGAACATCACTGAGGTGATGAACCTTTCACATTGCATCAAATCAGGGGATATATTTTATCAACATGAATTATTTATGATGGTGTGTAACCCTGATCACTTGGTTAAGGACTCGTTTTTAAATATAATTTTGTTCAAATGGAAACATTACACATTTTATAATGGAGACATATAATTCAATTATATGAATAGCATTTTGACTAATATCAGCAGGAGATTTAAGGTAATAATAGCTTTCTACTCTTAATGTACTGCTATACTATAAACACTGAAAAGAAAAAGTCAGAGCACTGTCTGTTAAAGGCTGGTTCATTTATAGAGCC
>NW_004444109.1:105370-108333 GCF_000243295.1 Trichechus manatus latirostris | reverse complement strand
AACATAAAGGAAACAGAAATCCTCACAAGTGGACCAATAAGCAACATCATGATAAATGGAGAAAAGATTGAAGTTGTCAAGGATTTCATTTTACCTGGATCCAAAATCAACACCCATGGAAGCAGTAGTCAAGAAATCAAACAACGTATTGCATTTTGCAAATCTGCTGCAAAAGATCTCCTTAAAGTGTTCCAAAGCAAAGATGTCACTTTGAGGACTTAGGTGTTCCTGATTCAAGTCATAGTATTTTCAATTCTCTCATCTGCATGTGAAAGCACAATGAATAAGGAAGACAGAAGAAGAATTGATGCATTTGAATTATGGTGTTGGCAAAGAATATTGAACAGACCGTGGACAAGTCTGTCTTGGAAGAAGTATAGCCAGAATGATCCTATGAAGTTAGGATGGCAAGACATTGTATCAGGTACTTTGGACATGTTATTAGGAAGGACCAGTCCCTGCAGAAGAACATCTACTTGGTAAAGTACAGAGTTAGTGAAAAAAAGGAAGACCTTCAGCAACAAAGAATTAACACAGTGGCTGCAACAATGGGCTCAAATATAGCAATGATTGTGAGGATGGTGGAGGACCAGGCAGTGTTTCAGTCTGTCGTGCATAGGGTTGCTATGAGTCGGAACTGACTCGACGGCATCTAACAGCATATGAATTAATTTAATTGTATGTACACCTAAATTTTGGAATGACATTAATGGTTAGAATATAAGTAAGCCACCAAAAATAATTAATTTAAAATTCAATGTGGGCAAAATAAATGAAAAAAAAAATCTAAGAATTATAGAATAATTCTGTTCTAAGAATTCTGAAAAAAGTCTTCGGGTTATAAACTATCTTATAAAGAAAACCTGGAATCATAAGTGGAGTAAAAAAGACACGGAATGCTGATCATTTAACAGCAAAAATAACTTATCTCTATATCCAAATCTTGGCAAATGAAAATACATTCTTTCCCTGTTTAAACCAAATCAAATATGGAGATGTGTTTGAAATGATTTTCTGTATTTAATCTCTTATTTATTTGTCCACATATTTATTTAATAAATATTTATTCAGCATCTATTATGTGGTAATATTTTAATCATCTTATTTTTGTCCCTTTGCTGAGGGAGGAGTTCTTACCTTAGAGTTCTGGCAATGGCCACCCACATGACACCCAACACAAGACAGATGAGATTTGCAGTAGTCTATTAGTTGCATTTACTCATAGCCTGAAGGATGATGGAATCACGTGCCACACAGAGCAATATGAGGGTTGCACTTAGTAACACGTTGTCAGGACACTGTGTCAGGTGAGATCAGTCCCTGGAGAAGGAGATCATGCTTGGTAAAGTACAGGTCAGTGAAAAAGAGGAAGACCCTCAACGAGATGGATTGACATAGTGGCTGCAACAATGAGCTCAAGCATAACGCTTGTGAGCATGGCACAGGTCTGGGCAGTGTTTCGTTCTGTCGTGCATAGGGTCGCTATGAGTCGGAACCAACTTGACGGCACCTAACAACAACAACACCACTTAGTAACAGACTAAGGCTATGGGAGGCAGATTTGGTAGTATCAGAAGGATGGGGCACCCTTGTTTCCTGAGGAAGCATGTGACCAGCTTATTTGAATAATTAGGCAGGCTGGCAAAGAATTGAAATACATTATTTAGGAATAAGCAGGAACTGTATTTGGTCTCTATGATAAAGAGGGTTTTTTGGCTAGAAGACTATATCTGCAAGAGCAGTGAGGGGAGAGGAACTTGTGATTAGGCAATTTGAAGCACTCTGATTTTACCATATGTCAAGGCAGAACATAATATTAAGCATTAATTTCAGGCCTTAGCCCACAGTTAAGCACTTTGATCAGCATTAGAAAATAAATAAATAAATGTGTTAGCACTGTGACCATTCACACGAAGCACATAGTTTAGTTTAAACAGCAATCAGTTGCTGTTGAGTTGATTCTGACTCGTGGCAATCTCGTGAGGCAGAACTGTGCTCTACAGAGTTTTCAATAACTTATTTTATGGAAGTAGATTGTCAGTCTTTCATCTGAGATAGTAGCCAAGCACCTTAACTGCTTACACTGTCCGTGGACTCCTAGTTAAGTTTAGAAGATAGTCAATGATTTAAAAAAAAATTTTATTAGGGTTTTATCAAAAATAATACACAACAACAAGGGAAAATATAAATGTATGACAATTTATGTTGTGGGGTAAAAATGGTCTTTCACGGGTAGGAAATCAAAGAATAACTAGAAATTACACAGGAAAATAAGGAAGTGAAAAATTAAAGAAAATAACAGAAGGGAAAGCCTGAGTAGGGAGAGAACTTGGGTCATTTGTGGAACTAGAAGAAACACTTTATGTATGAGGTGAAGATTGGAGGAGAATTATGAAAGTAACACAGTCAGTGAAGAAGAATGGATAAACACTAAAGAAGAAAAGCTGCCTATGTTAAGGAATCCAGAAGTACTACAGATAAAAGTACTGACCATGGAGAAGAAGAAAAGAGCACTACAAATGGTGCACAGCCCGTGTAAAGATTGGAAAAACATTGGAAGGATCAGAAACTGTGGCGAAGAATGGAAGAGCACCAAGGATAGAGCACTTCCTGTGGTGAAGAATGGAAAAGCCCTAAGGTTGAGACTTTTCCGTTGGTGAGAATGGAAGAGCACAATGGGCAAAACACAACGTGTGGTAAAGAATGAAAGAGCACTATGGATAAAAACTGACCATGGTTATAAATGGAAGGCCATTATGGATGAAGGACCATATGTGGTAAGAATGGAAGAGCACTAAGACTGAGGCTTTTCCTTTGGTGAGGAATGGAAGAACACTGTGGACAGAACACAAATCTTAATGGAAAAATAATATATTCAATTATATTAACTTTGAGAACTGCTCATTAAAATATACTAAATAAATGAATTGATCAGCCAAAAACTTAGTCAATATTTTCAATAT
>NW_004444109.1:103547-104465 GCF_000243295.1 Trichechus manatus latirostris | reverse complement strand
CTGAAGAAAGTCTTGTAGTTTTGCATGAAGAGACATTTATAATAATATTCATATCATCATTTCTTATATTATCAAAAGGCTATAAGTGCCTATTAACATTAGATTGGAAAATATTAAGAATCATACTATAGCCATAAAATTGAATAATGTAAGGCAATGGGAAATAATGGACAGTACATACCACTTTTCTCATTATGAGTGTATACAGATAGTGTTGAAGAAATGAAGCAACTCACAAAAGAAAACATACAGGTGAAGAACTTTCTGAATAGGGTGTGGGGACACTGTGGATCCTATCCTCAGCAAAAAAAAACATCATATTGGTGAAAACTAAAAGTAAACTAGCCTAAAACAAAGTAAACATCAAAGCAATATCTAAAGTCTCTGAAAATAGTCCTATGGACATATAACAAATGAATAAATATTTACTTAAGAACATTTACTAAATCTCAGGAAGACTAGCAAGAGTGTCACTATGAGTCAGAATCTACTTAACAGCTATTGGTTTTTTTGGCATTTCTAACAACTGCTGCCACCTTATCTGCCCCCAGCTTAGCATAATGGAAGCTCCACTCTGGATGGGTGTGGCCAATGAAAAAGGGCTCCTCTTCCCTCAGCTCCTGTCAGGAGCTATAGTATCTCCCTGGGAAGATCAGATCATTAGCATATTCCATCCCCTTCTAGCTTCTATTGCATAGGATAAATTACAAGGATGTGTGTCCAAGAGTTCAAGTGCTCTCTTTATCTACCAAGCCCACATTTGTAGGTTGGACTCTATACCCCAGACATGGCAGATTGAGAGTACTAAAACCCGGGTTGCCCTTTTCCCAGCTCACTTGTAGGGCAAAGGTTCCACATCAGAAGAGGCAAACTGAGAAGACCAAAGGCCATTGTCTCCCCACAGCACTGCACTCTTAA
>NW_004444109.1:97580-98688 GCF_000243295.1 Trichechus manatus latirostris | reverse complement strand
CTGGGTATATAATTCTTTGTTGGTCATTTTTTTCCTCAAGGCTTTGTATATGTCATCCCATTGCCTTCTTGCCTGCGTGGTTTCTGCTGAGTAGTCTGAGATTAGTCTTATGGATTCTCCTTTGTAGATGACTTTTTGTTTATTCCTAGCTGCTTTTAAAATGCTCTCTTTATCTTTGGTTTTGGGAAGTTTGATTATCATATGTCTTGGTAACTCTCTTTTTGGATGTACCTTATGTGGGGTTCAATGAGTATCTTGGGTAGATATCTTCTCATCTTTCATGATATCAGGGAAGTTTTTTGACAACAAATCTGCAACAATTCTCTCTGTATTTTATTTTATCCTGACCCCGTTCTGTTACTCCAGTCACTTGTAGGTTTTTCTTCTTGATAGAATCCCACATAATTCTTAGGTTTTCTTCATTTTTTAAAATTATTTTACCTGATCTTTCCTCAAATAATTTGGTGTCAAGTGCTTTATTTTCAATTTAATTCTGACTTCCATTGTCTCATTTCTTCTCCTATGACTTTCTATTCAGTTGTCTAATTCTGAAATTTTATAGTTAATCTTCTGGATTTCTGATTGCTGTCTCTCTATGGATTCTTGCAGCCTGTTAAATTTCTCATTATGCTGTTCTATAATATTCTTGAGTTCCTCTATTGCTCTGTCTGTGTGTTTCTTGGCTTGTTCTACCTTTTGCCTGAGCTCCTTCCTGATCTTTTGAAGAGTTCTATATATTAATCTTTTGTATTCTACCTCTGACAATTACAAGAAGTTCTCTTTGGAAGATTCCTTGATTCTTTGTTTTGCGTGCTTGCTGAAGCCATCACAGTCTGCCTCTTTATGTGATTCAATATTGACTGTTGTCTCTGAGCTATCAATAAGCTATTATATTTATTTTATGTTTGCTTACTGTGTCCTAGCTTCTTGTTTTGTATTGTTTGATATGCCCAAATAGGCTGCTTGTGTGAGCTACTTTTATTATTGGCATCTTAGAAGATCTAATGTCCTGTCACCAGGTGGTTAGATATGTTACTAGGTATGTGAGCCCAGGAGTCTGTTTTCTTTTCTTGTATGGATTCAGCTCAGGTGTCCAGGTAGTTGGTCA
>NW_004444109.1:94559-95459 GCF_000243295.1 Trichechus manatus latirostris | reverse complement strand
AGGGTCTTCCTCTTTTTTGCTGACCCTCTACTTTACCAAACATGATGTCCTCCAGGGACTGGTCCCTTCCGACAACATTTCCGAAGTACCTGAGAGGAAGTCTTGCCATCCCCACTTCCAAGGAGCATTCTGGCTGTACTTCTACCAAGACAGATTTGTTTGTTTTTCTGGAGATCCATGGTGTAGTCAATATTCTTTGCCAACACCATAATTCAAAGGCAGCAATCAATTCTTCTTCGATCTTCCTTATTCATCGTTCAGCTTTTGCACGCATATGAGGCAATTGAAAATACCATGGCTTAGGTCAGGTGCACCTTAGTCGGCAGAGTGATATATATGTTTGCTTTCACAAAATCATAGGTAAAGACGACTATTAATGATAATTATGGCAATACATCTACTTTACAATACATATACTGGTAAATAATCAAGTTAACTTATCCTTGGGATCTTAGGAAAGAGTTAATTTAGAAATAAATTATAAGCAGTGACATATAAGCCTTTTACATAATTTAGAGATAATTGTGTGTATGTTACTTTTTCATTACACATATTCTAATATCTCAATGCTCCATATAGTCATAATCATACAGATCTTATAGATATAAATTGAGCTGTCATCTTAAAGACATAAATCTTTTTTTTTCCATTTCTAAATCTGTATCAGATTTTATGCACTGAAGCTTAGATCAAAAGTACTATAATTTTGTTCTGTTCAATGGAGTAGATAATTGAGGCAAATGGCTGATTAGGGCAGTCTCAAAGAACTTTTTGTTTTTGGTTATCTTGCAAAGTGTGTTAGATTACTCTGAGAAATTTGAATTGATAATTATCTTAATTTTTTACAATTACATATATGTTCCACAAGAGTCTATATATTTATTTGTAAGCTATTTGGTA
>NW_004444109.1:92782-93558 GCF_000243295.1 Trichechus manatus latirostris | reverse complement strand
AATACAAAATAAATTAAGAGGTTAAATTTCTATAAATATTTTGTTTGGGAAAATTATATGAGCAGAAATCTCTGAAGACCTAGGTATTATTGTTTGACCTAAAAAGATTCCTCAAGGAATACAGGTCTTAGTAATGATCTTTGTGTACTGCGTTTAATACAAAACTGTCTTGTTTACTGCCTAGCTCTTTCAAGTAAAATGTTGCAAATGTACCTTTAATGAAACAGATACTACTTCATTTCATAGACATAGTCACAGAGTCTTTCTTTGTCTTGTGCTGTTTACTTTTCCATAAAATTTAGCTTATGTAAAGAGCAATGAGGTCTATAAGCTAAACTGAGGCTAAGGTTTAGCTTTGTTTGTGTATCTGGGAATCAGAATTGGGTTAATCTTGATTTTGGGACAACTTTATCAACATAGAGGGGAAAAACATTGAACAAAAGAAAGCAAACAGCTGTGAATGGTGGGGTTCTTTTGCTTTAAACCAAGTTAGCTGTTCAGCCATGTTCTCAAATTTATTGAGATTCATCAACCATGTACACCTGATCACACTCGAGAACTGCAGAAATGAACACCTTACTAAAGGAAGTATTTATGAAGAAGTTAAAGGTGAAATGCAGTACGGATCATAGGCTCTTTCAGTTTGTCACAGCATGCTAATCTAGCTATGATCATGGATGTCTATTACATGCTGGTTTTGTGGTGCCAAATGCCTATTAGTTCTTTCCTCTTCTAATGTCATTATCTTTCTTGTATTCATACTTTAACTCCTTAAT
>NW_004444109.1:86420-91452 GCF_000243295.1 Trichechus manatus latirostris | reverse complement strand
CAGACCCCTGCCCCTGCTACTCTGTCCCTGGAAGTGTTTGATTGTATTCAGAAAACTTCTTAGCTTTGGTTTAGTCCAGTTGTTGAAATTATTCTTCATGTGAATTTAAAAAAATGATTTCATGCCTTTGTCCCACATATTATATACTGATTATTTTTCTTCATTTAATTCAGCTGAGAATATCTGTCACACAAATTAATGCAAAGTCAGGATCCAAAAAGTATCTGCAAGTCTTCATCTTTTTCCAGTTAACTTGAATTCTTGTTACTAGGTTACTGTATAGATAAATACACTTTCTGTGGTATGAAATGATTGCATGTAAATGTAAGAGAGAGCAGCTTGTTTCTAAAAAGCTAACTATTGACTGTCTTATAAGAAAATATTTACTGTTGCAGCTACATCTTGGGTAGAGCTTATGAATGCTTGGATAAACTAACCATAACCTTACCAGAAAATGTAAATGGGAGAAGCTAGAGCTGGGGAACTAGAATCTGATGACGTTTTATCTTTTCTAGTATGCTTTGTGGTTTCTTACATTTGTTCATGGAAAATAAACCATTTGTGATTGATTCACTCATTTGTTTATTAATTCTTTAAATCCACTATTACTTATTGAAGACTTGTCATCTGTAAACACAGTATAGGAACTGAGAATACAAGTGAACAGACAAAAGATCCTTGTACTCATGGCAAACATTAATATCACTGTAGTTCTAAAGATTAATTAAATATTTATATTTAAAAAAATCATTTAGGGCTTACTTGTACTAATGCCTGAAAAAACCCTAGTGAATGAAACAGACTCTATTCTTGCCCTGTTGGAATTTTGATTCTAGAGCAGGTGGGGAGAAAACACACAAATTAATACATATCAGGTGGGAAGAATTGGTATAAAGATTAAGGAAGATAGAGAGTGTATGTGGGAGTAAGGGAAAACTTCATTAATTAGTTGAAGTTTGAATAGAAACCAGAATACCATACGCAGTGAAAAGAATAAAATCTAAAAGGAACAGCTCATGAAAGAAATACTGAGTTTATCAACAGTAAACCCTTATAAGAAGTATTCTTTAAGAATTCATTTAGGTAAAATAAAAACAGTCACAAACAAACGTTCTTTCTTGCAAGGAGGGATGAGAAGCAAAGAAAGTGATAACTATGTGAGTATACCTAAGATCATAGTAATAGTAATATCCTGTGAATTTAAAAATCAAGAAAAGATGTAAAATACTCCCAACTGTACCGTATAAATCATGAAGGGGGTCGTTGGTGTTAAATCTTTCTTAAGTCCTTATATTATCTAGGAGGTAGGTAAACATATTGGTGGATTTTAAATCTATATACGTTAACTGTACCTGTTGTAATTTTCTAGGCAATGATATAAAATAAAAAAGGATTTCACAGCTTTCCAAATAGTGGTTAAAAAAAAAAACAAAAAACCAAACCCTTTGCCATTGAGTCAATTCCAACTTATAGCAACCCTGTAGGACAGAGTAAAACTTCCATAGGGTTTCCAAGGCTGTAATCTTTACGGAACCCGACTGCCACATCTTCCTCCCACAGAGCAGCTGGTGGGTTTGAACTGCAGACCTTTCAGTTAGAGTCTAGTACTTAACCACTGTGCCACCAGGGCTCCTTTCCAAATAGTAAGCAGGAAAAATAATTAAAAAGAAAAATAACATTCTAAGTCCAAATGAAGTTAAGGAATGAGCTGAAAAAATGAACACAGACTGACTGAGATAAATAAAAACATAAAATTAGATAGTAAAAAGAAATAATCAGTTAAGACAGTAAATATAATTGAATTAAATGCACCAATAAAACACAAAATTAGTTCTACTTTATAACAAAATCCAGCCATACATTCTTTACAAAAGGTAATTTTGAGTCATAAAAATGCACAAAAGTTAAAAGTAAAAATAAAGGAAAATAAGCAAAAGAGTCTATATACTTACACTAATATCAGACAAAAGGAAAAAGGGAAAAGGCATTATTGGAGATAAAGGGTGTCGCTGCATGTTAATAAAAACTCAATTCATCTTGTTGTTGTTAG
Source organism: Trichechus manatus latirostris (assembly GCF_000243295.1). Taxonomy (NCBI): domain Eukaryota; kingdom Metazoa; phylum Chordata; class Mammalia; order Sirenia; family Trichechidae; genus Trichechus; species Trichechus manatus. The sequence continues at coordinate 89,402 of NW_004444109.1, read as the reverse complement.
GCGCCAGTCAAGTCGGTTCCGACTCATAGTGACCCTATACGACAGATTAGAATTGCCCCATAGGGTTTCCAAGAGCGGCTGGTGGATTTGAACTGCCTATCTTTTGGTTAGCAGCTGAGCTCTTAACCACTACACCACCAGGGTTCATCTAGATTACATAAAATTATTTATTTGCCGGAACCTCATAAAATAACCTCATAATATATAAACACTTTGAAACCATAAAAACAGGCAATATACATCACATTTGAATATTTTGCTTAACTGTCTCAGTAACTGATAGACCAAACAGACCAAACATTAGGATGAATATTGAAAATTTGAACAATAATAATCAATAAACTAGATGTGGTGAGTATATGAAAGATACTGCATCCAATGATACAGGTTTAATAAGTTTTAACAAACATAGATGAACGTTTATCAAAATTGACTTTATGCTGTGCCACAAAGCAAGCCTCAATCAACTTTAAAAGATAAATGTGCAGACAGCCTTTTCTGACAATATTGCTGTTAAATTAGAAGTCTAGTAGCCAATCAGATAGGCAGGATATTTTAAAGCACTGTTCTAAATAATTTATGGGTCAAAGATAAAAGAAAAGAATACTAAATTTAAAAATTATTACACACCAACACGTGTGAAATATATCTTATGTGAAACTCAATGGGGGATATGTTGTTGTGTGCAGTGGAATCCGTTACAACTCATAGTGACCCTACAGAACAGAGTAAAACTGTCCCACAGGGTTTCCTAAGCTGTAATTTTTAAGGGTGAGCGCTGGTGGAGCAGTGGTTAAGAGCTCAGCCACTAACCATAAGGTGAGCAGTTCAAATCCACTAGCCGCTCCTTGGAAACCCCATGGGGCAGTTCTACTCTGTCCTATAGGGTCTCTATGAGTTGGAATCAACTCAATGGCAACAGTTTTGTAACTTTTAAGGGCGTAGATTTCCAGATGTTTTTCTTCACTGGAGTGGCTGGTGGGTTCGAAAAACTGACCTTTGGGTTAGCAGCCAAGCGCTTAACCATTGTGCCTCCAGGGCTCCTTCAGAAATATAGGACATTAAATTTTATATTAGAAAAAACAAAGTCTAAAAATTAATGAGCTAAGCATCCAACTTTGTTGTTGTTAGGTGCCATCAAGTTGGTTCCAACTCACAGGGACACAATGTACAACAGAGTGAAACACTGCTCAGTCTGCACGGTTCTCACAATTGTTATGCTTCAGCCCATTGTTGCAGCCACTGTGTCAATCCACCTCATTGGGGATTTTTTCTTTTTCACTGACCTTACACTTTACCAAGCATGATGTCCTTCTCCAGGGACTGATCTCTCCTGATAACATGTCCAAAGTATGTGAGACGAAGTCTTGTCATCCTTGCTTCTAAGGAGCATTCTGGATGTACTTCTTCCAAGACAGATTTGTTCCTTTTTCTGGCACTCCATGGTATCAGTCAATATTCTTCGCCAACACCATAATTCAAATGCATCAATTCTTCTTCAGTCTTCCTTTATTCATTGTCCAGCTTTCACATGCATATGAAGGAACTGAAGACACCATGGCTTGGATCAGGCGCACCTTAGTCCTTACAGTGACATCTTTTCTTTTTAACACTTCAAAGAAGTCTTTTGCAGCAGATTTGCCCATTGCAATGCATCATTTATTTCTTGACTTCCGTTTCCATGGATGTTCATTGTGAATCCAAGTAAAATGAAATCCTGACAACTTCAATCTTTTTTCCACTTATCATGATGTTGCTTATTGGCCCAGTTGTAAGGATTTTTGTTTTCTTTATGTTGAGGTGTAATCCATACTGAAGGCTATAGTCTTTGATCTTCATTAGTAAGTGCTTCAAGTCCCCTTTACTTTCAGCAAGCAAGTTGTGTCATCTGGATATCGCAGGTTGTTAATGAGTCTTCCTCCAATCCTGATGCTGTGTTCTTCTATATACAGTCCAGGGTCTTGGATTATTTGTTTAGCATAGAGAATGAATAAGTATGGTGAAAAATTGAAACACTGATGTACACCCTTCCTGACTTTAAACCACGCAGTATCCCTTTGTTCTGTTCCAATGACTGCCTTTGGTCTATGTGCAGGTTTCTCATGAGCACAACTAAGTGTTCTGGAATTCCCATTATTTGCAATATTATCCATCATTTGTCATGATCCACAAAGTCAAATGTCTTTGCATAGTCAGTAAAACACAGGTAAACATCTTTCTGATAGTCTCAGCTTTCAGTCAAGATCCATCTGACATCAGTAATGATACCCCTTATTCCATGTCCTCTTCTGAATCTGGCTTGAATTTCTGGCAGTTCCCTGTTTTTTGCTTTTTTTTTTTTTTTTTAATTGTGCTTTAGTTGAAGGTTTACAGAAAATACTAGTTTCTCATTAAACAGTACACACATTGTTTTATGACATTGGTTACCAACACCAAGACATGTCAACGCTCTCCCTTCACCACCTTGGTTTCCTTATTACCAGCTTTCCTGTTCCCACCTGCCTTCTAGTCCTTGCCCTTGGGCTGGAGGACCCCTTTAATCTCATTTTGTTTTATGGGCCTGTGTAATATTTGGCTGAAGAGTGAACCTCAGAATTGATTTCATTACTGAGCTTAAAGGGTGACCAGGGACCATACTCTTGGGGTTTCTCCAGTCTCTGTTGGGCCAGTAAATCTGGTCTTTTTTTGTGAGTTAGAATTTTGTTTTACATTTTTCTGCAGCTCTGTCTGGGAACCTCTACTCTGATCCCTGTCAGAGGAGTCAGTGGTGGTAGCGGAGCACCATCTAGTTGTACTGGGCTCAGTCCGTTGGAGTGGCTGTTCCCAGCTGATATAGTGCTACAGCTGCTTTGGAATGATCTTCAGCAAAATTTTACTTGATGTTCTATTTCTGCATTCTCTTGGATCACCTTTCTTTGGAATGGGCAAAAATATGGATCTCTTCCAGTTTGTTGGCCAGGTGGCTGTCCTCCCAATTTCTTG
>NW_004444109.1:84102-86320 GCF_000243295.1 Trichechus manatus latirostris | reverse complement strand
CTGGTGGAGCAGTGGTTAAGAGCTCAGCCACTAACCATAAGGTGAGCAGTTCAAATCCACTAGCCGCTCCTTGGAAACCCCATGGGGCAGTTCTACTCTGTCCTATAGGGTCTCTATGAGTTGGAATCAACTCAATGGCAACAGTTTTGTAACTTTTAAGGGCGTAGATTTCCAGATGTTTTTCTTCACTGGAGTGGCTGGTGGGTTCGAAAAACTGACCTTTGGGTTAGCAGCCAAGCGCTTAACCATTGTGCCTCCAGGGCTCCTTCAGAAATATAGGACATTAAATTTTATATTAGAAAAAACAAAGTCTAAAAATTAATGAGCTAAGCATCCAACTTTGTTGTTGTTAGGTGCCATCAAGTTGGTTCCAACTCATAGGGACACAATGTACAACAGAGTGAAACACTGCTCAGTCTGCACGGTTCTCACAATTGTTATGCTTCAGCCCATCGTTGCAGCCACTGTGTCAATCCACCTCATTGGGGTTTTTTTCTTTCTCACTGACCTTACACTTTACCAAGCATGATGTCCTTCTCCAGGGACTGATCTCTCCTGATAACATGTCCAAAGTATGTGAGATGAAGTCTTGTCATCCTTGCTTCTAAGGAGCATTCTGGATGTACTTCTTCCAAGACAGATTTGTTCCTTTTTCTGGCAGTCCATGGTATCAGTCAATATTCTTCGCCAACACCATAATTCAAACGCATCAATTCTTCTTCAGTCTTCCTTTATTCATTGTCCAGCTTTCACATGCATATGAAGCAACTGAAGACACCATGGCTTGGATCAGGTGCACCTTAGTCCTTACAGTGACATCTTTTCTTTTTAACACTTTAAAGAAGTCTTTTGCAGCAGATTTGCCCATTGCAATGCATCATTTATTTCTTGACTGCCTTTTCCATGGGTGTTGATTGTGAATCCAAGTAAAATGAAATCCTGACAACTTCAGTCTTTTTTCCACTTATCATGATGTTGCTTATTGGCCCAGTTGTAAGGATTTTTGTTTTCTTTATGTTGAGGTGTAATCCATACTGAAGGCTATAGTCTTTGATCTTCATTAGTAATTGCTTCAAGTCCCCTTTACTTTCAGCAAGCAAGTTGTGTCATCTGGATATCGCAGGTTGTTAATTAGTCTTCCTCCAATCCTGACACTGTGTTCTTCTATATACAGTTCAGGGTCTTGGATTATTTGTTTAGCATGGAGATTGAATAAGTATGGTGAAAAATTGAAACACTGACGCACACCCTTCCTGACTTTAAACCACACAGTATCCCTTTGTCCTGTTCCAATGACTGCCTTTGGTCTATGTGCAGGTTTCTCATGAGCACAATTAAGTGTTCTGGAATTCCCATTATTTGCAATATTATCCATCATTTGTCATGATCCACAGAGTCAAATGTCTTTGCATAGTCATTAAAACACAGGTAAACATCTTTCTGATAGTCTCAGCTTTCAGTAAAGATCCGTCTGACATCAGTAATGATACCCCTTATTCCATGTCCTCTTCTGAATCTGGCTTGAATTTCTGGCAGTTCCCTGTTTTTTACATTTTTTTTTTTAAATTGTACTTTAGTTGAAGGTTTACAGTAAAAACTAGTTTCTCATTAAACAGTACACATATTGTTTTATGACATTGGTTACCAGCACCAAGACATGTCAACGCTCTCCCTTCACCACCTTGGGTTCCCTATTACCAGCTTTCCTGTTCCCACCTGCCTTCTAGTCCTTGCCCTTGGGCTGGAGGGTCCCTTTAATCTCATTTTGTTTTAAGGACCTGTTTAATATTTGGCTGAAGAGTGAACCTCAGAATTGATTTCATTACTGAGCTTAAAGACTGGGGTTTCTCCAGTCTTTGTCAAGCCAGTAAATCTGGTCTTTTTTGTGAGTTAGAATTTTGTTTTACATTTTTCTGCAGCTCTTTCTGGGAACCTCTACTGTGATCCCTGTCAGAGGAGTCAGTGGTGGTAGCGGAGCACAATCTAGTTGTACTGGGCTCAGTCCGTTGGAGTGGCAGTTCCCAGCTGATACAGTGCTGCAACTGCTTTGGAATGATCTTCAGCAAAATTTTACTTGATGTTCTATTTCTGCATTCTCTTGGATCACCTTTCTTTGGAATGGGCAAAAATATGGATCTCTTCCAGTTTGTTGGCCAGGTGGCTGTCCTCCCAATTTCTTGGCATAGACGAGTGAGCACTTCCAGCACTGCATTTGTTT
>NW_004444109.1:71929-84002 GCF_000243295.1 Trichechus manatus latirostris | reverse complement strand
AACAAAGTCTAAAAATTAATGAGCTAAGCATCCAACTTTGTTGTTGTTAGGTGCCATCAAGTTGGTTCCAACTCACAGGGACACAATGTACAACAGAGTGAAACACTGCTCAGTCTGCACGGTTCTCACAATTGTTATGCTTCAGCCCATTGTTGCAGCCACTGTGTCAATCCACCTCATTGGGGATTTTTTCTTTTTCACTGACCTTACACTTTACCAAGCATGATGTCCTTCTCCAGGGACTGATCTCTCCTGATAACATGTCCAAAGTATGTGAGACGAAGTCTTGTCATCCTTGCTTCTAAGGAGCATTCTGGATGTACTTCTTCCAAGACAGATTTGTTCCTTTTTCTGGCACTCCATGGTATCAGTCAATATTCTTCGCCAACACCATAATTCAAATGCATCAATTCTTCTTCAGTCTTCCTTTATTCATTGTCCAGCTTTCACATGCATATGAAGGAACTGAAGACACCATGGCTTGGATCAGGCGCACCTTAGTCCTTACAGTGACATCTTTTCTTTTTAACACTTCAAAGAAGTCTTTTGCAGCAGATTTGCCCATTGCAATGCATCATTTATTTCTTGACTTCCGTTTCCATGGATGTTCATTGTGAATCCAAGTAAAATGAAATCCTGACAACTTCAATCTTTTTTCCACTTATCATGATGTTGCTTATTGGCCCAGTTGTAAGGATTTTTGTTTTCTTTATGTTGAGGTGTAATCCATACTGAAGGCTATAGTCTTTGATCTTCATTAGTAAGTGCTTCAAGTCCCCTTTACTTTCAGCAAGCAAGTTGTGTCATCTGGATATCGCAGGTTGTTAATGAGTCTTCCTCCAATCCTGATGCTGTGTTCTTCTATATACAGTCCAGGGTCTTGGATTATTTGTTTAGCATAGAGAATGAATAAGTATGGTGAAAAATTGAAACACTGATGTACACCCTTCCTGACTTTAAACCACGCAGTATCCCTTTGTTCTGTTCCAATGACTGCCTTTGGTCTATGTGCAGGTTTCTCATGAGCACAACTAAGTGTTCTGGAATTCCCATTATTTGCAATATTATCCATCATTTGTCATGATCCACAAAGTCAAATGTCTTTGCATAGTCAGTAAAACACAGGTAAACATCTTTCTGATAGTCTCAGCTTTCAGTCAAGATCCATCTGACATCAGTAATGATACCCCTTATTCCATGTCCTCTTCTGAATCTGGCTTGAATTTCTGGCAGTTCCCTGTTTTTTGCTTTTTTTTTTTTTTTTTAATTGTGCTTTAGTTGAAGGTTTACAGAAAATACTAGTTTCTCATTAAACAGTACACACATTGTTTTATGACATTGGTTACCAACACCAAGACATGTCAACGCTCTCCCTTCACCACCTTGGTTTCCTTATTACCAGCTTTCCTGTTCCCACCTGCCTTCTAGTCCTTGCCCTTGGGCTGGAGGACCCCTTTAATCTCATTTTGTTTTATGGGCCTGTGTAATATTTGGCTGAAGAGTGAACCTCAGAATTGATTTCATTACTGAGCTTAAAGGGTGACCAGGGACCATACTCTTGGGGTTTCTCCAGTCTCTGTTGGGCCAGTAAATCTGGTCTTTTTTTGTGAGTTAGAATTTTGTTTTACATTTTTCTGCAGCTCTGTCTGGGAACCTCTACTCTGATCCCTGTCAGAGGAGTCAGTGGTGGTAGCGGAGCACCATCTAGTTGTACTGGGCTCAGTCCGTTGGAGTGGCTGTTCCCAGCTGATATAGTGCTACAGCTGCTTTGGAATGATCTTCAGCAAAATTTTACTTGATGTTCTATTTCTGCATTCTCTTGGATCACCTTTCTTTGGAATGGGCAAAAATATGGATCTCTTCCAGTTTGTTGGCCAGGTGGCTGTCCTCCCAATTTCTTGCAATAGACGAGTGAGCACTTCCAGCACTGCATCTGTTTGTTGAAACATCTCAGTTGGTACTCTGTCAATTCGTGAAGCCCTGTTTTTCGACAATGCCTTTAGTGCAGCTTGGACTTCTTCTTTCAGTACCATTGGTTCTTGATCATATGCTACCTCCTGAAATGATTGAATGTTGATCAGTTCTTTTTGGTATAGTGACTCTGTGTATTCCTTCCATCTTCTTTTGACACTTTCTGTGTTATTCAATATTTTGACCATAGAATCCTTCAACATTGCAGCTCGAGGTTTGAATTTTTTCTTCATGTATTTCAGCTGGAAAAATGCAAAGTGTGTTCTTCCCTCTTGGTTTTCCAGCTCCAGGTTGTTGTTGTTTCTCGAGCTCCCCTTTGAAATCTTCTGTTCAGCTCTCTTACTTCATTATTTCTTCCTTTCCCTTTACCTAATCTACATTCAACACCAAGCTTTAGAGACTCTTTTGATAACATTTTGGTCTCTTCTTTCCTTCCTGTCTTTTCAGTGACCTCTTACTTTCTTCATGTATGATATCCTTGATGTCATTCCACAACTTGTTTTGTCTTTGTTCATTAGTGTTCAGTGTGTCAAATCTATTCTTGAGACGGTCTCTAAATTCTGGTGGGATATACTCAAGTTTGTAACTTGGCTCTCATGGACTTGTTTTAATTTTCTTCAGCTTCAACTTGAAGTTGCATATCAGTAATTAATGGTCTTTTTTGCAGTTGACCCCTGGCTTTGTTCTGACTGATGATATTGAGCTTTTCAATGGTCTCTTTCCACAGATGCAGTCCATTGGATTCCTGTGTATTCCATCCAGGGAGGTCTATGTGTATGGTCACTGTTTATGTTGTTGAAAAAGGTATTTGCAATGAAGAAGTCATTAGTCTTTCAAAATTCTCTCAGGCAATCTCCAGCATTGTTTGTATCACCAAGACCGTATTTCTACCACTAACTTTCTACCACTAACACCAAACATGAAGAAACTGAAGGTTTTTACCAACTTCTACAGTCTGAAATTGACCTAATATGCAATCAATATTCGTTGATAATTACTGGTGATTGGAATGTAAAAATTGGAAACAAAGAATACGGAACAGTAGTTGGAAAATATGGCCTTGGTGATAGAAATAATGCCAGAGATCACAGGATAGAATTTTGCAAGACCAACAACTTCTTCATTGCAAATATCTTTTTTCAACAACATAAAAGGTGACTATACACGTGGACCTCACCGGATGAAATACACAGGAATCAAATCAACTACATCCAAATTTAAAGGTGAAAAATAAATAAATAAAAAGCCATAGTTAAACCCCCAAAAAGTAGATGGTAGATTTAATAAGTAATTGCTGGGTGGTGCAAATTGTTAAATGTGCTTGGCTGGTAACTGAAGGATAGAGAGTTCAAGTCCACTCAGAAGTGCCTTGGAAGAAAGACATAGAGATCTACTTCCAAAAAATAAACCATTAAAAACACTAGGGAGCACAGTTCTTCTCCGACACACATGGGGTTGCCATATGTCTGCAATCAACTCCACGCAACTGATTTGGTTTTGGTTTTTTGAGGCTTTAATGAACAGCAGTGTCTCTGAAGTTAGACTGTCCACATGTGAATCTCTGCTCTCTGTCTTACTAGGTTGCTGACTTTGGGCAAGTAACTTAACCTCTCCAGTTTCCTCATTTATAATGACTTGCTTTACAGAGAAGTAGTAAGGATCGAATGAGTAAATATAAAACACATAGTACCGTTTGGTCCTCCTTTTATTATTAGAAGAGAAGAAATTTGTGAAATAGAAATAAAAATCATTTTAAATGAAGTCAAAACTAGTTTTTTAGAAGAGTAAAAAAATTGGCAAGAGTTCCAATACTGATCAAGGAAAATAAAGAGAAGGCCAAATTGACAATAGTCATAAGGAGAAATAGGACATGAGGAAGGAGTGCTCTGACATGACTCTTGAAAACTTTACTGTGAAGGATATTATGCAAAATGGGTCAATATCTGATAGAGGCATGTGGTAGTCAATTTGTTAGGATGGGCTAAGTTAAGGCAAGTTTGTATTCAAGGTGACAAAGATCCAGCTGAATGAAAATGCTCTGAATCTCCGGAGAATTCCAGGGAAACAACAACTCAGAGAAGAGTGGACAGAGGGTATGAAAAATAAATAATGAATAAGCCTAAGTTTAAATAACAGTATTTCATGGTATTATTTCTTATTTAAAGAAAAGGCTTCTTTTGTCCAAGAAAGAAGTGTTGGTTAAGGAGCAATTAATTATTGAGAGCCAATTCTCTGCCAGGTACCCTGCTAGGAACAACATAACGATTAACAAGTCAAGCTTGGTTGTGTTTGTTTAATTATTTATTTAGAATTTTGAGAGAAGAACAAGGAAAACTTCAGTCAACAATTACAGCCAGCAACACTAAAGTAAATGAAACCATCATCCATTATCCCCACCCCTTCTCAAGACCTTCACATTTGCCCTACTGCCTGAAGTGATATCAGTTGCTGTCCAGTCAGTTCCTACTCATGGTGACCCCATGTGTGTCAGAGTAGAACTATGCTACATAAGGTTTTCCATGGCTGAGTTTTTTGAAGTTCATCGTTAGGCCTTTCTTCTGAAGGCACCTCTGAATGGACTCAAACCTCCAACCTTTTGGTTAGCAGCTGAGTCTATTAACTGTTTGTACATCCCAGGGACTCCACTTGAAATGCTATTCCCCCAAATATCATCCCGATATCATGCCTGGCTCACTCACCACATGATTCAGGTCTCTTCCCACATGTCACCTTTTCAAGGAAGCCATTTCTAGACACATTATCTAAATAATTCACCCTCTTCACCCTCTATCCTGTGAACCTATCTCATGTGTCTCCAGTAGTGTTTATCACTAAAATTGCATAATTTTTCTATTTTTCTTTATTATTTCTATCTCTCATTGGAATGTAAGCCCTATGAGGCTAGAGGTTTTATTTTGCTTACCATGTATTCCAAGGTCCTATAAATGTGTCTGACATTTATATAGCTCTCAATAAACACTAATTGAATGAGTGAATAAGTGAATACATGAAGAAACTAAAAGAATGCATGCCTGCAATCTAGCCATTGTCTTTCTCTCTTCCCTTACACTCATCACCCACATCAATCCCCAGACCTGTAAAATCTACCTCTAAGATACATTTAAATTTTTTCTAAACCCCTGTATCTTTATTGTCATTACCCTATCTTAACATATTTCCATCTATTGTCTGGCCTAATAATAGCCCCCTAAATTCCAATGTTTCTACCTTGTTTCCCTTCTTCTATTTAGTCCTTTGAAATCTATTTACTTTCTAGAATTCAGAGTCTTTTAAAAACAGAAATCAAGTAACATCTTTTCATGGTTAGTGACATCCCTACATTCAATAGATTCTACTTTTTACGCAGAAAAATCCAAATTTCTTACCCAATCCTTCAAAAACCTATAGTATTATATGGCCCCTATCAATCTGTTGTATGTAATTTCCTAACACTTTAGTCATGTTCTCTGCTTACTCTAGTCATATTGACCTTCTGACATCCAAGCTATTTCTCACCTCAGAACCCTGGGACTTGATGTATTCTATACCCTAAACACTCATCTCTCACATTTTCAGTGACAACCTTTCCTTGTAATTCATGTCCCAGTTTAAATGTCACTTCTTCAAAGAGCTTTTTCCTCCTCCTTACTATTCCACCCTCTATGTCTGCAATTATTCTCACTCACAGGGTACTGTTGATTTCGTTTATAGCACTATGTGGAGCTGTGGTTATCATAACCTTTATTATTTATGTGGCGTTTTGTTTGTCTCCCTTTATAAAATATAAACTCCACCTACACCAGCCTGAGCACAGAAGAACTAGATGGTGCCTGGCTACTACCACTGACCGCTCTGACAGGGATCACGATAGAAGGTTCCGGACAGAGCAGGAGAAAAATGCAGAACAAAATACAAATTCACACACACACACAAAAGACCAAACTTATTGGTCTGACAGAGACTGGAGGAACACCTAAAGCACAATAAAATTAAAAAAATATATATATAAACTCCATTAGAGAAATGGTATAATGGTCACTCTTTATTGTATTTATAACACTTAGCATCATGTTAAACATGTAATTGTCAGAAACAGTGAAAGGTCTGAGTTTTCAACTACCTGTAAATAACAAGTTAGTCTGCCTTCATTTCATAGATGCTGCCAGAAAGCATGACATTTCTGTGTCAGAGACAAAGGAATTTATTATACACAGCACAGCAGGAAGCATGTGCATCACGTTTGCGTCAGTTCCTTCTGCCTCCCAAATACCACGGAGGTGATGTGGAGCAGCCCAGGTAGATGGTGCACACATAGTGGGTCTGCACCACAGCTGAGAAAGCCTGAGCTTCAAACAAACAAACAAGAAAACAGCTCAAGGACTCCAGGCTGAGTTTAAGGAACTGCAGTCCTTTAAAGGCTTTAAGCAAACTTGCCCAACTTTTGCTCCAGAGAGAGATACTGTCTCTGACTTTAATGTTGTTTGCTGTATAACCAGTTGCCTTTGAGTAGACTCCAACTCATGGTGACTCCATGTTTGTCAGAGTAGAACTGTGCTCCGTAAGGTTTTGAATAGCGAATTTTTCAGAAGTAGATCTCCAGGTCTTCCTTTTCAGGTCCCTCTGGGTGGATTAGAATCTCCAGCTCTTCGGTTGGCAGCCAATTCTCTTACTTGTTTACTCTACACAGGGACTCCCATTTGCCATATAAACATCCTTAAAAGATAGTCTAGAACAAAAGCTGTCAACGCCTCTGTTCAGAAGATGTGCAGAAATATGAGACCCATGGAGAAATGTCTCTCAGTAATAATGACAGCTTAGTAAATATTTTATATTTGAGTAAAATTAGACATAAGCGTTTGTACGTTAGAGGGAAGGATGTTAGAACATGCTGAAGAGAATCAAGAGTAGTTCAGCCAGTTGGGGAGAATTCCATAGATGGTGTCCCTGGCGACTAAGTGTGAAGTCCCAAGGTAATTGTCTTAGTTTCTTAAAGTTGCTAAAAGAGAAATACCACAAGTTGGTGGCTTTCACAAACAGAAATTTATTTTCTCACAGTTTAGGAGGCAAGAAGTCCAAATTCAGGGCACTGGTTCTAGGGGAAGAGTCTTTCACTGTTGACTCTGGGGGAAAGTCCTTGTCTGTTTTTAGCTTCTGTTCCTGGATTCCTTGGTGATCTTGTGGCTTGGCATCTGTCTTCCCCCATCTGTGCTTCTTTCTCTATTTATATCACAAAAATGATTGGTTTAAGACACACCTTACACTGATAGGACCTCATTAACATAACAAGCAAAACCCTATTCCCAAGTGGGATTACATTCACAGGTATAGAGGTTAGGATTTACAATACATAGTTTTGTGGGATACAATTCATTCCATAACAGTAATATTCCACAGGACAACAGGAAGGTACTAATGAGCACTTTAGTGCATAGTGGAAATATCCCTGTTCTATTTGTGGTCTATTTCCCAGGCTCACCTTTTTTTTTCCTGATACTATATTGTTCTCTAAATGCTCTTCTTTGGCCTGGCTAACTTTTACCAGACTTGTAACTGGACCGTTCCAGGTCTGCTTGGAGTGGCCATAGAGACATGAAATGGGTGAAAGCAAAAGAAGAAGTTTTATTTGGTTGGCCAAGCAAAGGAGCACACCAGGACTTGCTTTGCCAAGATGGCTCCTTGAATAATGGCCAAAACAGTATTTATTAGGGGAAGGGTCCTAGGGAAAGGAGCAAGGTCATTGTTTGGTCTGGCCCAAAAAAGATGTTCCCAGGGCAGTTCCATCTTCTGCGCTTGCTCAGTCCCAAAGAGGGGGGAATCTCTCAAACCAGATCTTAGGCTTGGACCCCTCACTTCTGCAAGTTTTCCCCTAATCTTGGACCACTAAATTTGATTCCGTCCGGTGAGTGAAAAGTTCTGGGGTTACCAGAGGACGGGGGTAGATGGTTCTGCACATGTCAGGTGGGCCAGATTTGGTTTTAACTGGTTCTGTGGTCTGCAAACCCCAGCCTCTTGTTTTTCTTATCATGGGCAGGAAGTTGGCCAATTGTCTAAAAAATATCTGGGGAAAACAGTTAGAAGGAGAGGCAGCTCATGCTACTTACAAGTTGGGGGTTGGTAATGGTGCTCAGAGGCTTGGGTCTCTAACTGGTCTTTTTATTTTAAGGTATAATCTCTTAACAATAGAAAATTTTCAGCGTCTGCTTTTCCAAATTTGAGTTTGTCAATGATTTTAATATTGCTATATTTATTTTGGTTCTTATTTCTACTGCATATTATGTTCAAAAGTTATATACTAATGAGATTTGGCTTCCCTTCTACTTGGTTCTGTATATATCTGGCCATTTGCTGAGAAAGCTGCCTTTCTTTGAAATCCTGAATGAACAAGTTTTAGAGATGACACAGGTTTTTAAAAGAAGAGTGGTGTCCAATCTAACGCTACCTCATAATGTCAAGGACTACTTCAATATCATTGAATCTGTAGCTCTTCTTATCCTCTGGAGTCTGAATTTTTTTTTAGTTTAAACCATCAAACTTTTATTGTGGTGACATACAGGGTTTTTTCAGGCAGCCAATGAGTATTTCTTGTGTGCCCCTTCTGTGAGAGGTGCCCAGCCAGGCACAAGGATTTAACTACAGATGAGCTATTGTTACTATTCAAGCAGACCTCACAATTAGAGACAGAGATTTAAACAAGTAATTACAATACGATAGGCCTAAACTTTAAACTTCACATTTTAATTTAAATTTTTAACATTACCATTATGAGTTTATAGGTGCATGGACAACGACAAGTGTAATGGTAGCAATAAATGGGGCAGACTTGGTGCAGAGAATGAGTATCTGATGATGAAGGGAGCTCACCAGGCACGTGGGAATGGGCTTAGGTAGCGGAGGAAGAGGTAACACTACAAGCAAAGGACGTACAGAAATTAAGGAGTCATAAGAGGACATAGATTCTGATTTATGCCACTAATGATCTCTCTGACCGCACTCTCTCAATTTGTTTGTAGTGTGACGCTGTTGAGATAGGTGATCTCTAAAATCCAATCGCAGTTGTATCACTCTTATCTAGTTTCCCTGTTGTTGTTTTGTGCTCTGAAATGGCCATGTCCTCAACTGCTTACTATTGTGACAGGGTAACTGATGATAGGTTTATTGAAAGGATTCGTCCTTTATTGTATAGCGCTTAATCATTAGGGGTGGCTCTGTGGCTAGAAAAACAGTATGATTTTACCATATAACAGTATATAAGGAATAATATTTTAATTTCTATTATCTCCTTTAAATAATACACATGGAATAAGTACATCATTTAAAAAGTAAACTTAGGTTATGAGTGAGCTGAGACTGTCGAAGGCAAACTGCTCCAGCAATATTTGTTCAGAACCTTTCCTTACTGTGAATGTTCAATAAGGGGAAAAAAAAATGTATTTGCTCTGTACCTATTGCATAATCAGAATGTTTCGGTGTAATTATCTAAAGTGCTGATACCTCAGGAACACAGATATTGCACAGAATGGTTAGAAATGAAAATTTCTTTAGTCATCTTTTAACATTTTTATATTTTTAGAGAAATACATTTGCCATTTTAGTGTCAGCGTAAAGTAGTAATCATTAAGGAAATTAGAATGCAAAACATATAAGAAACTTATTGGCCTGCATACATTAGTAGGGACAATATTAAAGACAAGATGATGTGTTTTATAGTTCAGGCTTTATCTTGTATATTTATTTCTCTTTTTATGTCATCTTATTTTCATAAAATTTCTCATCCAAGTAAGACCCTCTCTATATAAAGAAAAATACGATGAAGTTTCTAAATGTTTATTCAAGACTAGACTTAAATAACTTTAACCTAAAAAACTTTTTGTGATCTTTAATTCCTTCTAAGCTTTTAATTCTTAGTTTCCTCATTAAAAAAAAAATACGTTATTAAAATCAACAAATTGCCTGAATATTTTGATAGGAACATCACAGTCCTAAGGCATTTGTTTCACAGATGCACATTTTTTAACCTCTCATATTATGTGGAGGTAATCTTCACCTCATAATATTCCCATAGATACATATTTTTGTCTAATTATCAAAAGGCAGGAAAGTTCATTTAACATGAAGATGGATGCTGGAAATTAGGGGAATAAGTCCCTGGACCCAATTACATTCTACACCCTAACTCAACTGCAGGGAGGATGAATGTTACTATGGATTTCCCAAATCCAAAAACACTAGTGAGAGAGCACTATTTTAGGGGGTGAAGCCTTATTGGGAAGGATATGAGATACACCTGTATTGCAGCGAAAGCTCTTTCCAGCTCTCTTTATCCAGCTCTCAGGCAATTGTTCTTGGCTTCTCACTGGAAGTGCATTTTGTCATTATCTGGGGGTTGAAAGCCCGAATTTAGGAAGGTGTTTGCAAAGAAGGGACGATCTCATTAACTTCTCATCCTTTTCCTGCTTCCTGTCTTGCACCATCTGTTGGTGCTAAGCATCATGACTATCATGTTAACGTTATGAACAAAAAAAAAAGTAACGAAGTGTGGTCTTTCTCCTTGCTTTGTTCATTGTCCATAGGTTTCCTGAGGAACTTTTCAGGGTGGCAGCTAGCTGATGCATGAACAATAATCAATATTTTGAGTCTTAGGACCCTATCTTAGTTTCTTACTTCTGTAACAGAAATACCACAAACAAGTAGATTTAATGAACAGAAATTTATTTTTTCACAGTTTAGGAGGCTAGAAGTCCGCCTTAGGCTGGATTCTCTAGAGAAGCAAAACCAGTAAAGCATATAAATATATGTAGAGAGAGATTTATATCAAAGAAACAGCTCATGCAATTGTAGAGGCTGGAATGTCCTAAGTCCGTGAATTAGGATAGAGGCTTCTCCCAATTCACATAGCCGCAGAGGCTGCTGAACGCAAGATCATCAGGTCGTAAAGCAGGGCTCTTCCTCACAGACTGCGAATATCACCGAATCCTAAGATTGCAAGCAAGACCACAAGTCTTCTCCTGATTCACATAGCTGCAACGGCTGGTTAACCCAAGATCAGCAGACAAGCTGATAGCTCAAGTCCCAACAACCGGTGGTCAGATGAACAGAAAGCAGCTGCAGGATCCAGAGCGAGCAAAAAGCCAGAACACCTACTTATATTCGGACGCAGGCCACAACCCCTAGGAAATGCCCTTTCAACTGATTGGCTACTCACAACAGATTCAATCATGGGAGTGATCACATATAAACACTGAGAATCATGGCCCAGCCAAGTTGACGCACAATCTTAACCATCACAAAGTCTGAATTCAGGGCACTGGCTCTAGGGGAATGCTCTCTCTCTGTTGGCTCTGGGGGAAAGTCCTTTTCTCTTTCAGCCTCTCTTCCTTGGTTCTTGGTGATCTCCAATTGGCATCAGTCTTTCCCTTTCTCCATTTGTGCTTACTTGCTTGTATGCCTAATTTGCTGCTTTTATATCTCAAAAGTGATTGGCTTAAAACACAGCCTACACTGATATGGACTCATTACCATAATAAAGAAAACCCTATTCCCAAACAGGATTACACCCACAAGTATAGAAGTTAGGAAGTAACTACAGATGTGGTGGAAATAGCAAGAGAACTAGAATTAGAAGTAGATCCTGCAGATATGACTGAATTGCTGCAGTCTCATAATAAAGCTTTAATGGGTGAGGAGTTGCTTCTTATGGATGATCAAAGAAACTGGTTTCTTGAGAAGGAATTTACTCCTGGTGAAGATGCTGTGAACATTGTTGAAATGACTACAAAGGATTTAGAATATTGTACAAACTTAGTTGATAAAGCAGTGGCAGGGTTTGAAAGGACTAATCCAGTTTTGAAAGAAGTTCTACTGTGGGTAAAATGCTATCAAACAACATCGCATGCTACAGAGAAATCTTCCATAAAAGGAAGTGTCAATTGATATGGTAAACTTTATTGTCTTATTTTAAGAAATTGTCACAGCCTCCGCATCCTGATCAGTCAGCAGCTTTCAACATCGAGGCAAGATCCTCCATTATCCAAAATATTACAGCTAGCTGAAGACTCAATGATGGTTGACATTTCATAGCAATAAAGTATTTTTTTAATTAAGG
>NW_004444109.1:66428-68520 GCF_000243295.1 Trichechus manatus latirostris | reverse complement strand
TAAAACTTCAACATTACCTTCTTGCCTAGCATAAATTCTATCAGAGACATCTTTAATTTATAGTACAGAGTAATCTTACCCTGAGTTTGCTATTGATTAGAATGGCGCTTAGTAGAAAAGATACATGTTAATCAGATTTTCTAAATTACAATTAGAAGCCCATTTTATTCTATTTTCCTACCCCCCAAAAAGAAAAGTTGTAGAAGCTTTTTCCCTACCCACTGATTTTCATTCTCTCTAAGAAGGCATGAAAGAAGTCAGGGATATTATGTTTCACTTCTTTTAGTTGTCATGCTTGTTTCTTTTGCAACCAGAGCAATTTAGGTGATGGTGTCTTACTAAAATTAGATGAACAAATAAGCATCTTTACAGTCTTAAGGATTCCTCATAAAAGCTTTAAACAAAAACCTTTGCATGCACAATACTTATAATATTCAGTGATGCATATTTTTGGAAATATTACCAAAGGTAACATCTAATTAAGCAAAAAGTATAATCAGAGGAAACAATGTCTCACTACTACCCTTCTTTCTGAAAGCCATGCCGTTGTTTTAGAGAACACTGTTTTAACATAGTATCTGTATAAACTCAGGCTGTATCATTGACTGTGTGGGACAAGAAGTAAAGTTGTTTCTCTCTCACCTAAATGTCCCAACAAGTGCAGTGGCTATGCTCCTTCTCTCATATGTGTGTGTGTTTGTTTCTGCATCGTGGAGTGTTTTTCCCATATGCATGACCCAAAGTGTTTGCAGTCTAACAAGTCTTCCCTCTAACCAGCATGGAAGATGAAAGAGGTCTCATAAGGCCGTTCTCTCTCCATTTAAGGGCCTGACCCAGAAGTTGCTCATGTCACAACCTTTCCATTCTATTAGCTCAAACATATTCCCATGGTCACAGAGCTTAGAAGAAACAATGCAATAGAAAAGGTAGCTGTTTTTTCTCCTCCTCCTCCTCCTCCTTTTTCTACTCTTTGTATTTGGATGCTTGATAAAAATTAGAGGTTTAATACAATAAATAGAACAGGAAAGAAATATTGGGAGACAATGAAGGAAACATTTCAATAGTCTCATTCAAAAACATTGTGTTAGATATTCTGTTTTGAAAAGATATATGGCATGAATTTGCATTAAGGTTTTAATTCTCCAAAATGAATAGATATCAATGAAAAATATGAATTTAAAGGAAGACATAGTAATCTATTTTCCAATACATATCTTTAATAGGAATGATGTTCATTTTCTCAAAACTTCTATCCAGTAATTTATCTGATTTTGTTATACTAAGTGTTTACTTTATTGGAGTCTTCTCTAAGATGGTCTTTTTGAATCCATGATAATAAAGATATCATCCCATTCTTTTTTCTTAGTTTGTTAGTTTTTACCTTTGATAGTTAGGTCTTAAACCCATCTACAATTCACTGTATGGAATGATGTAAATATCTAATTGTTTTCTTCTTATGGTGAAGTTTTCCCCAGTTTTCTATTGGCTATTTGTTCAGCATCTATCATATGCTATTAATTATTGTTCTTAACTATTCAGTAAATACTTATTAAGCATGGTACAGGTACTGAGTTACAGCAAGGTTAAATTTTATGCCTTAAGTAATAATTATTTTTCTAGTGGGGGAGTTAGACAATAGTCAAAAGAAAAAAAACAATAATCTTAGCTAGTGAAAAGAGAAATAACAATATAAAAGAAAGTAAGTGTATTTTTGAACCCTGGATTTTTATTTATGAGTCTACTCTTGTTTACATAATTACTGCTAAATTATATACTGTGATATATGGAAGGTTTATGGTCTTTTTAATTTTGTCTTAGTGTTTTATTTACTCCGTATGAATTTTAATATCATTTGCTGAAGTATAAAAATAAATCTATTGAAATTCAGACTAAAATTACACTGAAATTATAGATTAGTCTGGGAAAAATTAACGTACTTTAAAAAGTGAAGTTTTCCCACTCATAAACTTGACATAGCTCTACACTACATTTATTTAGAGCTTGAAGTTTTTGCTTTTTATACTTTTTACATCTTATATTAAAATTGCTAATATATTTTTGGTCAAGTTAATTTATTGTTACCTGATATAAT
>NW_004444109.1:62487-64399 GCF_000243295.1 Trichechus manatus latirostris | reverse complement strand
AAAGTGTTTTTAGTTTGACTTTGTTTTTGAAGAATATTTTAACTGGATTTAAAATTCTAGTTTGAGATTTTTTTTTTTTTAAACACTCTAATGCCAGTTATGTGATGAATATGATCCAGGTTACAGTTCTAAATATGGTAATGCAGGTAGGTTAGATGTTAGTAGAAACTTTGTAAAAGAATTTCACATGCATATTCAGGCAAAGTGTGTTTGAGGCAGAGAGAACATTTTAAGGGGATATTTTAGGAAAGCACTCCCTAGGCAAGGAAGGCCTCTGGGCAGGAGTGTGCCTGACCCATTCAGGGAATAACAGGGAGGACAGCCTGCCTGGAACTAAATGAGTGAGAAGCAGTGTTAAGAGAGGAATTCAGGACACAGCAGATCATTCAGGGCATTGTAGGCCTTTGTAAAACATTGGTTTTTACTCTACTGAAATGCATGGGGTTGCCATGAGTCAGGAACCAACTCCACGGCCACTAACAATAACAACAAAGAAGCTTGTGGAGAGACTAGTGAGCAAAATCTCTTGCTACAAGTTGCAACTGAATAAAATGCTGCTCTTAGATCAAGTAAAATGAGGACTGGGAACCAACTGTTGGATTTAGCCATGCAGAGAGTTTTGGTGACATTGATTAGAGAAATTTTATAGAAGTAGTAAGGTTGAAATCTTATTGGATTTCATTTAAGAGGAAATGGGATGAAAGAGATTGTAGACAGTAAGTATTGGCATCTATTTCTAGAGCTTCCGCTCTAAAGGGGAAGAGAATAGGAGCAGAAACTGGTAAGGCGTATGCAGTCAAGATTTGATGATAAATAGATGATACATAGATAGATAGATGATATGTAGATAGATGATACATAGATAGACAGACAGACAGACAGATAGATAGATGAATAGAAAGGCAGATATTTAAGATTAAAGAATGACAACATTTTGAATGCTTACGGTAATGTTCCAGTAGAAAGCAAAATATTTATGGTGTAGGAACCAGTAAACCTGTTGCCCTTTGGTTGATTCTGATCTATGGCGACCTCATGTATGTCAGAGCAGAACTGTGCTCTACAGGGTTTTCAACAGCTGATTTTCAGAAGTTAAAAACCAGGCCTTTCTTCTAAGTTGCCTCTTGGTGGACTCAAACTTTAAACCTTTCAGTTAACAGCCAAGCAGTTAATATTTTGTGCCAACCAGGGACTCTGATGTAGGAAAGAGAGGGCTATATCTTCAAGAAGTGAGGAAGGAATTCTATGTAATATGCATGTGATGTACCTTGGGGGATGATTAAAAGCCTTCACCTAACCTCTGTCTTTAATATGAATTTAGCATTTTGGTTGGGGAGCTATGTCTGAATAAAGAGCCCCTAGTGCTACAATCTCATCTCCAGCCCTTTCTGTTTGACCTCACCCCCCACCTATCACCCCTCACAAGGTATCTTTGGTGTTTGGGGCATTTCCTGTAACTACTTATTTACAAGAGCCAACATTCTATGTTGTAATAGCTTTCTATTTAAATCAGCTATTAGTATGTATGTGAGGAGGGGACTGGATAAAAGAAAACTCAGTCACTGTCCCATCTCTCTGGACCAAATTATTGCTGTCTGCCCCCTTCCCTAGCAGGGCTCTGGCAGGACCTTACATTAAGCTCACACTGTGATTTTGGTGTTTTATTTTCTGACTTACAGTAGAGATATCAAAACCAAAAAAAAAAAAAAAAACAAACATTGCTGTCAAGTCAATTCTGACTCACGGTAACCACATGGGTTACAGAGTAGAACTGCCCTATAGGGTTTTCTTGGCTGTAGTCTTTATGGAAGCAGATTGGGCAGGCTGTTCTTCCTTGGTACCAGTGGATTGATTCTAACTGCTAACCTTTAGGTAAGCAGCTGATAGCAAACTGTTTGCATCACCTAGGGAC
>NW_004444109.1:58798-61592 GCF_000243295.1 Trichechus manatus latirostris | reverse complement strand
TTCTTTATCAGAAGTTTTTATTTTTATTTTTTTACTGTTGTAAAAATATATTTAATACATTTGCCAATTTGACATTTTTCACGTCTACCATTTATTGAGATCAATTACATTAATCATGTGCAACCATCAGCAATATCCCTTGCCAAATTTTCCATCAGCATAAATAGAAACTCTGCTTCATAAACAATGACTCTCCCTTTCTGTCTCCCTCCTACTCCTGGTTGTTGTTAGTTGCCTTCAATTCAGTTTCTACTCATAAGGACCCCATGTGTGCAGAGGAGAACTGCTCATAGGTTTTTCAAGGCTATGACCTTTCAGAAGCACAGCTTCAGTCCTGTCTTCAGAGGTACCTTTGGATAGGTTCAAGCAGCCAAACTTTCCACTAAACTTTGTTCTCTATGCATTTGCTTATTGTAGATATTTCATATGAGTGAGATCATAAATATTTGTCATTTTGTGATTAGACAAACTTCACTCAACATACTGTTTTCAAGGTTCGTTCATTATATAGCGTGTATCAGTGCTTAATTTCTCTTTATGGCTGAGTAATATTCCGTTGTATGTATATACTACATTTTGATTATGTATTCATCTGTTGATGAGTATTTAGGTTGTTTCCTAAATGTTTAGTAATCTTTTTTTTTTTTTTTTAAACAAATTGTATGTCTACGCTCCATGCAGAACCAACTAAATCCCAATTTCCTGTATGTCTGGGAGTGTCTTTATTTTTTAAAAAGAAAGCAGTCCATGTATTGTTAAGTACCTCAGTGTACAAACAACTGAATAATGCCTTTGGTTATAATTAATAATCTTCTAGATCAGTGCTTCTTAAACTATCTCTGGTAAAGTACCAGTTTTTCCCATTCATCACAAACCAAAAGTTTTCTGAAATACAGTAAAAAAGAGAGAGAAAGAAAGATTACTGGAAAAATGAAATAAACACAAAAAACAGAAAATTTAAGGCCTCTTTTTTATTATTGGATTCAACGGATTAAAAATTACTTTGACAAATTGTACTGAAGTTTCTAAACATTTACTCTCAATTATTGTTTTTCTCAATTTAGAGTGTTGGCCAAATATAAGGGATGAAAACTTATCTCCTGACCTCATTTTGGGCAGTCCTATTCAAAACTATGAGTTTACTCATCCATCAAATTGATAAAATATTACCTGTCCGTCCATAATCAGAAAACCATTATGAAGGTCCAAGGAAAAAATAAATTAGAAAGAGGTGTGAATCTATTAAGATAAATGTAAGCATTCACCTTTGTATTTCTTCAGTGACTAGCCTAATGACATGTATGTGGAATGACACCAACATTGTTTTTGAAATGTGAATTAGAAAATATTCAGAAAACGTACTGGTGCATCTTGTGTGTCTGTGTGAAGAATTTTCAGCCTTTTTCCCCAAACTGTCAGATGTTACATTGGAATTCTGCCATCAACATGTGACACTTAGCCAGGTACAAGTGACAACCCAAGATGTTACCCACAAAGCAGACCTGAGTAGCATGAAAATGTTGACTTCACAGTATACTTCTAAGAAGAAAGAACAAACCAATTCTGAATCGCTTTGTCATATCATTCATAACAGTGAATGGAAGGCAGGGAAATGTGATTTTGTTAAAAGAAGAAAACTAATTTATTTTGCATAAGAGGAAAATAGAGCTTTTCTGAATGGAAGACTAAGGCAGGAAAACCATCAGAATTCATCTATCATTCGGGATGAAAATTTACTTGACAAATCTTTTTCAAATAAGACAAACCTATAAAAAACTGAAATACAGTGATTTAGTTTTTGTTGTTCAAAAGATGTTAAATCAGAAAAAAATAAAAATAATTTAAAAAAAAGTTTATTTATGTCCAAGAGAATAACCTAGGAAAGCAAAGGATTTCTTTCTTAGTCCCAAATGTGTATGATTTAAAGCAGCATCTAAATTATGTTTGCTTTAAATGAGATGGTAATTACTGATCATAATATAAATCTCTGAATATAAATTAAAATAAATTATAAAAATTTATTGGTGAAAATATTTATTCATAAATAAATGTATAAATTCAAAAAGCATTTTTAATTTGATTGAACACTTGCTATTTCTCATCAAGAGCAAATATATCAAAATCAATATGTGCATATTAATGATGTGAATGTATTCAGGAAGAAAGTTTTACTGATTTAACATAGAATAAAGGGCAGTCACCTTGTAAATATTCTAGTATTATATGAAATTTGATATACATAAACAAATGGAGAAGAGAAAGATCTGGTAATAAAGAATATAAGAGCAAATATAGAAAGGAAGCAAAATTGAGACTGAAATACCATTAATATTTTGGTTCCCTGTTAATTCCTTTAGTTATATTTCATAATAAATTAAGAGGGGGTTAAAAAAAAAACATTGCAGTTGAGTTCATTCTGACTCATAGTGATTTTACAGGACAGAGCACAACTACTCCACAGGGTTTCCAAGGCTATAATCTTTATGGACAAAGACTGCTACATCTTTCTCCCACAGATAGACTAGTGGGTTCAAACCACTGACCTTTCAGTTAGTCCCCCAGCGCCTACTTAACTACTGCACCATGAGGTCTCTAAGACGATGTTAGCACAGGGTAATTTTTGCTCCAATAACAGTATATTGATTGAAAGTCTGCTCTCTACAAAGCCTGGTGCCAGCCCATCTGGTAGCAAAGATGGGATACTGTCACAATGAATACTAAACAGCAACGGGCTTTGTAAATTCTTCCTCACACACTGATGGAAAACTGCATGTAGGTTCTACCTTGGCCATGA
>NW_004444109.1:53968-57904 GCF_000243295.1 Trichechus manatus latirostris | reverse complement strand
CTCTGTGGATTAAAAAAGAAAGGAAGAACACAATATGGGTATCAATATAACATTTCCAGATATAGTGTTGGAAGATGAAGGCCCGAAGTTAGAAGGCATTCAAAATACACAGTGGACACAACAATGGACTGGAACATACCAAAGATTGTGAAGATGACATAGAACTGAACACATTTTTATTCTGTTGTGTGTGGGGTCACCATGAATCAGAGCCGATTCTATGGCAACTAACAGCAACAGCATTATTAGAGGAATATTGAAAATGTGCCTAACTGAAAAGTTTCTTTTATTTCCTGATTACTGTTTTTCCGCTGGTTTGTTTAGCTGTCTTTTATTCTTATTTATGTTCAACCTATGAGTCAGGCAAAAGGATGCTTTTTCTTTCAATATCAAGGTTCATCTTTTATATTTCTGTTGACCTAAGTGTTCACAGTTTGAGTATAAACAGTTGTACTGATAAAGAAAGGTTGATTTTGACAATGAACCATCCAAAATGCCAAATATTATTTGTTTATTGATGTGAAATGTTTTTTTCCTTTTCTTTACATGACTGGCTCTACACTGAATTTTGTGATCATCTTGTATATGCGGCATCACTTATTTCATAGTGTTGAGTATATCTTCTTCTACTTCTTTTGGTAGGGAGAAAAGCTTCCTGGTTGGGGAAGAAATCCTCATTTAACTTAAATGCACAGATTCAGAAATTTTCTACGTAGCATCATTAAGCATCAGTTAGTGACACAATTAAGCATTCCTTTTGGCTGTGGTAGTTGATGATTGCTAATTTTTTTTAACATTGCATTTTCAAATTTATGTTTGACATGACATGGGGAAAATCATGATGTAGAAAGAGTATTCAAATATAATTTTATTTATAAAAGAATACATTACATAGCAGTAATAGTGCTAAGTATTTTAGTTAAATTAGTATATTAGCATTTATTACTTACTTAGATTGGCATATTGATTCCCGTATTACCAAAGTGGAAATAAAAGTTCAGGAATTTAGTTTGACAGAGGTCATAAAATTAGTATTTTAGTTTTGTCTTGCTGCTGTCACAAATTTACACAAACTTAGTGGCTTAAAAACATGTCCATTTATTATCACACAGTTTTATAGATCAAAAGGACTAGATACAGGATGACTCAGTCGGGTCCTCTCTTTATAGTCTAGAGTCTCCTGAGGTCAAAATTAAGGTACCAGTAGGGCTATGTTTCTTTCTGGAAACTCGGGGGGTGAATCCACTTCCAAGCTCATTCAGAATCAGTTGTCTAAATTTGTGCTGTCTAGTATCACAAACTCCGTAAGTGAGGAATCCGTGTCTGTCTTGTTGACTATTTTAATACAGAGTCTCGCTTGGAGCCTTCCACCAAGTGCACACCAGGCCTCATTGATGTCCTGCTCCGTATCTCCTTAGCTCACTGAGTTTGTCTGAAGCAACTGACATTTCCCCTCCCACTAATGGCTGCCTACTCACAACAATCGTCTATGTCTGTCTCTCTTCTCTGCCTTAGGACTTTCTTTAACACAGAGAGTGAACTTACTGGGCCACACACAGGCACAGTCAAAAGGCTGAAGAAGGTGACACTTCTGAGCATCCCTCAGCTAACGGTGGATGACGTCAATGCATAAGTGACTCAGCCGCCTATTACTTGTTAGTCTGATTCTGAGGCCTGCTTTATGTTTCTTTATTTTGTGTTAACATTATCTTAGAGGGTCCTAAGGAGATAAGCCCAAATTGCCCTCATTAGAAACCTGTTAATTACTTACACATTATCGTTTACTTCTTTAGTATCTCACTTTCTCTACCTCTTTATTTCTATTTCTTGAGATCTCTTCTCAAATATACTTCTTGAACCCAAATCCTTGTCTCAGGATCTAGTTTAGGGAGGGATTCCACTAAGACAGTAGATATGATACTTAAACAAGGAAACTCTTGCAGTTTCTGAAGAGATTGTAATCCAGTTTTGAGTAGCTAGAGGCTAGCATAAGACTACCAGTTACAGATGGGAGAAGAGGGGAATTTTAGGGGGAGAGAGGTAGACCAAGGGATGCTTAACTAAGGCAGGCTTCTTACTTCGCCAATTCTCCTGCTCAGGGCTTAAGAAGTCTACAGGGAGTAAAAATAGAAGATATGGGAAAGAATGAGAAAATAACTTGCTTCCAAGCTTGTCTTTTTCTTGATTATCTCTGGTGTTAGTGAGGGAAGAGCTTTTTATTAACATCTGTTAAAACTGTTTCGCATTACAGTGCTTAACAATTATCAATGCTTTCCCTTTCCTCTAAATTTTGCTGTTTTCTGTGTCTTTTACCTAGACGAATGAGAAGATGAGAAAATAGGAAAAAAAATCTGTACATTTTGGCAGTTTTCTCAATGACAGTATTATAACACATCTGAAGTATGCGATGTTAATTACATACTGAGGTTATTAGTTTTCTCTTAGAAAATTTTAATTGTAATATTGCCAAGGCAACACTAGCAGGGACAACGTATTAACTTAATCAGCATATTTGTTTGGTGTCCAAATATACATATTTAATCTGGAAATGTCTACTATTATGAAGAATTCTAATTGTTAATCTAAATTATTTTTCCCTTAAATCTGACTATCCAACCTGAAAATTACTTGGATTCCTTGAAAAAAGTGATAAATGATGGGGGGATTAATTTTACTATATCAGAAATTATGTTTCTTAAGAATATAGAAAGTGTTAATGACTGTGTAGCGTTTTGTTATCCTGTGTTGATTATGAGACTAAAAAAAAAAAAAAACTAGTTTTTAATAATCCTTTTCTTTTTAAAACCATTTAACTAGAGAAATGAAGGAAGGTGTTCCATGTATCTCTTTAGAAAATCAGCATATCTTAGTAACATCTGACATTTTTAGTGGTTCAAAAATGTGCTAAACTTGCAAGCTGTTATTTGTCCTTCATAGCAAAAAGACAAAATTTTCTCTTTTTTGCTTAATTTTTCTAGCATTTAGAAAAAACTGATTTAATGCTTAGGGCCATTGATTTAATAAGTTTGAAGTTTATAAATAAACTATATTCAATTTTGTGATATTTGTCTTACTTCAGTCCTTTTTATCCTATCCAAGTAAACTGCAATTAAAAATTCAGTATTTTCATTACTGTTTTTAGTACAGATTGAATGATACTCTAAACACCTATCTGCTCAATATATTCTGGGAGAAATTTCAGACTGGAGCTCCAGTATCGGATCTTTGAAATATCTGATACAGAAGAAAAAATTTTACATACTAAAATGCTTATATTCTCCTGTTTATGGTTTTTTATCCATACACGCGCACACAAGCGCACACACACAAAACACACACAAAACAAAACAAGAAAATAAAAACAAAACAAACTAGATTCCAGCCTCCAGCTTATGTGTGACTTTGAATTTATTGTCCAATTTGTCTCAAATGAAATATTTTCATTTTCTATATATTCTTAGTCTTTCATTTTATTTAAACAATTTGCTAGCAATATTATTATAGTTTACGCTAAATGTCTTTAATATTTAAATGAATTTAATTATTCATAAAATTTATCAAAAATATTTTAAAACTAGAGTTATCAGATTATCAAGGCCAAGGGCAGGACATTAATTTAAATTTGATGTTCTTCCATTTATTCCAGTATTTAATAATTGTGTTTACCAATTTATTCCCTTCACTTTTTTTCAGTTATGTAAATCTACTTTCTAGAAAACATTTAAATTACTTTTTTCATTCATATATCTCAAATGTTAATAATACTTGTGCCTATCTCTGTATCAAATAAATTGTTTTCACATTCATGTTCAGGAATTTTCAGAAACAACTTACTGGGATAAAACAATTCATGGATCTAAAGTTTACTTTCAAATCTCTTTAGAGATTGTTACATTATCATCTTTTTCGTGAGTGTAAAAGAAAAAAGAAAAAAAA
>NW_004444109.1:48142-51468 GCF_000243295.1 Trichechus manatus latirostris | reverse complement strand
TCTTCTTCAGTCTTCTTTATTCATTACCCAGCTTTTGCAAACGTAACAGGCAATCGAAAATACCATAGCTTGGGTCAGGTTCATCTTAGTCCTCCAAGTGACATCTTTACTTTTTAATAGTTTTACAGCATAGTTGCCCAGTGTAATACGTCATTTGATTTCTTGACTACTGCTTGCAAGGGCATTGACCGTGGATCCAAGTGAAATGAAATCTGAGACAACTTCAATATTTTCTGTATTTATCATGATATTGCTTATTGAGCCAGTAGTGAGGATTTTTGTTTTCATTTTGTCAAGGTGTAACCCATACTGAAGCCTGTAGTCTTGGATCTTCGTCAATGAGTGCTTCAAGTCCTCTTCACTTTCAGCAAGCAAGGTTGTGTCATCTGATATTACAGGTTGTTATTGCATCTTCCTCCAATCATGATGCTGCGTTCTTCTTCATAGAATCAAGTTTCTTGGATTATTTGCTCAGTATACAGATTCAATAAGTATGGTGAAAAGACACAACTCTGCCACACAACATTCCTGATTTTAAACCATGCAGTATTCCCTTGTTCTCTAGGAATGACTGCCTTTTGTTCTATGTACAAGTTCCTCATGAGCATAATTAAGTGTTCCGGAATTCCCATTCTTCGCAAAGTTATCCATAATTTGTCAGGATCCACACAATCAAATGCCTTTGCATAATCAATAAAACATAGGTAAACATTTTTCTGATATTCTCTGCTTTCAGCCAAGATCCATCTGACATCAGCAATAATATCCCTAGTTCAATGTCTTCTTCTGAATCCGGACTGAATTTCTGACAGTTCCCTGTCCATGTACTGGTACAATAGTTTTTGAATTATGTTGAGCAAAACTTTATATTAATGCTATTGTTCAATAGTTAGTGTATACTGTCAGATTATCTTTCTTTGGAATGGGCACCAATATGTTCTTTTCTAGTAGATTGGCCAGGTAGCTGTCTTCCAAATTTCTTGGCATGGACTAGTGATCACTTCCAGCACTGCATTCATTTGTTGAAACATCTTAGTTGACATTCTGTCAAATTCTGGAGACTTTTGTTTTTTTGTTTTTTTGCTAATTTCTTCAGTGCGGCTTGGGTTTCTTTCTTCAGTACCATTGGTTCTGAAGATTTTGAAGACCATACATACATCAATTAAAAATATTTTAAAGTTTAATATTACCTTATTTATATATCTTATATTTTCAAACCTAAAATTGTCAAATAAGACTTGATAGAGATGAAAACCTACTGTGTGATTTGCCCCAAACACTTCTGACATATGTAGTAAGGTAGCAAATATTGACTAAGGATAATGATGACTGTTATCTTAAACAAACATGAAACAATTAGTAACATCATGGGTGTACTCTGTCATTTATTTTGTTTATTTTTTTTTCATTATTTATAATAATGCAAATTTACTTACATATTTGTAAATAGAATATTGTTTTCTCTACATGGAAACCCAGTTATGTAAAGTTCTCGTCACTGAAACACTGAGAACAAAAATGTAAAAAGCCATGAAATGATGATGAAGAAATTATCATAGAGATTTTATTATACAGTGTATTGCTATTCTGGAGATAAACAATGTATTCTTTATTATATCTTTTCTTTTCCATTTTATTTATTCATGGAATCAAAGACTGAGCTTCAGTGAATGGGAAACTTAGGGCTTTGGTAAAAATGGATAGAGAACTTAATGTTAGAAGAAAATTGGTGTGAGGAGGTTGGATAATTCAAGTGGTACTCAGCATTCATTCCTGCTGAGTGCCAGTTGAAAGGTCGAAACATACAAAAACATGTTTGCAGGCTGCCTAATAGAATTTTGAATGCAAATTGTATTCCACCAACTGGATGCATTCATGTGAGATTTGGGGAGTGGAAATATATCGGAGCTCAATTTTCTGGTGCTACCAGGGAACTTTTTTTTTTTTTTCTGGCAATCAAGTTTGTGAAGATACAGGGTTTTGCTTCAAAAATGTTCCAACATCTAGTCTCCAGTGTTGTGGGTGTATTAGCTTCCTGCTCCCTGGATTGTTGTTACGGTGATTGGTGGGTTTTTAATATCCATTTTTATTAATTTTATCCTGAATGTGCATATGATCTGGATCAAAGAGAGGTTTATGATTAACCACTTCATAGTATAGAATAAGTACACTGCCCACCCTCTTCTTTGCCCCAGTGCTTAACCCTGGAGTGATGCAATAAGAGCCAATGGGAATTGTTCCTCCGTGAGTATCTGGCCCCTTTGTAGGCAAAGGACAAAGAAATATGATTTTTCCCTGCTTATAAATGTAGCTGTCACCCTCTCCTCCTGAAAGGGTCTCCTTGGAAATATAAAGGCCTTGAATTTTAACTCCAACCCATTGGTGTAAATAACATATCTCTGTTCTTTTGACCTTGAGAGATTTGATGCTTCATCTCTTTTGAAATATAAATACATAGGGGGTTAATACTCCAGTATTCCTGGCACCCTGGGCTTTAACCTAGGACCCTAATCTGGGCTATGACAATTTGGCCCTCTGAAGGGTAGAATTAATAAAAGTTTTATTATTCTTTCAAATCAGAGTAACTAGACAAATAGCTTTATATAACACTCATGGCATGTGGAGTCTCAGGAGGCTAGGACTTTTTATAGAAACACTGAGAAATTTCCATACAGTGGTTTATTTTATTTATTTACTATTTTATTTATTATTCTCTTTTATTATAGTTCCAGTCTCTTTATTTTCCTTTCTAACTGTGCCCAATGGTGCCACAACCCATCAGTCAGTTTGTCATATTGTGCTGGCCTATGTGTTGCTATGATGCTGGAAGCTATGCCACCAGTATTTGAAATCCCAGCAGAGTCACCCATAATGGGCAGACTTCAGTAGAGCTTCAGACTAAAACAGATGGGAAGAAAGGCCTGGTGATCTACTTGCAAATTTCAGCCAATGAAACTTTATGAATTACAACAGAACACTGTCTGACTTGCTTGCTTCGGACACGTCATGGGGAGGAATCAATCACTAGAGAAAGACATCATGTGTGGTGATATAACAGAGGACCAATGAAGAAAGGGAGACCCTCAGTGAGATGGACTGGCACAATAGTCAAAAGGATAGACACGTCAGCAATTCTGAGGATAAAGCAGGACTGGGTAATGTTTCCCTCTATTGTGCATAAGGTCAACATGAACTAGAGATGAACTCTACTACATTGCCTTAGTTATCTAGTGCTGCTATAACAGAAATGCCACAAGTGGATGGCTTTAACAAAGAGAAATTTATTCTCTCACAGTCTAGTAGGCTACAAGTCCAAATTCAGGGCA
>NW_004444109.1:27127-47751 GCF_000243295.1 Trichechus manatus latirostris | reverse complement strand
CTATGTCTATCTCTATATCTCTATATAGATTTATAAAACTCACTAGGTGATCTTGTTAAAATGTAGATTCTGATTCAGTACATCTGGGTGGAAATGCAAATTCTCAGCAGGAGGTTGAACTGGAATGAACTGGTTTGAGACCCCAGTTGCTATCAATACTTTAGGGTGCGCTCTAGGTTGAAAAGACGGAGGACAAGGAGGCCTTAAGATTTTATTCTAGGTCATCTACCCTAGTGAGATTGGAAGGGAGCAGACACATTAATGGTTGAATTAATTAATGGTTTTGTCAATTAGTGGTTTGAATTTTGCTTAAGTGTTCTGGTTCACAGAGCATGAAACAAAGTAAACAGGAAAGTGAGGAATACCACCCTCTCCCCAGATGCTTTCAGATACATTCCCAAATATAAATTTACTGATATTTGAATGTTTTATTTGTTTCAAAAATTGTAATTGGCTTATTTAAGGAATTACTTGTGAGATGTCTTTTCTTTCTCTCTTTTAAGCTAACTGGGAGTGGATGGCAACATATCTCTTTTTCTATATATTTTTCTGAGTATAATACATATGGTATAACATTTAGAAAATATAAAATGTGTGCACAAACCTATTTTTAAAAATCATCTGGAATGTCACAATCAAGAAAAAACCAGTTAACATTTGCTATTTGTTGTATTTCCTGTATAACTTTTTCTACATGGATACATGCTCAAGTATATGAAATCATAATGTAAAAATTAATTTGTGTATTGATTTTTTACTTAACATTACATAATGAGTATTTTATCATATTATTTTCTTCAAACATATGTTTCCTAATGGACAAATATCAATTTTGTGTAATAAATTGTTATCAGTTTTACAGTTCTCACAGGGTAGAATATTTAGGATATTATTATTTCTTCATAAACACAGTGCAACAAATTTTATAGAACATGAAATTCTGATCTCATCTCTGAATTTTCCCTTAGGATAATTTTCCAAGTTGAATTACTAAGTTAAAGTGTATAAATTTTAAAATGTTTAACTTATACTGTTAAATTTTCTCCAGAAATGTCACAATATTGTATGTATTTAACAGAAAATAGTAGCGTATGAAAACATAGATTTCATCAAATGTTCCATAGTAATGTGTATTATAATTCTTTTTAAATGTTGCAATTCAATAAGCAACAAATGCTACCACATATTGCATCATTTCTTACTTTATTTTCAGTGCAGTTAAATTTTATACCTTTAAATTTTCCCCTCTGCAGTCTATTTAGGACATAAACCTATTTTTATTGGTAATTTTTTTCTCATTTAAAAAAAAAATAGTGTTCTTTACGTAGTCAGGATATTCAAGCTAAGATTTTTATATATGTGCAAATATGTCTCCTGGTTTCCTCTTTCATTATATTATATACCACCATTGTTGATATACAGGTGGTTTAATTTTTATTACATACAATCTGTCATTTTTCTTTATAAATTCTAAATTTGCTTTAATGTGTGCATTTTTAGTCTACTATGAGATAAAAATCTGCTTCCATTTTCACCTTAGAGTTTTACTTAACTTTGTAGTCACTATGCCATTTATTTTTTATTGTGAGGGGGAGAAGACTAACCCTAAGCATCAAGTTTTGAATATCTTATTCCTCACTCAGGTTTTGAAATTTAAATTGTGTCTGAGATATACATTCTTTTATATTGTCCTGTTTATCTAGCATTTTGATGATACCTCACCATTTTAAACCCTGCACTTCAAAAAATATGTTTGAATACTTACTTACTTTTACGAAAAATAGTCGATTCTGGCTCATGGTGACCCCATGTATTTCAGAGAAGAAGCATGCTCTATAGGATTTTCAATGGCTGGTTTTTGTAGATCACCAGGTCTTTCTTCCAAGGTGCTTGGAACTACTAACCTTTCCATGAGTAGCCAAGTGTTTAACCACTTCCACCACCCAGGGATCTACTATCTTTACAAGTGCTCCCTATTCCTCTTCTTTTTATCTCACTATTTAGACTCATATAGAATTTTAGAATTTATACTGAAATAAAAATTGACTATTTCATCAATTATGAATTTAAACACTTTGCATCATTGAGATGTTTTGTGTTGTTACACTGGACCTTTGGCTTTCTCCACTTTCTCCTCCCATTTTTTGTCTATAAATATGTTGGTCTCTGATCTAATCTAAGCCAATAAATTTATGCTTTCATAAGGAGTAACTGTGAATAAATTATTGATTGTTAGCCTTATAGCTTACAGCTTTATTTTTGTAAAAAAGTGAGTTGAAATGCACTGGCTTCTACTAACTATTCACCATCATAGCATAGAATAGGCCTGAATAAACTTGTACCAATAGTCTATGTGTAAGCTAGAACTCTTAGCTGCAAAAAGCAGAAAGTATTCTAGCCTCTCTACTAAAAAAAAAAAATGGAAGTTATTAAAGAATATCATTAAATCTCAGCATTTCCAAGAGGGCTGGCATATCAGTTTTAAAGAGTGCCTAACAAGAAATGCTACTCTAATCACATCCTTTCTCTGCTCTGTCTAAGATTTATTATGGCCATTGTTCGGCCCAGACTTCCTTTTGCTTCAGCCACCATAAATAATTCAAACATTTTTTCATTAATTAAACACATATTTATGGTACACCTAGAATTCTAAACATTGGTGATACATTATAAAAACGAATTCTGAAATTTATACTGGGTAGTCAGAGAATTTTTCTCTGAGAACAGACTTAAATACTATGGAGAAAGATAACATGGGAGATAGTAGTGCAAAGCTTGAGGAAAAGGACAAATTTGGAATATTTATGTAACAGAAAGAAGGTTAGTCTGTAATCTGTGGAGGGAGAGAAGTCATATGAGAAAAGGCAAAACAGGAAGGAAAGAATCA
The DNA here is from genome assembly GCF_000243295.1 of Trichechus manatus latirostris. Lineage (NCBI taxonomy): Eukaryota > Metazoa > Chordata > Mammalia > Sirenia > Trichechidae > Trichechus > Trichechus manatus. Next base: position 44,864 of record NW_004444109.1, on the reverse strand, counting down.
TACCATGTAAGGCCACATTATGAAGGTTAGATTTTATATTATGGAAAAGCATTAGGTTTTTTTAAATGACAGTATGTAAATTATGGTCTCCTAACTGATTTACCTCACTAATTCTCAACCTTACTACATAATGTTACTTATAGTAGTAATAAATATATTTTAATTTTCCATTAATATCCCCAATGAAATTTGTAAATTATATAATCTGTCTACACCTATAATTTCTAAAAATAAATTAACACAGTGACCTTCTTTCAAAATAAAGGAGAAATAAAAGTAATTCTTAACTAATACACATTTTAATGTGCAAATTACCTGTCCTGACATCAGTAGAAGCATAATTAAATAGTAAAATCTTGCACCTATTTATATTCAATTTGTCAATGTTTAAGAGAGCTAAAAAGATTAGAAGTCATTCCATTAAAGAAGTATAGGAAAATAGAAAGAGTAGAAATATGAGTGTTAGGATAATATATAACAGACTAAATTGATTAACATATAAAGAAAAAAGTGAGAAATAATTTTCATGGGGCAGGAAAAACATTTCAAGGTAAAATATAGAGTATTAAAATAGAGTAAGAGCTAAAGATGTTATTCTTGGAAATGAACAGTGTAGTTTCAAAATAATTCCTAAGTTTTGAGACAGGATAGTGGAATAACAAAATGTCTCATGTTTTGAAATCTCAAAGAAAATTGAGGAATACATTCCGTTTCTAGTACTTCATTATCTACTATGTTCATATCTTTTTTTTTTGAGAGGTGAATGAGAATAAGAGATAGTTCGTAAAAAATAATAATACGAATGGCTACATAAACGTTGTGAAGTACAACTCTGCTGTACTTAGATTTAAGATAAAACAACAGGCAACCCCATATTCAATATATAAATACAAGATAAGTATTAATACAAAATTTAAAATAACATTACTGCATTAATTCAATTTTTGATTCTGACTCTTTAAAGAAACTTCTCAAATTGGTTCTGCTACATTAAAAATGAGTTTCTTTGTTTTTGGATATAAAGGAGTCCTATAATAATGAGTATAGTTCTTTTCAAATAAGTGGGAGTAAAAATATTAACTGGATCCCGAAACAATTTCTATTGTACTGATTAAATTATTTTTTGTTCTCAAAGTGTTGATTTCAGCTCAATTAACTCCTTTTTTAAATATTGGATGAATATGTTCTAAACCTTTTTTAAGTGGATTAATCACTCAGTCTGTAATGCAATTTCATAGAGACACAACTAATCTTAAAAAAACAAAATCCAAGATGAGAGCAAAATATTTCCGTACTAGTATTTGTAATCCTAATTTATTTAATTAAATATGAAATCTGAAAATTTTGGGTAAGCAGGATATTTTGTTGTTTTTGTCCTTGATAGATCCTATGATAATTCCCTTTACTATAATGAGATGGTATTTATTTGTTTACAATTTATGGAAAAAGACCCCCAGTGGGCTTTAGAAATAGTGTCAAAGGATATTAATATAACATTTTGATGTTTATATTTTAATTAGTTGATGAGAAATATCTATGACTGGAGCTCTGGTGGCACATGGTTAAGAGCTCAGCTGCTAACAAAAAGATCAGCAGTTCAAATCTACCAGCAGTTTCTTGGAAACCCTATGGGGCAGTTCTACTCTGTCATGTAAGTTCACTATGAGTTGGAATCAATTCAGTGTTAATGGGTTTGGTTTTGGTTTGGTAAATATTGGTCTGTGAATAATGCAGAGAATTTCTAAAACACTTAATACTCCATTTTTTATTATTAATATTGATTACTAACATGACACCCTTTGCCTGTAACTGGTGCTCCATCTGTTGCACAAGCAATGATATTGAAAAAGGCACACTTTTTTTCCCATGAAATATTCTAAGAATTTCAAACACTAACAATTCTTTTGTGTTCAGTAACAGTAATCTTGAAGATAATACTACTTCTAAGACTTTTTCATACATTATGAACTTTACATACGTAAGCAGTAAACATTATTATCATTCATTGATGCATTGGTTTTTTGATTTATTCAATAAATATTTATTCAATTATTGGGTGCTGAAACAAAGTAAGAAACAAATCAGATATAACTACCTGCCTGGATGTAGTTTACTTTCTAGAAAAATAAACAAGTAAATTACATGGTGCTTTAGGAACTATTTCTTATGGAGAAAAATTAAAGATGGGGGAAGGATAGAAGATGCAGCGAGAGTTACAAATTTTAAGTAGCATTTCAAGGTTGAATTCACAGAATAAATGAAAATGAACCAAAGACTGGAAAAAGACGAGGGAGGGAACTATGTATATATTTCTGGAGGAAGGTTAACTCAGGCAGAGAAAAAAAGCAAGTCGGGTGATTGGGGCTGCTGTGCTCACAGGCAGTGAAAACATAGTGGTTCTGGACCTCTATGCGATGAAGTCTGAGAGAGTCACTGGGGTTCCATGTAGGATCTTATTCTTGCCTTTTACTATGAGCAAAGCGAGCGGAGTTTTGAGCAAAAGAGTGACACTATCTGGGGGTCAGTTTTAAAAATAATTAGCTACTACTGTGCTAAGAACAGATTATCTTGGGGTGGGGTGAAAAGTGGAAGTAGAAATACCAATTAAGGGGCTATTAAAATCAACCAGCTAAGAGTTTGTGACAATATAGACCGGTGTGGTAGCAATGGCATATGTAAGTGGTCAGATTCTGTACATATTAAAAAAAAAGAGAGAGAGATCAGAAGTTATGTTTTATAATGGATTTGATAATGAGAGAAAGGAAAGAATCATGGATAGATCAATGATCTTTGGACTGAACAACTGAAAGGTTGAAATTGACATCAATTAAGAAGGGAAACCCTGTATGCGTGTGTGTGTGTGTGTCTGTGTGTGTGAAGAGTAAGAATTCCATTTGAACATGTAAAGTTTGTTGTTTTAGACACTCTACATGGAGATGTTGAATATAGGGAAAAGAATACACACTTTGGAGTTTGGAAGTGAGGAAGGACTAAGCTGAAAATCTAAATTTAAGGGCTACGGCTGCTAACCAAAAAGATTTGCAGTTCAAATTCACCAGGAGCTCCTTGGAAACTCTTTGGGGCAGTTCTACTCTGTCCTATAGGCTTGCTATGAGTCAGAATCGACTCAATGGCAACGGATTCAGCTTTTTGATTTTTATATATAAATTTTTAATCTTTTAATGCCATGAGACCTGATAAGAAGACCAAAGAGAAAAGAAGAGGAATTAGGACTGAGACCTGGGCAGCCAAAGGGCATGAGCAACATTTTTAGGGGATTTTTCTGTAAAGAAGAGGAGAGAAATATGAGAGAAGCTGAATGAGAAATTGAATTGAAGTGAGATTTGTGTGGTGTGTGTATAATAACAGGCTGTTTGTAAAAGAAATGCCTTATTTACTCACAAAAATAAATAAATAAACCCATCGCTATCGAGTAGATTTCAACTCATGGTGACTCTATAGGACAGAGTAGAACTGCCCCACAAGGTTTTCAAGGAATGGCTGGTGGATTTGAACTGCTATCCTTTTGAAGTAGCAGCCAAGCTCCTAACCATCACATCAGTAAATTTTCTTTACTGCTTTTATTAAGACAGCTAATTTTTAACAATTTTCATCTTCCAATAAATATTTTTTGAAAGAGTGTATTGTCAATGTAAATTTCATTTCGATTTTTTCTCTTCGTACTCATAGGGTCCTCCTGGTGGCTGACTTTATTGATTTTTGTATAGCATTGTGTGGCTAACTGGATTTTCAATTATTTGTTCCATAAAATCAGAACAAAATAAGGGTTTTAACCTTCTAATTCAAAGATGTTTTAACCATTGCATTAACTATATTATAAACTTATTCTATAAAATATCTTTTCTAATTTATCAGCAATGTTTCTTTGCAAACATTTTACTTAATAGTGATGTCGTTATTGCTTCAATGAGTGAAAAAATTGTTGTCATAGTGGCCATGGTAACTGTTAATTCATGAACAACATTGTGCAACTCAATTTCAATGTTCAACTGAATATTGTTGTCGTGGATTGAATTGTGTCCCCCCAAAATATCTGTCAACTTGGCTATACCATGTTTCCCAGTATTGTGTGATTGTCCACCATTTTGTCATCTGATGTGATTTTCCTATGTGTTGTAAATCTTACCTCTATGATGTCAGTGAGGTAAGATTAGTGGCAGTTATGTTAATGAGGCAGGACTTAATCTACAAGATTAGATTTTGTCTTAAACCAATCTCTTTTGAGACATAAAAGAAAGAAGCGAACAGAGAGACATGGGGACCTCATATTACCAAGAAAGCAGCACTGGGGGCACAGCATGTCCTTTGGATCCAAGGTTCCTTTGCAGAGAAGCTCCTAGTCCAGGGGAAGACTGATGACAAGGGCCTTCCTCCAGAGCTGACAGAGATAGAAAACCTTCCCCTGGAGCTGACACCCTGAATTTGGACTTCTAGTCTACTATACTGTGAGAGAATAAATTTCTTTGTTAGAGCTATCTACTTGTGGTATTTCTGTTATAGCAGCACTAGATACCTAAGACAGTTGTTGACAGCCGTTCATTGTATTTCACTTTTTCAAATTCGGACTAAATAAGAATACAGAATTAGAGTGAGTGTAACAGATACAAAAGCAGATTTGCACAAGTGTGTTGTAATGGTGACTCAAAAACCATTAGTGGCATTGCTGTTAGTAATGATATTTTCTAAAATGATGCATAATTCTTGTTTTATTTTGAATAAAGCAAAGTACAATATTTCCTTGATTTACAGTGCATTTGTGAAAAATTAAGTAATGTTAAAATATTTTGTATATAATTTTAAGTGTATTTAAACAATGCAACAAAAAACCCACTTTGCATTACATGTAAAATATTTTAGACTCAGACAGATAGATGGGTAGAGAGATAGGTAGATAGATGGGTAGATAGAAAGACAGATGATAGGTAGGTAAGTAGTAGACAGACAGATAGATAGATAGAGATAGGTAGCTGCAATCATGTCAATTCCAATTCATGGTGACATTATGTACAACAGAACAAAATGTTACCCAGTTCTGCATCATCTTGAGGCTCATTGACATGTTCAAGTCCATCGTTGTGACTACTATGCCAATCCTTCTCACGGAGAGTCTCTGTTGCCCTCGCTCGCCCTCTACTTCATAAAACATGATGTCCTCCTCCAGCAATTGATCCTTTCTGATGATATTTCCAAAGCAAGCGAGTCAGACAATGTTCAGTTGTGGCCTGTAAGGTTTTCTTTAGCTAATTTTCAAAAGGAGTTTATCAGGTCTTTCTTTCTAATCTCTCCTAGTCTGTAAATTCCGCTCAAACTTGTCTACCATGGATAATCCTGCTGGTATTTGAAATACTGGTGGCATAGTTTCCAGGATCACAGCAACAACCAATCCACCTCTAGCCTCAGATAAATATCAGATAATTATAAACAAGTATTCAAACTATGTTAATATCTAGAACGATAATGTTTTCCTGTGTAGAACTGATATATCTGCTGTATTATATCTAGCACTGCTGGCTCCAATTCACTAAATTACATTATTGGCCCTCAATCACTGTGACAACCTCCTCTATGAATTCTCCAAGTGCCTCTTCTGTGTAATCAACCCCAGTGAAAATCACTACTTCATTGTTTGTCTCACACAATATAAATTCTCTAAACAAAATCCTTAGCGACCATGTTAAAAGGTAACTCTCATTGTATCAGTACTCTACCTAAAATATTTTAATGGTGTCCTATATATTTTAAGATAAGGAGCTAGTTATTCAAGACTAGCTGGTCTAGACGCCTCCTAACTCTCTAGCCTTTTATGTTTGCTCCTTCCAGCTATATCTCTTCTATTTCAAAATATCCTATCTGCCAAGAGAATTTCTACCACATGGTCTTTGCACATGCTTTTCCCTCTCTTTAGAATGTCTCTGTTCTTCCTTTCACATAGTCAACTTCTATTCATTTTTTACTTCTTGTTTTAATTATCTTTTCTTCTATAAAAGCTTTCCTGAACTCAGTGATTTCATAATCTTTCTAAGTTGCATTCTATCATAATGCCATGATCCTCTTCTCTGTAGCATCTTCACTTGTTGTGACTTTATAATAATATGAGGCATTATTTGATTATTCTATCTCCTGACAAGTTTGAAGTGACTATATATGTTTTTATCCATCCAAGTCTTGTCATAATATCGAACACAATTTTGTTTCTTAACAAACGTGTGTTAAATAAATTATTAAACAAAAGAAGAAAGATGGAACCAAAGAATTGACGGAATTGAGTCATAAAAGAAGCTAAAAAGTTCTACCAGTAAAAATCTCCAGATTTAGAGGCATGAAGGCACAGGAAATCAAGACATTTAGACACAGAACAAATAATATAATATAGCTAGAGTGTTAGTGTAGGGATTTAAACCAGTTTTAGTTCTATCTACCTTGACTTATGGCAAGCCCATGTGTGTCTGAGTAGAACTGTGCTCCACAGGATTTTCAATAGCTGATTTTTCACAAGTAGATCACCAGGCCTTTCTTCCAAGGTGCCTCTGAGTAAATTTGAACCACCAGCCTTTCAGTTCACAGCTGAGTGTGTTAACCATTTGTACCACCCAGTGTACCATTTATGTTGACTCCAGTGTAGGGATTTAGGGACTGTAAATGTTTATAAGGTTGGTGATAAGAAACTATTGATGGACTATTAGCAGAAGAATGCAATATCTTATTAGAAGTCAGAAAGATCACTGTCATTATAATAAATGGACTGAAAAATGACATGTCTAAAAAAAAAAAACCCAAACCTGTTGCCGTTGAGTCTGTTTCAACTCATAGCAACCCCATAGGACAAGGTAGAACTGCCCTATAGTATTTCCAAGAAGTGGCTGGTGGATTGGAGCTGCCAACCTGTTGGTTAGTAGCCAAACTTTTAACCACTGTGCCACCAGGGCTCCATGACATGTCTAGATGTAGAAAAATAACTTACTTAGCTATTAGAATAGTCCAAAAGAGTAAATTAGGGATGAAATAAGAAACTTCTACTGACCAGTGTCTGGGGTGGTACAGATCAAAGGCATGATTATCTACAAGCTGAGTTTTGATGTTTAGTGCTTTTATTCTTTTTAACTCTTAGAAGAGAAAGAAATGCATTTTTTAGAAAAAGATTGTGTAAGTGGACCAAGTAATTCCACACAGAGACTTTTCATACAAATACGAAACTCAAAATTATAAACTCAATTTTGGGTTTCCTGTTTATATAAAAAACTTGTAACAGGATCCTAACTGACACAAAAGAAAAGCAATCAAATTATCTTTCAATTGAAGCATATAAACTGGAAATGAAGGCTACACCACAGGATCTTGTTCCAGGTAGCATATAAAAAAGGTGTTCAGAGGAAATTAAATTGAAGTATAGTCAGTATAATGTTAATTGATACAGGAAATGTCAACTGAAGTTGCTCAGAATAGTCAGAAATGAGCAGATGATTCAAAGTAATTTGGTCTATGATGATATTGATCACTCAAGCTTCTTCACTCCAATTCACTTTACACTGTGTCCTTGGGAATGCTGTAAAATAATAATAATAATAATAAAAAGTAATTTAAACCATAATTAATCAAGTCTTTATTTTAGGTGTTCTGAATTTCTGCTGACCTTATTAGAAAGAAATATACTTATCAAAACCTTTTAAAAGTTAATAGAGGTTCTAGTTTCAATTCTGCAAAAATAATTTATACAGTGATCCACACTCAATTTTTCTGTATTATCCCTTGATGAAAATCATAACATAGAATATAAAAAAGCATCAAAGAGAATCATATATAAATATTTATTGTGTATTAAGTCTAAATTTTAGGCATCAAGTTTTGTCTGAGTAATTATCTATGCATTTAGTTCAACAATTTATATTGAGCCTAACACATTATTCAATGTACTGGCAAAGAAAAAGAGAAAAAAAAAAAGCAAGATAAATTGCCTGAAAACAAGTGTCTTTTAGTCAAGTTACAGGAAAAGAAATAACGATTAAAATACCCTAACTCTTCAGTGAAGTTACAGCAGCTGACTGATAGGTGACAGCATGAAAAATTAATGAAAAATAAGTATTTGTTGTGAAAATTTGGGATAGCTTGTTACTGCAGCACAGCTAACTAATACACAGTGAAAAGTTGTGTGAAAATAGGAAGTAGAGAGTGTTTTAGGCAGAAAATATTAAAACTTGGAGATATGAAACCATTTATATTTAGTTTTTCAACTAAAAGGCAATTAGAATAGATACAAATACAGCACAAGAGATGTTTAGGATTATGGAGAATTTGCTTGAAGTGGTAATACAGACTCAAAGTGCTTAAATATTTTGTGAAGTGTTTGAAGTAAGGAACATTGAAGGAAAGGTTTTGAAATAATTAAGTAAAATGACCAAATTTACATATTACAAAGGTAGGTAGAGAATTTCCCAAGATGTGCCCACACTTGTATTAAGACTGAAGGCTATTACAGTGATCTGGATGAGAGATAATGGACCTGAAGTAGAAAAGCAACAGCCAAAATGGAGAAAAACTCACAGGACAGGATTTATAAACTACATGACTTGGTTTTTGATTTTGTTGTGGATTGAATTGTTCCTCCCAGAAATATGTATTGTAAATCCTAACCACAATACCTACAGGTGTAATCCCATTTGGGAATAGGGTTTTCTTCGTTATGTTAATAAGGTCGTATTGCTATAGGGTGTATTTTGAACCAACCACTTTTGAAATACAAAAGGAGCAGATTAGGCACAGAAGCAAGAAAGCATTGATGGAGGAAGAATGATGCCAAGAAACCTAGGAAGAGAAGCTAAACAGACAAGGATTTCCCCCAGTGCAGAAAGAGAGTCTTCCCCTGGAGCTGACACCCTGAATTCAGACTTCTAGCCTCCTAAACTGTGAGAAAATAAATATTAGTTAAAACCACCCACCTGTGGTATTTCTATAATAGCAGCACTAAATAACTAAAAATTCAACTGAGTAAGAGAGAGAGAAGTCAAGAAAGACACCTAGATTTCTGTTAGTTAAACAGGTGAACACTGGTGCCATATAATAAACTACGGAGAAAAATGGAAGGTCAGCATTGGGAGATGGGAGGACGAAGACACTGAGTTCAGTTTGGGATGGGTTGGTTTTGTACTACATGTGCATCCATAATAGATGTTAAGTTGCATGAATGGTATGAAACTCAGGAGAAACAATCTGGGGTGGAAATAAATTACAAGTAGTTATCAGCTCATAGATAGTAATTGAAATGACACAAATGGGAGCCATTTGCTAGAGAGGGTATGTAAATGAGTTGAGAAAAGAGTCCAAAGCATGAGTCTTATAACACCAGTATTTAGGAAAACAGCAGTGGGAAACCTTCTGTGAAGAAACCAAAGAAGGGTGTGAATGTCAAAGGCAACACAAGAAAATTGTGGTATTGTGGTAGCCAAGCAACATCAAAGTGATTGGTGTATTCAGTACCTAAAAATGATTTTGAAATATCAAGTATAATAAGTACCACAAAATAACAATTGCTTTTTGTTATCAAAAAATTTTCCTATAAGTGATGGAGATAAAAATTAACGGGTTGAGGAGTAGGAAATGAGGACTAGGGGACAGGGATTTTATAAAATCTTTCAATAAATTTGACTCTAAAGAGACAATAACAAGGTGGTAGGTTAAAAAGGATTTGGGGCCAAAGGACTAAATTGTTTTGATGCTGTTTTACTGGAAATGTTTTTATGTTAATGGGAAAGAACAAGAAAAGGCTAACATATTGATGCTGCACAGGATAACCCCGGTGGTGTAGTGGTCAAGAGCTACAGCTGCTAACCAAAAGGTTGGCAGTTTGAATCTGCCAAGCGTTCCTTGAAAATCCTATAGGGCAGTTCTACTCTGTCCTATAGGGTCACTATGAGTCGGAATCAACTCGATGGCAAAGGGTTTGGTTTTTGTTGTTGTTGTTGTTTTTTTTACACAGGATAATTGAGAAATTCATGAAATTTACTAAGAAAACCTTTCTGACCAATGCTTCTCGTGCACAACCACCACCTGTCTCTCAGTGGAGGCTTACATGTGGCTATGATGTTGAACAGGTTTCAATGGGTCTTCCAGACTAAGATGGGCTGGGAAGAAATATTCAGTGATCTACTTCAAAAATCGGCTGGTGAAAATCCTATGGAACACAATGGTCCCATCAGCAACGGATCATGGGGATGGCATAGGACTGGCAGTGTTTTGTTCAGTTGTGCATAGGGTTGCCATGAGTCAGGGGCTGACAAAATGACAGCTAGCAATTAAAACAACGAAGAAAACCAAGGGGATGGAATGTAGAGTTCAGCGAAGGGACTCAGATGAGAGTGTGGGCGCAGAGTTGGGGACAAACACTTTCCTGGAATGATGAAAGAGTACTGTGAAGTGGAAGATGTCATTAGCTGAGAGTGAGGTGTGCACCAGGAAGTCAGAAGATAAAGGAACCATTTGAAACGACCTTTGTGGAAAATAGGGAAAAATCTTTCTCGGGAAGCAAAGAAAAATGACTGGGCAGTGTTGCCAGCAATTAGAGTTTCACAATAAATTTATGATAAAATTTATCTCTATGGCGTTATAATTATGCCAAACAACATTATAATGTGTACTAAGAAGCCAGGCAGCTGGATTTATTTGGGATCTGTATGTTGTTATATAGGAGAGACAAAGGAAAAGAGTGATTTAATTTGAGATATTTTCAAGAGAATGGTTAAAGTAATGGGCCCTGGAAATTTGTCTAAAGGAATAAAGATAGGAGGGCTTTGACAGTAATGGTGAAATTAGAGAAACTGAAAGAGTGTTGGATCTTTCAGTTCTTGGAGAAGCTACCATTGGAGTAATTGAGTAAGAGAGCTGGAAATATAGGAGTTTATGATCCTGCCCAAATCAAAAATTCTATGATTTTATTATTTTGATCTATTTCCTACTTCCAAAGCCTGCCATGTTCCCTTATATCTCTTCATATTGTTCAGCCATATTTTTAGATCCCTATACAAGTGTGTCTATTACTCAAGTTTTCTTTTTTCCTCTAATGAATCAGTTTTGCTCCTTGCAGCTTTAATGGCTGCCCTTATCCTTTTAGCTGCAAGTACCATTTTATACAAGTTCAGTAGTGGCTTTTGGTAGCTCAGCACACTGTTGTTTTTCAGTCATCATTTATTCATTCATCTATTTAGAGTAGGGCACATTCTTGCAATTTTGGCTATTGTTGGAGTTTGACTAAATGTCTGTGATTTAGTGATTTGATTTTTTTATTCTCTTATAGTGTTATGGCACCTTTCAATTGGATAGGAATTTGTTTTTTTTTTCGCATACTCAAATATTTTTTGTTGATGGTGGTGGTCTTGTTGTTGGTATTCTGTTTCTTTATTTGTTGTTTGTTTTTCAGTAGCCAGTGAGGTTGGGTTGAGGGTAGAGAGGAATTACTTCTGAAATCCAGTAACCAGAAAGAACTCATGTTGTCATCAAACTATTTATAAGAGTTCAGTGCAAATCTGCCATGTTTGTTCATCACAGAATACCTGTGGGAGGTATGTGTGGGCAGGGAACAATTTGATTATGATAAACCATGGTTCTGCTCTCAAAAGTCTTAGTCAATTTCATGCCAGTTAGGCTCTATTGTCAGGACAATGACAGGTTCCTACTCTCAGGATTTGCAAGCCAGGATTTAGCTTTTCAAAGGGAAGGCCCCACATAAACTAAGGAAAAACCACTATCCCTTAATGGACTCACACATGGCAAATATCCTGTCTGATAGTAGAGCTAAAGCACAGAAAAGTACAGCCTCCAGGCAAGGTAGGAGCCCTGATGGCAAAGTGGTTAAGACCTTCGCTGCTAACCAAAAGATTGGCAGTTCAAATCCAGCAGCTGCTCCTTGGAAACCCTAATGGGACAGTTCTACTCTGTCCTGTAGGGTCACTATGAGTTAAACTGACTTGACAGCAACAGGTTTTTTTTTTTTTTTAAACACTCAGAGTAGCCAGCTGGTCAAATTTTCCAGAAGCTGGGGCTGGCTACGTAAAGTGAAGGACTCAGTGAAAAATGAAAATGTTGGTCTCCTTGTTCAAAATGGGAGAGAAAAAAGATGCATTAAAGATACTAAAATATAACGCTTTTTTTCCCGGTAATTTCTCAATGTATGGTGTTTTTTATTTGCTAATTAATGTTGTTCTAAGTAGAGGAAAAATAAAATTTTACATCATTACTATGAAGTTTACTGATTTGTGCAGGGCCAGTTTTAAATGCAGATATATAAGCATTTAACTCATCTGTGGAATCACCCTACTTGCATTTCATACTTGTAGTTTATGTCAGTATGATTCTTAAAATGTCTGCAGATAGTCTTACCTACATAGCATTCTATTCATCTGGATAAACCTTCCCTATCATTCTTCATAGGATGCGTGCCAGTAGGAAACAATCCAAGAGTCTCAGTGGCTTGCAACTACTTTTTTTTTTTTTTTATTTCTTGCTCATGGTCATAGTCATGATGGGCCAGGATGGTCCTGTCCACATCACTTTCATCCAGATGCTGAGCAGACTCTTTCCAAGAACCTTGTGTTTCTCAGGAAAAAAAAAAAAAAAGGAAGAAAGAAACCATAGATAACCATGTGCTAGCTCTTAAACCTTCTGCTTCAAACTGCCACTATTATTTTTATATGGATGGGAAAGAAAAGCTCATGACTGATTCTGAGGTCTATATGGTAAACCCCCCAAATGCAACCAGTTGTTGTTGTGTCAATTCCAACTCATAGCTACCCTAAGAAGCTCTCATAAGAAGAAGTAGAAATCACTGTGAAAAATAGTATGGTCTATAATAGTATATATAAGTCATAATGAAAAATACCCCTTTGCGTTAAGTTATGTCTTTGTCATATTTCTTATTTTACACTTTCCAAGCCTGGAGCGCCCCTTGTTATATTAATTTTTGCATTTTTTTGGTATATGAAATGTAATCTTTCTGTTTTCATCTTCTCCATTGTTTTGATAGTTGGAGATAGTCTATTAATCTTTTCAAAGGTATGTTTTTTCCTGTTTTTCTTTAAATGATAAATAAAAGGAGTATTCTATTTAGAGCATGCTTTTAATACACTATTGTTATTAGCTGCCATCAAGTCGGCCCCAGACTCATGACCATCCCATGTGCTACAGAGTAGAACTGCTCAATAGAGTTTTCTTGGATGTTATCTTTACGGAAGCAGTTCACCAGACCTTTTCCTCCACTGAGCTGGTGGGAGGGTTTTAATTGCCAAACTTTAGGTTAGGAGCAGTTCGTAACGTGCTTGCATCACCCAGGATCCTTATTAAACCAAAAAAACTCATTGCCATTGAGTTGGTTGAGATTCACAGTGATCCTACAGGACAGAGTACAACTGCCCCATAATGTTTCCAAGGCTGTGTAGTCTTTAACGAAGCTGACTGCCACATCTTTCTCCCTTTGAGCAGCTAGTTGGTTTGAAGCCCTGACCTTTCAGTTAGCATCGAGTGCTTAACCACTGTGCCACCAGGGCTCTCAGGATCCTTATTACACTATTAACAATCTTCATTCTTTCTCTTATCAATGAAAAATAAGTAAGTAGATTGCTGCTATTTAAATAGTTTGTCTATGATTCACATATTCAAAAGTAGAACAGTAGTGAAATGGGAATAAAAAGAATATGACAGATTTGAGATACAAGAGGGAAAATATATGGGACATCAGTATTGAATATGTCTTTTAGAAACAGAGAAAGAAGTTGAATATTATGTCAAGATTTATGTCCTGGATTTTTTGTGCTCAAAGTGACTTCAGTCAGAATTAGGGAAGTCCTTTGTGGATTCATACACTGAGGGAATCTGGTTTAACAGCTGTCTGGGCAATATTTCTTTCTCACTGTTTTCTTGAAATGATAATGTTACAGCCATCTGTCATAATGTAGTTCTTTATGTGCAAAACAGAGCCACAAAAAAGACCATTTAAACTCACAGACTTTTGATCCTTCTAGTTCTGAGGCAAGCAGCTCCACTTCTTGAGTGATCGTGGATAATTACTTAATTTCTCTAAGCCTCGGTTTCCTCTTTCTATAATTAGAAAATAGAACATATGTGGAAATTCAATGATTTAATGTTCTCAGAATGCTTCACATAGTCCCCAGAATATAAGCTTTCATAAAATTTCCCTGTCTTATTTCCAACCTAAACACTTGAAAGCTTGTCATTGCTTTGCATTGTTTTGCTGAATTTTCAGATCTTGAAATTCATCAGGCCTATTCCTAATAGATACAGAGAGAATCCATGTGAAAATGTACATGGGATATAAATGCTGAGAGTTCAGACTAGGAAGAAAAGAGGCAGCTTTGCGGCAGGGTACTGAAGTCAGAATAGATATAGAGGATTTTAGAGTACAGACAAATTTGTAATTATTTAGGAAGGGATTTTTTTTAAATAAAATATGCAAATTTTCCAAAAATACATCTATTAAGCTAGTAAAAAAATCTATAAATTCATGACTTATTGTCCATGATGTAGCAAACAGCCTTTCACAGATAAAATCATATATATGATACAAGCCAGCTTAAAGTCTGTGAGCCACTCAAAGAATCCTGGTTTCCTGACAGTTGAGTCCTTTAACGCATTTTCGACTAAAATGATACAATTGAATGCAAGGGGCACATCAAAGGAGTATGGGATTTTAGTCATCATCAAATTTTATGACACTTTGAAAAGAAATATGAATTAGGGGAAATAGCTAAAAACTAAATATTAGATTAAAAGGCAATGTGGTCTTTTCAAAATAAATTTGAGAGTTTTGATTATATATCATATTTAGAACTATGAAAACACTGAGATCAACTACTGAAAAAATACTTTTTTCAAAGCAAATAATCAAGGCAAACCTTTGGGAGAATGCTGTTATCAGTGAGAAAAACACTCAAGAGCCAGGTTGAAAAGAAAGAAGGAAATCAGGAATGTGCACTGTTGACAGGAGAGGAAAGAGGTTTTTCGTTTTCTAAGTATGGAATGTGGAGAGATATCAAAGGGAAAGAAATTTGAAAGATTCAACTTTATCTAGCGTTACTGTTTAGGCGGAGCCCTGGTGGCGCCATGGTTTAGAGCTTGGCTGCTAACCAAAATGTCGGCAGTTCAAATCTATCAGCTGCTTCTCAGAAACCCTATGGAACAGTTCCACTATGCCCTATAGGGTCTCTGTGAGTTGGAATGGACTCAACAGCAGCAGGTTTGATGAGTTTTTGGACTGTTTAGGTAGCCAGTGATCACTGAAAAGAACTAAATTTTAGATTAGAAAATATAAAATGAGTTTACAAGGACATGGAATCAGAAAACAGAGGAATCAGAAAATAACAAATACGTATTACTCTTGAAACATTTGATAAATAACGGAAAGAAACAAATGAGGACTTTCATTTCCTGTTTAACAGACAACCATTCCACTGAAACAACTAAAACTATATAAAAACATTAAATGAAAATTATCAAGTACTGTCATGGGTTGAATTGTGTCCCCCAAAAACGTGTCAACTTGGATAGGCCATGATTCCCACTATTGTGTGAGCGTCCACCATTTTGTCATCTGATGTTATTTCCCTATGTGTTGTAAATCCTACCTCTATGATGTTAATGAGACAGGATTAGAGGAAGTTATGTTAATGAGGCAAGACTCAATCTACAAGATCAGGTTGTGTTTTATGTCAATCTCTTTTGAGATATAAAATAGAGAAGCAAGTAGAGAGACAGAGGGAACTCATACCATCAAGAAATCTGCTCTGGGAGCAGAATGCATCCTTTGGACCCACGGTTCCTGCGCTGAGAAGCTTCTAGACCAGCGGAAGATTGGTGACAAGGATCTTGCCCCAACACGGACAGAGAAAGAAAGCCTTCCCCTGGAGATGGCACCCTGAATTTGGACTTCTAGCTTCCAATATTGTGAGAGAATAAATTTCTGTTTGTTAAAGCCAGTCACTTGTGATATTTCTGTTACAGCAGCGCTAGATAACTTAAGACAAGTACATAGGGGAAGATCTAATTAAAATATACAATAATTCTATACAGAAAAGTATAAAACAGTTGAAAAGCTTTTAAAAAATTTTAAACGGAACAAATACAATGATTAGAAAACACATAATGTAAACATATCAATTTTCTTCACATTGACGAAATTGATGCAATTCCAATTCCAGTTAGCATCAAGACAGAATATGAAAAAAACTAAATTATTTTGGTATTAATAAGCAAATTAAAACCACGATGAGATACTATTGTTGTTGTTGTTAGGTGCCGTTGAGTTGATTCTGACTCGTAGCGACCCTATGTACAACAGAACAAAACACTGCCTGGTCCTGCACCATCCTCACAATTATTGTTATGCTTGAGCTCATCCTTGCAGCCACTATGTCAATTCGTCTCTCTGAAGGTCTTCCTCTCTACCCCTGAATCTCTACTTTATCAAGCATGTCATTCTCCAGGGACTGGTCCCCCCTGATAACATGTCCAAAGTACGTGAGACAAAGTATCACCATCCCCGATTCTAAAGCACATTCTGGCTGTACTTCTTCCAAGACAGATTTCTTGGTTCTTCTGGCAGTCCATGGTATATTTAGTATTCTTCGCCAACACCATAATTCAAAGGCATCAGTTCTTCGCTGGTCTTCCTTATTCATTGTCCAGATTTCGCATGCATGTGAGGCGATTGAAAATACCACATCATTAAACATACAATAGATTGGCAAGGATGTGATATGAGGAAAATGTAATCTATTTTGTTGAGAACATAATTTATACTGAGCATTTTGATAAGTAGTCTTTCAGTAGGTGCTAAATTTGAAGAAGTGTTTGTCCTTTCACATGGGAAATACACTCTTGGGTGCATATCTGAGAGAAATTCTTGCATGTGTGCTCTGGGAGAAATTTAGCAGGGTGTTTGTAGCAGCTTTGTTGGTAGTTAAAACAAAACAATACACAGAAATATCTCAAAGGTAAACTGATGATAGAATCAGAGTCAGATTTATGAGCATATGACCTGTGCAGCTGAAGAGCAGTCTATACTTAAAAGAGTTCTGCACTTGGTTTAATGTTCTGCTGTCAACATCTTGAAATTCTTAATACTTTGTGAACAAGGAGACTTGCATTTTCATTTTGCCCTGGTCCTCACAAATTATTTAGCCAGTCTTGGGTAGAATTGATAAATAAGTGTTATTTTTCATAGTAGATTAAAACAAAGCAATGAAAATGAATTAACTACACCATTGTTAACTTGAATGTAGTCCACATGTTAATATATCCAGCATGACTCCATTTTTATAAATTTTAAGAGCAGGAAAAATAAAATTATTTTTGTTTATGGATGTACACATAGGTAAAGAAACAACATAAAAAAACAAGAAAATATCATAGAAGTCAATATATTTGTTATTTTTAGGGAGTAGATCTTAGTTGGAAGTTCAACTAAAACCTGTCCACCATGGATGACCCAGCTGGTATTTGAACACCAGTGGCATAGCTTCCGTCATCAGAGCAACATGCAAGCCCCCACAGTATAACAAACTGACAGACATATGGGGGATTATTTTAATAGTTTACAATTTATTTAAGACTGGCTGAGAACACCTAAATTCTAAATGCAAACGATGTTCAATACTCAATGTTTTTGTTTGTTTGTTTGTTTCTTCCTAGACGTCTCCAAAATCCACATATTCCTTCC
>NW_004444109.1:0-1150 GCF_000243295.1 Trichechus manatus latirostris | reverse complement strand
CTAACATCAACAACAATACTATCTAGGTATTCAGGACTTCTCATAATCAACACTTACTTAAAAAAGAAAATTCTGAATTATAGAGTAGACATGTCAATGTGTATGTATCACCTTAAGACAATTTTAAATTCATATTTGTATATGCTTTTTCAGAGAAAAAAAAACAACTTGTACAAATTCAGAAAGATAATTGAAGTCCATTCATACACAAGAAACAAATAACTATTTGAATATCCACTTTGGTAAAATGTCTATTAAGGTCCTTTGTCCCCTTTTTTTTTTTTTTTTTTTTGATTAGTTTGTTTGTCTTCTTCTTGTTAAGTTGAAGGAGTACTTTATATATTCTGGACATTAGACCCTTACCTGTTACATAGTTCAGCAAAATCTTCTCCCAGTCTACAGGTTGTCTCTTCACTTTGTAGACAAATTCTTATGATGTACAGAAGCCTTTTATTTTAATAAGATCCCATTTATCCACTGTCTTTTGCTGCCCTTGCTTTTGGTGTCATGTCTAAGAATCTTCATTATGGACTAGGTCTTGAAGCAGTATCCTGACATTTTCTTCTAAGAGTTTCATGGTTTTAGATCATACGTTTTGGTCTTTGATCTTTAAACCAAAACTATCCTTTGGCGTATGTCTGCCTTGAAGATTGTGCTCTTTTAAACAATTATCTATGCAAGATAAAATTGACAACAGCAACTCAAAAGGTTAGATGAGAAACTTAGGGAGCAATGAGTTTATGTTAGTGGTGGTAGAATAATTAGGAAAAAAATAGTTTTACAACTTAACGAATATAATCAATATCACTGAATCGTACATGTAGAAATTGTTGAATTGGTGCATTTTTGCTGTATCTATTTTTACCAAAAAAACTCACAAATAACCAAATAAATTAGTTACCTTCATCCACAATGAAAAACAATATATCCCAAAAAAAGATTATAATATCAGTTATAACATAATACATTAGATATAATGTTGGTGAAAAAATGTATTCCACATAAATACTAACTTGACTTCACATTTATGACAAAATTATCAAAGATGACTAATTGCTTACAACTAAATTTTAAAAGGATTTTACAGTTTCATCAATACAGCAATAAAAACTAAACATAGCTATTTGTAGGATGAAATTCTACATAATAA
>NW_004444108.1:5861483-5862481 GCF_000243295.1 Trichechus manatus latirostris | reverse complement strand
GTCTCTTGTAGGCAGCATATAGATGGATCCTGTTTTTCACCCAATCTGCCACTCTCTGTCTCTTTATTGGTGTATTTAGTCCATTAACTTTCAGTGTAATTATTGGTAGGTATGAGTTTAGTGCTGTCATTTTGATGTCTTTTTTTGTGTGTTGTTCACAGTTTCTTTTTTCCACTTAATTTTCTGTTCTGAGTTGTTTTTCTTTTCTTACTTTCATTGTTGATTTTGTGTTTGCTGAGTCTTTATATTTTTTAGTTGTTTATTTTGCTTGTAGGTTTGTTAGTTTCCTCTATGGTTACGTTAATATTTACCCCTATTTTTCTAAGTTTATACCAGTCTTTTCTTTCTTTATATCGCCTTGACTTCCTCTCCATATGAAAAATCTATGTCTACATTTTTTAAGTTCCTCTTTTTTGTTTTAATGTCATCATCTTTTGCATATTGACAGCTGTTTCCCCAGTTTCAGTGTCTTAGCTTTGATTTACTTTTGTGATGTCCCTATCTGGGTTAATATCTGGTTGCTCTGTCCTGTGTTCTAGTCTTGGGTTGTTATCTGATGTTACTGATTTTCTAACTGAAGGACTCCCCTTATTATTTCTTGTAATTTTGGTTTGGTTTTTGCAGATTCCCTAAACTTCTGTTTATCTGGAAATGCCTTAATTTCACCATCATATTTGAGAGACAGTTTTGCTGGTTGTATAATTTTTGGCTGGCAGTTTGTTTTTCCTTCATGGCTTTATATATGTCATCCTATTGCCTTCTTGCCTACATGGTTTCTGCTGAGTAGTCTGAGCTTATTTTTATCGACCCTCCTTTGTAGATGACGTTTTCTTCATCCCTAGCCACTCTTAAAATTCTCTCTTTATCTTTGGTTTTGGCAAGGTTAATTATAAAACGTTTTGGTGACTTTCTTTTGGGATCTACCTTATGTGAGGTTCGTTGAGCATCTTGTATAGATATCTTGTCGTCTTTCATGATATCAGGGAAGTTTTATGCCA
>NW_004444108.1:5852418-5860185 GCF_000243295.1 Trichechus manatus latirostris | reverse complement strand
CCACACAAGTCTCTGCAGTGGGAAAGGCACTCAAAGTCCATGGATCCCTTATGTCTGTGCCTAGGCAAAGGAGCTGTGCCTACCCTGGGTTCCTGGCTTAGGGGAGCCAGCTGTTTATTTTATTCCCCTGTTTGTTAATTTGTTCACTCTCCAAGCCTGGGAGAATGGCTCCGGGCGTGTGACGGATCCTACTTCCGGCCCAGGGGACTTGGCAATTTTTGAAGCCGGTCCAGGACCCAGTGCAGAGCAAGGAGCAGGGAGCTAAATGGGAGACAGGTTTTTCCCTAAGGGGGGGTGTTTTTGATCTGTGTGGTATGCCATACACAGTTACTTATCTTTTGCTGAGGGTTACTTCTCACTGGTTCTGTGTGGCCATGTAGACTCTCTGGTGCTGGGTGTCTCCCAGTGTGGAAAACGTGCCTCCCATGGACCACCGCTTGCCTGCCTCACTGCTCACCCGCGAACTGCTCAGTCCTGAAGGTCTCAGGCTCTCACCAGGTCAGGTCTGGAAACTCCTCGCTGCTTCCGAACTGTCTCTCCCTCCCCCTGCCACTCAGTCCAGTTCCTCAACTCTGCCTTTGATATTCAGGACTCCCAGATTGCCATATATAATCAAATCACTTTTTTTTTTTGTCTTTGTTGTAAGAGGGTCCACCGGAAGTGTCTGACTACTCTGCCATCTTGGCCCCGCCTCTGATTTTTGTTTTCTTTATATTGAGGTGTAGTGCATACTGAAAGCTGTAGTCTTTGATCTTCATCAGTAAGTGCTTCAAGTCCTCTTTGCTTTCAGTAAGCAAGGTTGTGTCATTGCACATCTCAGGTTTTTAATGAGTCTTCTTCTAATTCTGATATTGCATTCTTCTTCATATAGTCCAGCTTCTCCTGTTATTTTCTCAGCATACAGATTGAATAAGTATGGTGAAAGGATACAACCCTGACGCACACCTTTCCTGATTTTAAAGCATGTGGTATCCCCTTGTTCTGTTCGAATGACTGCCTCTTGATCTATGTACGGTTCTGCATGAGCACAATTAAGTGTTCTCGAATTCCCATTCTTCACGTTGTTATCCATAATTTGTTGGTGTAGATTGCTGCAATTTCATGGCTTTCCCTGAACTGAACTTTGCTTATGGATGCTGATGAGTTCCAAGCGGAACAGAAAGTTCTTCAGACCTAGGAACATGTTTGTCTCCTCAGAGTGCTGGTTTGATGCAGACAGGCAATTTAAACATTGGCTGTCTAAAATGGAAGGCGGCCGATAAAGGCATAAAGTTTCTGGCTTACACACTTTCAATAGTGTGCTTACACTCAAAATGAGCCGGACAACGGACAATCCCCCACAATATAGTCTCTGCTTTTCCTGATGGGTCTGGGGAAGAGAGGGTGGGCTAAAATGCTGATACAAAGATGGTGCAGTTGTATTTATTGTTAACAGGGTTAATTGTGATTGTAAAGAAACAAAACAAAAACTGTAATTGTAGAAGTAGTAACTGAAAAAGTAGGCTAAGGGGGAGGGACTGCTATACTGTATGGTGGCCAAAACTACCCATATACCCATTGCTGTCAAGTCGATTCTGACTCATAATGACCCAGTAGGACAGAGTAGAACTGCCCCATAGGGTTTCCAAGGAGCAGCTGGTGTATTCGAACTGCTGGCCTTTTGGTTAGCAGCCAAACAATTAACCACTGCACCACCAGGTTTCCAAACCTAATGTCCCTTAAAGGTTTTACTGTGTAATACCTTGAGAGAGGATCAGAGCAAGAGAATAATATTATCTCAGTTAAATTTTGTCAGAGGCTAGAAAGAGATCAGCCTTGGGTTGATCTTGATTTGCATTATGCCCCCTGAAGTTAGACAGGCACTATTGCTACTACTACCATCACGATTTTACAGCATCACAAAACGTTTGTAGAAGTAAGTAACTAAAACATGCTATTTCTTCTTTTAGTCAATTCATAGTTGAAGAAAAAGCCAATTATTTATTTATTTTCCTTCATGGCAAGTAAATATTTTAAGGAAATGACACTGAATTCGGTCACTGAAGCATTTTACAGGCCCTGATTAATTCCACAGAGCAGGAATGTTGCCACATTGTCAGTTCCTGAGAGTCATTACCAATTGTGTATATTGTGATAATGTTAGAGTTTGGGATTATTTGTAAATTCCCTGTTAGTGATTATATTTTGTCAATTGTCTGATCCTTCCTGCTATCTTGTCAGGTAGCTGTTGTCAACTGATAATTGGCAAATAAGTAAGGTATTTCACACATTTTAAAAAGTCTATAGAGAGTCAAATGTCCACAGTATTGCTTCTTTATGAGTGCAGAGGCTGTGTAATTGTTTTAAAAATAACATTAGGAGAAATATGAAAAGATGATAAGGTTTGTTATTGCCAAATAAAAACGACTTGCCATGATCCTTTAAAAGATTTTAGAACAAAAACAAAGCAAGATTTTTATTTCATTTTTCTATGTTGAACATTAAGCCTAAAACAGTCTCAAAATTAACATTTTGTGGTTCAGGTTTTCTCAGGGATTTATAATACACCTACTTCTCACTTACCAACATAGTTTCCAATGACCAGGTCTTTATGTGAAAATTGGCATTACGTGAAAATGGAGGATGTCCACATCGGATCACCAAATGGAGCGTGACTATGTCATTTTATAACTGCCACATTACATCATTACATAACTGCCAGATTTTATCATTACGTAACTGCCAAACCACTGAGAATCATGACCCAGCCAAGTAACGAACCTTCGCCATTCATTACTGCCAGTTGTACATCGTCAATGGGCAAAATAGTCGAATAGTAGATTTTGTAATGTTGTTGTAAATGTGAAATGACAGATAACAAGATAGTCAATGAGTGAGGAGTAGGTGTAGGTATATTTTTACCCACATCAAATATATATATATATAGTTTTTTTTTTCCTCAACTGTCAGTGGCAATTCAAACCTGACTGTAACATTGTCTGCCCTCCCCCTCTTACTTTTAGGTCTTGATTTTTGTTATGGATTGAATTGTGTCCCCCAAAAATATGTATCAACTTGATTATGCCATGATTCCCAGTATTGTGTGGTTGTCCTCCATTTCGTGATTGATGTGATTTTCCTATGTATTGTAAATCCTGCCTCTATGATGTTAATGAGGTGGTATAGGTGGCAGTTGTGTTAGTGAGGCAGGACTCAATCTACAAGACTGGATTATGTCTTGAGGCAATCTCTTTTGAGATATATAAAAAGAAGTAGAGAGGGGGACCTCATACCACCAAGAAAGCAGCGATGGGAGCAGAGCATGTCCTTTGGACCCGGGGTTCCTGCACAGAGAAGCTCCTAGTCCAGGAAACACTGAAGACAAGGATCTTCCTCCAGAGCCAACAGAAAAAGCGTGCCCCTGAAACTGATGCCCTGAATTTAGACTTCTAGTCTACTACACTGCGAGAGAATAAACTTCTGTTTGTTAAAAGCCATCCACTTGCAGTGTTTCTGTTATAGCAGCACTAGATGACTAAGACAATTTCCCTGCGTTTATATAAAACAAAGTCCAGTTGCCCTTAAGTCGATTCCAACTCATAGTGACCCCATGTATATCAGAGTAGAACTGTGCTCCATATGGTTTTCAATGGCTGATTTTTTTGAAGTAGATTGCCAGGCCTTTCTTCAAGGCACCTCTGAGTGGACTCAAATCTTCAACCTCCAACAGCTGAGCACTTTAACCCTTTGCACAACCCAGGGACTCCTGAGTTTATATAGAAGCCAGTATATTCTACAAAGCACCTATTCAACAGGAGCATGAATAATGGTGACATGTTGTGTGCCTAAAGCGCATCCATTCCTAATGAGGGGATTCTTCTAGGTCTTAGTATGTAATACGCATAATAGACTGACGGTAAGAATAGCTCTCATTAGTTTATAAGAGTGATACAATTCCCTGGCTTAAATAAATCCCCAAATGAGATATTTGAGTCAGTCTATCCACTGAATAGCCTCATTGGCTTTAACCAAATAATCTCATAGCATTCTGCACACCATGTATTAGAAAGAGTGTTTTTTTTTTTTTTTTAAGTGATAGCTAGCTACCTACTTACATAGATAGCTGGATGGGTGGATGAACGGATGAATGGATAGATGTAGATACAGCCATTACAACTTGGCTCATGTTTGAGTTTTCCAGTGAAATATTTCCATTTATATGAGAACTCCAAGAAAGATCTCTGACTAAAGACAATTTTGATGCACTGACTGTCCTGTTATTCTAACAATGTTTGTATTACACAATTTTGTTAAAGGCATGAAATCCATTGAACTCTTTGGTGGACAGTCATCCTTGTTTGTCACCTACAAAGTATCCTATATTAGTGATATAGAAATACAGAGAAGCTTACAAAGTAATTTAACATTTTTATTAGGTTTTGCTATCATCTTTTCATTACATAACTGTTTTAATTTTTAGAAAGGCTCATCTTGTAAGATATGGCGTTAATTTTATTACCATTCGCCATTATGTCCCAGTACCCTATTTTACTGTCCTTCTCTAGGAACTCAGAGAACGGCTTTGCTAGTGTATAAATCCCAGTGGAGATGCCCTATTTATTCAGTGTTGCCTAAATCTTTTGTGCCCAAAGGATTTCTTCTAGTTGCATTGTTCCACTGTGATATTTTAATATTCTTTGGGTAGTGATATAGGTAGTTCCAGCTACAAAGATGCTCAAACATACAGCAATTCTTTGCCCCATCAAAACAGCTTTATTTAATATGGCTCTTCCTTTAGTTGGAGAAATCAGTCACATTTGGAAATTATAAAAATTTCCTTCCAATGTGGTGGAAAAATTTTAGCAAGTATAAATGTCAACTCTAAAAGTACTGGCTAAATTTAACTGCAGACTTCCACATTTATAATTGAGATATATTATGTGAGGTGAGATTTAAAGTGAATAATAGGTGCTTCCTCAGTAATTCTTTTTTTCTGTCAAGGAACCCCTTTGTTATGTGCAGGTTTAAACTATAATCTTAATTATTCACATGGCTGTTAAAAATGATTTCTAATAAATCGATGCTTCTCAAAATATGGTCCCTTTGCTAGCAGCATCAGCCTCACCTAGGAACTTCTTAGGAAGGCAAATTTTCAGAACCCAACCCAGACCTCCTGAATCAGAAAATCTCCAGTTGACTCTGATGCAGCTAAAATTTGAAATCAACTGTAATAAATGATCTAATTTAGAAAGAAAAGTTGGGTATGAGACGTGAACTCTCTAAATTGCATAAACATACTGTTTCCACAGAATACTTGCTAGAACTTACCATCAAATGATTTTATAAAATTTATACTAAGAAGCAACACATCAAACAGGCATTCAAAATTAATTGTTGAATAAATGAACGGATTCTGTGCAGACATAGTTCATATATATTTTATAGTAGTATAATAATTTAAGGTTTTTTTTTAATGATCCAGCGTGCAGCATATTTGAATGCTATTATTAACATTTAAGAGAAATGCTAATACATTTTACATTTTTTCCCTAAAATGCTAATAAATATAGACTAGACTGTGAGTTTTATGAGTTTTTGTGAATTCTTTAGTTTCTAAAAGAAGCATAAAACTTCTGTAAAGTTTATAGTGTGAAAAATAAAATTAAATTTCAGAAACTGATCTAGTTCAGGACTTGGTCATCAGAAGTTATAAGCAATGGCTTTAGTTCCTTACCTGTCAAAGAAAAATAAAATATTTACTTCATATGTTGTTGTTGTTATTAGGTACCATTGAGTCAGTTCCCACTCATAGCGACCCTATGTACAACAGAACAAAACACTGCCTGGTCCTGTGCCATCCTCACAATCTTTGTTATGCTTGAGCACATCATTGTTGCAGCCGCTGTGTCAATTCATCTCTTTGAGGGTCTTCATCTTTTTTGCTGACCCTCTACATTACCGAGTGTGATATCCTTCTCTAGGGACTGGTCCTTCCTGATAACATGTCCAAAGTATGTGAGATGAAGTCTCCCCATCCTTGCTTCTGAGGAGCATTTTGGCTGTATTTCTTCCAAGACAGATTTGTTTGTTCTTCTTGCAGTCCACAGTATATTCAATATTTATTGCCAACACCATTAATCTATGGCATCAATTCTTAAGTCGTCCTTATTTGTTGTCCAGCTTTCGCATGCATGTGAGGTCATTGAAAACACCATGGTTGGGTCAGGTGCACCTTGGTTCTTAAAGTGACATCATTGCTTTTCAACATTTTAAAGAGGCCTTTTGCAGCAGATTTGCTCAGTGCAATATGTCGTTTGATTTCTTGTCTGCTGCTTCCATGGGTGTTGATTGTGGATCCAAGTAAAATGAAATCCTTGACAACTTTAACCTTTTGTCTGTTTGTCATGATGTTTCTTATTGGTACAGTTGTGAGGATTTTTATTTTCTTTATGTTAAGGTACAATCCAAACTGAAGGCTGTGGTCTTTGATCTTCATCAGTAAGGGCTTCAAGTCCTCTTCACTTTCAGCAAGCAAGGTTGTGTCCTCTGCATATCGTAGGTTGTTAATGAATCTTACTCCAGTCCTTATGCCGCATTCTTGTTCATATAGTCCAGCTTCTTGGATTGTTTGCTCAGCATACAGATGCAGTAAATATGGAGAAAGGATACAACCCTGACACACAGCTTTCCTGATTTTTAAACCACTCATTGTCCTCTTGTTCTGTTTGAACAACTGCCTCTTGGTCTATGCACAAATCCCTCATGAGCGCAGTAAAGTGTTCTGGAATTCCCATTCTTCACAATGTTATCCATAATTTGTTATGATCCATGCAGTCGAATGCCTTTGCATAGTCAATAAAACACAGGGAAATGGCTTTCTGGTATTCTCTTCTTTCAGCCAAGATCCATCTGATATCAGCAATGATATTCTCATTCCATGTCCTTTTCTGAATCCTGCTTGAATTTCTGGCAGTTCCTTGTCAATATAGTGCTGCAGCTCCTTTTGCATGATCTTCAGCAAATTATATTTCTGTTTGATATTAATGACATTGTTTGATAATTTTCACATTCTTTTGGATCACTTTCTTTGGAATGGACACAAATATGGATCTCTTCCAGTCGGTTGGCCAGGTAGCTGTCTTCCAAATTTCTTGGCATAGACGAGTGAGCACCTCCAGCACTGCATCTGTTTGTTGAATCATCTCAGTTGGTATTCTGTCAGTTCCTGGAGCCTTGGTTTTTGCCAGTGCCTTCAGTGCAGCTTGGACTTCTTCCTTCAGTACCATCAGTTCGTGATCATATGCTACCTCTTGAAATGGCTGATTTTGACTAATTCTTTTTGGTACAGTGACTTTGTATTACTTCCATCTTCCTTTGATGCTTCCTGAGTCTTTTAATATATTCCCCATAGAATCTTTCAATATTGCACCTCAGAGCTTGAATTTTTTCTTCAGTTATTTCACCTTGAGAAATGCGGTTTTCAAACTCCAGGTCTTTGCACATTTCATTATAATATTTTACTTTGTCTTCTTGAGCCACCCTTTGAAATCTTCTGTTCAGATCTTTTCCTTCATCATTTCTTCCATTAACTTTAGCTACTCAGTGTTCAAGAGCAAGTTTCAGCATCTCTTCTGACATCCATTTTGGTCTTTTCTTTCTTTCCTGTCTTTTTAACACCGCTTGCTTTCTTCATGTATGATGTCCTTCATGTTATTCTACAACTAGTCTGGTCTTCAATCATTAGTGTTCAATGCATCAGATCTATTCTTGAGACAGTCTCTGAATTTA
>NW_004444108.1:5847111-5847914 GCF_000243295.1 Trichechus manatus latirostris | reverse complement strand
AGACAGACAGATAGATAAGTGAAAATTTTAGGCCTCATAGGTCCTGTTAAAAATTAAAGTCTTCATTTTAATCACACTCTTGAAGACTTTTAATAGGGGAGTGATATCATATTATTTATTTTTCAAAAAAGTCGCTCTGAAAGCCATGTGTACTACAGATTTTAAAAGAGGAAGAATGAATGTGATAAAATTGATTAGGAGGCCAATCCAGTAGCCCAGGCTAGAGCTGATGGTGCTTGGATTAGGGTGGTGGCAATAGAGATGGGTAAAACTGAAAAAGAAGATTAGAAGTATTTGAGGGAAAATCAGCAGGATTGAATATGGCTGTAAAAGAGAGAGATGTTTCAAGAAGGACTCCTAGTTTTTTGATGTACACAACTGCATGGAGGGTAAGACCTTTTGCTGTATTAGGGTATGTTGGAAGAGAATCACTTTGAGTTGATACATTGGCAGATGGAAATTCGTGTCTGAAGGTTCAAGAAGCTTCTGCTGAAGATATAAATTTGGGAGTTGTCTTAGTTTCCTACAACTTCCATAAAAAATAACACAAAGTGAGTGGCTATTAAAGAACAGAAATATATTTTCTCACAGTTCATGAAGCTAGAAGTCCAAATCAGGGCTGTGTGGATTCCTTCTGAGGGTTCTGACAGAGGAAGTAGTCCATCCCTTCCCCTAGTTTCTAGTGACTGCTAGTAATCCTTGCTGTTCATTTGCTGCTTATAGATGAATCTGCCTTCGTAGTAACATGATGTCTGTCTTCCCCTCTGTGTGTGACTCTGTTTTTGGGTCTGTTCTCCACTTTT
>NW_004444108.1:5844096-5846046 GCF_000243295.1 Trichechus manatus latirostris | reverse complement strand
TTCTCTTCTGGCAGAAAGAATCACATTAACACAGTTATTCCATGTGTCTCTTATTTTCATCGATAGTGATAGCTGGGGTATCTTGGAGAAAACCATACCTCTGTGGCCTAGAATTTAAGATTGTCAATCACTCATTGATTTCTAGGTTAAAATGGATTTAGAACCTTCGCATTGGATACTTTTTACTCCACTTACTTCTATGCAAAAGCTAGCTGGTCATCTCTTCTGACTTGGGGCCTAATGAGGGGCCTATATATGTATTTTTTTTTCGTAAGACAGTGTCAACCCTGTTCTCAGCTGTTGTTGGTTTGTGGTGGTGTTATGTGCCCAGTCGATTACAACTCACAGTGACCCTATAGGATGAGTAGAACTGCCCCATAGGTTTTCCTAGGCTATAATCTTTATAGAAGCCCTATTTAAAAATGTGGATCTACCCTTAATCAGGAAGCTGAATAATCTGCATGGCTGGTCCTTGTCAGATGTTATAACCTCAGACTTACTGATAATCCATGCCTATCAGAAGCCCAATTGGTAAAAATGATATTTATACAGAATTGCCTGGAGCTTATCTATTCATATAGTAATTCTAAATTCTACCCTTCAATTTTGTGAAGCCATCTGAGACTCCTGTTTTGTATATTATTCTTTCTCTTAATTTTATCTTAACTACCTAACTTCAGGGCAATATATCCATTTCCATATTTGTAGCCTGTGTTATTATATATATTGTGAAAGCTGCTTTATGAATTTTTGAATGAGTTTGTGCCTAATTAAGTGAATACAAGATGGAGGCCCTTATTTGCCAGATGCTCATAATTGAATGAGATATACAAATATGTAAACATATACTTACACAAAGATAAGTGCTGTAAAATGGCTTATCCTTCTATTCATTTCCAAATATTAAGTTAATCAGTAGTATAAAACTCTCCAAACTTGCTGCTAGCTCTTTAAAAATTAAACTGCCTAATGACCCCTAGAGATTTTATCTAAATTAACACTTAAATGAAAACTAGAGCCAGGGAAGTGGGCGTTCCTTATTTTATGTTTATCCAGGATTCACACAAATTACAAATTAACTGCTAATCAATCTTAAAAGTAGAATTTCTTTTTTGTCAATTATTAAATGATTATCTCACCTTTTTATTGTCCATCACCTTTTTCACTTTTGTCAATGAATTTAGAGTCAGAGAAGAGGTCATTTATCAATTCATATCTATTCTAGAGGGAAAAGGGGTTTTAGGAAAACATATAATAGGAGAGGCAGAATTATAATGAAATATTACTTCCTCTTGATACAGGTAGCTGGTTTTGCTTAGGGTAAAATATATATTTTGCCTACAGACAGAGGCCAGAGGGAGAATAAAATAAAATCACTTATACATTAGTTCTTACCATTCTAGCTTCATAGGGAACTTTTTTAGAATCTAGTAAAGTTGTTCTATGTAACGTTTTGACTCAGTAGAGCCCATACTTTATGATGTCAGTGGGAGCTGAGAGAAAACATTTGAAGCTGATCACCTATTTTGAGATGTTTATTTCTTTATTACCATTTTCCAGGTCATGTTTATTAAATCATTCTCAAGAATATGATTTTATAGGTCTCCTTGTGATTACTGTAGTCTGGTAAATGCATTGGGGTGAGTAATGCAGTAGAGTGGCAAGTGTAAAACCCCAAACCACAGAGTGTGACATGAAGGAGAATGAACAAGAGTCTCAGGTTTCTGGAACTCTAAAGAGGTATTGGAAATAGAGAAGCAGACAAAAAACCTGGGAAACACATGAAGCAGAATTTTAGGAAATGTGTAATTGATGTGACTAGAGAACAACATTAAGGCCTAGCTATTGAGGAGGTTATTTTTATAATGTCTTTGCAGTGTATTCCCTGCAAAAACCAAACTCTGTCTGCATATCCACTTAGAGGCTCCTTAATGTACTGAAGTTTCATTG
>NW_004444108.1:5838084-5843117 GCF_000243295.1 Trichechus manatus latirostris | reverse complement strand
GGAATGATATTATACCTGTGGTAACTTTATTTCTCATAGGAGCACCTGCCAGTCTGACCCCCTGCTGACTGGTAGTTAAAGTGCTTGTTGTGCAATATTCCTCATGACACTTGCTAAAATCGTGTACCTAAATACATCTCAATAATGTAATGATGTTTCTTCCTTCATTGAGGAGAGCTGGAAATAAAATTTAAGTCACTAACATAGAACTTTGTGTTCCTTGGAGAAAAATTTCATTTAAATGCAGGGTAACATTTGTAGTGTGCATTTCATTTTAGTAACTTTCATTTCTTTTAAAATCAGAGACTCTCAAAATAAAAATGATACCTCTGTCCTCTCCGGCACGTAAACACATTCAATTCTCTTTGGAGTCTCATGCATGACTGGTGCTCAGGAAATGTTAAATAGCAGCTCTCCTAAAGCCATGGAGGGTTACTGGCTGATACAGCTTTGCACCTGCTCCATTACACAATTTATGCACCAGAAGGGGATTTGCTTTGCCCTTGAATTATCTGCCAATATAATGCACTTACAGTGCTAGGCAAAGAATGATTGACTAATACATATTGGTTGATAATTGTTGTTAATTTCTTCTGCTTACCTGAGACAAATGAACAATATCTATCTTTAGAGCCACTTACTCTCAAGACCTAAAAATTAGTAACTGTGAGAAGAAATATATAGGCCCATTAAAAATTTCTAACCTTTTCAAGGATTAATTTCTTTAGTACAGTTGATGAGCTATTTATTTCCTTAAACAGTCCTTATTGATATCCACTCATGTACTGAATTATTTTTAAAAGAGTTTTTTGATTATTCTTGTTTTTTTTTTGTTTGTTTGTTTTTGCTGTAAAGTCATATTTTCCTCTTTTTTACCATCATCTACTGGCCCTAGGGAGCCCTGGTGGCACAGTGGTTAAGAGCTATGGCTACTAATCAAAAGGTCAGCAGTTTGAATCCACCAGCTGCTCCTTGGAAACCCTATGGGACAGTTGTACTCTGTCCTGTAGGATACTGTAAGTCAGAATTGACTTGATGACAACAGGTCAAAGTGTACTGGCCCTAGGCGACATCCACACATTTACTGAGACAACTCTCCACCGAGAGATGTTTTGTTCTGCACTACAAAATCCACCATCTTTCTAGGATATATTTTTATCCTTGTGGATGTCTCAGTCAACATGCAGATCTCACAGTTCCTTGACCTTCACTATTTAGGAAGAAATGATACATTCGAACTGTGATGTTGAGGAAGAATATTAAATATACAGTGGACTGAGAGAAGAACAAACAAATCAATCTTATAAAAAATACATCCAGAGAAAAAAAGAAAAAATACAACCAGAATGCTCCTAAGAAGTGAAGATGGCGAGGCTGTGGTTCGTATACTCTGGACACATCATCAGGAAAGACCAGTGTCTAGAAAAGGACATCATCATTGGTAGAGGGTCAGCAAAAACAAGGGAAACCCTCAATGAGATGGATTGGCACAATAGCTACAATAATGGACTCAAACACACCAATGCCAATGAAAATGGCACAGGATCGGGCAAGGTTTTGTTCTGTTCTACATAAGTTCGTTGTCGTGGATTGAATTGTGTCCCCCCAAAAATGTGTGTATCAATTTGTCTAGACCGTAATTCCCAGTGTTGTGTGGTTGTCCTCCATTTTGTGATTGTAATTTTACATTAAAGAGGATTAGTGTGGGACTGTAACACCACCCTAACCCAGGTCATATCCCTGATCCAATGTGAAGGGAGTTTCTCTGGGGTGTGGTCTGTACCACCTTTTATCTCTTGTAAGAAATAAAAGGAAAGGGAAGCAAGTGGAGAGTTGAGGACCTCATACCACCAAGAAAGCAGCACTGGGAACAAAGCACGTCCTTTGGACCTGAGGTTCCTGCACTGAGACGCTCCCAGACCAGAGGAAGATTGATGATACAGACCTTCCGCCAGAGCCAACAGAGAAAGCCTTTCCCTGGAGCTGATGCCCTGAATTTGGACTTCTGGCCTACTAGTCTGTGAGAGAATAAATTTCTGTTTGTTAAAACCATCTACTTGTGGTATTCCTGTTAGAGTAGCACTAGATGACTAAGACAGTCATCACGAGTCAGAGCCAACTCTATGGCAACTGACAACAACATGTATGCATAAGCAGTCCCCAGGTTACAAATGAGAACCATTCCTGAATCTGTCTTCACATCGAATTTGCAAGTAAGTTGAAACAGGTACATATGGTTCTTAGCATCAGTTAGTCAAATGTTTATCTTAGTATACAGTATATATTTTACCTTTCTATGCATATAAAACACTTAAGAAACACTTCCAAACTATTCACTGTTTTCATGAGCATCACAAAGTAGTATGTGTATTCTTTATTACAAAACACTGTATTTAACTTAGAGGCAGTCTGTTCTTAAGTATGAGTTGTCCATAAGTTGCCTTAAGTATGAGATGTTCGTAACTCGGGGACTGCCTCTGTGTGCGTGTGTGTGTGTGTGTGTGTGTATGTGTGTATGATTATTATTATTGTGAGACAGAAACCTTGTAATGACCACCCAGTTCAAGAAATAGAACTTTACCAGAGTCTCTTCAAGTGTCCAATCCCAATCAAAATCAACTACCTCCTGCCAAAATTAACAATTATCTTGACTTTTATAACAATTTTTATTTTATATATTCTCTTTCCTACAGTTCTTTATAGTTTTATCTTTA
The DNA here is from genome assembly GCF_000243295.1 of Trichechus manatus latirostris. Taxonomy (NCBI): domain Eukaryota; kingdom Metazoa; phylum Chordata; class Mammalia; order Sirenia; family Trichechidae; genus Trichechus; species Trichechus manatus. Next base: position 5,840,403 of record NW_004444108.1, on the reverse strand, counting down.
AAATGTTAATTCCTAGACACAGTAGTTTATTTTTGCCCATTTTTTGTTTTCCTTCTGTCTCAGTCATCTAGTGCTGCTCTAACAGAAGTACCACAAGTGGACAGTTTTAACAAAGAGAAATTTATTGTCTTCACAGTTAAAGTAGGCTAAAAGTCCAAATTCAGGGAATCAGCTCCAGGGGAACGCTTTGTCCATCGTCTCTGGAGGAAAGTCCATGGTCCATGTCATCAGTCTTCCTTTGATCTGGGAGCTTCTCTATGCAGGAACCTCAGGTCCAAAGGACACGCTCTGCTCCCGGCACTGCTTTCTTGGTGGCATGAGGTTCCCATGTGTCTCTGCTCACTTCTCTCTTTTATATCTCAAAAGAGATTGCATTAAGACACTAATCTTGTCAACCGCATCAGTATAACCTCATCACAGTGATAGAATTTATAACACATGAGGAGATCACATGTAATCTCATCATAGTGGTAGAGTTTACAACACATAAGGAAATCACATCAGATAACACAATCATACAATACTGGGAATCATGACCTAGCCAAGGTGCTACACACATTTTTTGGGGGACACAATTCAATCCATGACACCTTCCATCTCTGTATTTTTTTACAATTTATCTGTTGAGGGAGGCCGTTTGTAGAGTTCCCCACCACCTAGGTTTAGTTGGTTGCATGCTTCTGGTGCAGTTCAGTGCATTCCTCCACCTTTCTATTTTTACACATTGGCAGCTGGATGCAGAGACTTGATCAGACTCAGGTTTGATCCTTTTGGTAGTTGTGTGGCTGTCTCTGCTTTTATGATGTTAATATTTGTTGACAGCCAATGTCTGGATTTCTCAGTGTTCTACTATATACTCTGTATAACTTAAGATGTTCTACTATTTTTACTCCATTGAACCTTTTCTTCAGCTACACCAAGAGGTGGTTGCTCTACCTCTTCCTATTTTTCCAATCTCTGAATCCTTTTCTATTCAATCAGAATCTTGAGATTAATCAGTCACATTGCAGTATTCAATAGTGTTGTCATTTATCTTGTCCCTTTGTCCTTTTTCTGAACAATTCCTGTCAGAGCCTGCATTGTATGTTAAGCTAACTTTTGTGTTTCTTTTTCCTTGAATCTATCTACCAAGCATCACTGAAGATTGACAAATTGATTTGATAGATATAATTAGAGACTTATAATTTCCAAATTCTTTCAAATATTAAGGGTTGAGTTATTAATGTGCATTGCTTATTCTCTTAATTTGTCTGCACTTACCTCTGCTTTCAAATCCCACCATAGCAAACTCAAAATCATCACTAGTCTTCAGAAGCCCTCTAGCCACTCCCCTCAACTTTTAGCAGATCCCCTTTTATGCTAATTCTGAAGAAAAATAGACTGTATTGCATACTCTCTCTTTTTTCCCGATTCTAACTTTATTGACGTTAATTCTTTCTTCCGTCCCATCGCTCCTTTTCAATTTCTCTCTTGTGTTGCATTTTTCAATATGTAATAACTTTTCATGACCCTGCAGCCTTTCAGTTAAAATCAGAATCTGTTCTTGCTCTCTCTCCATTCCCTTATTTTCCATTTATTCCTCAACACATTGCCACCAGGCCTTTGCCTCTCATCATTCTGCTGAAAATACATTCCTCAGTCTCTTTCCTAATTTTATCTCTGCTAATTTCCTATCTAACAGCTAAGCTCCATGGACTATTTCCTCTAAAGCATTTTGTTTATGTTTAATACAAGATTTTATTTTACTTATTACATTGTTTTTACTTATATAGATTCAGTAATTTCAATTGTATATAAATATAAAGGATATGGGAGTTTTTGCAGATGTTATTTCCATTGACTTTTCCTTTTTTTGAAACTCTCTTTGCTTCTTTAACACTAATATTTCCTAGTATTTTTCAGTTCCTTTTAATGATGCTTCTCTTCCACTAACTGCCAAGTTTTAGTGATCGTCAGCATTCTTTCCTATGGCTCCTTCTCAGCTTACTTATTCTTCCTGGGTTGTCCATTATATTTATGTCTTTTTTCTATCCACATTTCTCATTGTCTTAATTCAGAACTTCATCTTATCTGACTCACACAGTTTTAACTAACAAGCTTCATCACTATCAGTATCTCAAAAAAATTATGACTATTTCTTAAGCATCCTCATATTTCTAGTATATCAAACTTAATGGGTCCTTAATATCAGAATGAGTAGGTACTGAAGTGAACTCCTTTAGAATCTTAAAGAATAGAGTATTATTTAAATTTTAATGTCTAGGAACTTTAATGTAAGGCAGATAATTTTATGATGCCATTTTATTGCTGGATGTTTGA
>NW_004444108.1:5835215-5836458 GCF_000243295.1 Trichechus manatus latirostris | reverse complement strand
ATAAAGAGTTTATTCTTTATTTGTCAAGATTATTTTAATTGAGAGTGACAGAAATTCACATGGGACTAGCATAATCAAAGGGAGAATTAGTAGGTAGATTCTGGAGGTATCTAATATAATTGACAGTCAAATTCTAGGACAGAAAGGGATCCAGCTGGGCCTGAAGGACAACTAGTAGACAAGACTTAAACAGCATGAGAGCTCTCTCTATGTCCTGTCTATGTTCTTCTCTGAATTTCAGCTTCATTCTCTTTTACTGTATAGATGCTTCATGGCTACTGTTAGCTAACATGTTTATTGTTAGCTCTGAATTTCATATTTATAGCTTGCATCAGTTTAAAAACATTGCAAGAAAAGACCCTGATTGTCATGAATTAGGTCATATTGTCTTACCCTGATCCATTCAAATGTGGGAAGGCCAAAGTGGTAATGAAAGAATATAAAATAGCTTCTCCCAAAAGAAAAGTGCAACATCAAATATGAAGAGAGAATGGTATCCATTAAGCATGCTAAATATTTATCCTTTATCTTTTCATTCTTCAACACAGACCAGGACAAAAGCCACTTCTTATAAATAAATATACAAACTTTCCCTAGCAATTCTTCTGTAATATACAGTAGACTTGAATTGTTAAACACTCACATACACACACACACACACACACACACACACACACACACTGCATTAGCTCCCTAAATAAACGAAGGAATTTTTGGCTCTTCTACTTGTCTGAAGATGGATTTTAATAATCTTTAATGATTTGTTTAGTAATTTTTCTTTGTCTGAAAGTCAGATTTACTGGGCAACAATCCAGCACCAGTCCTGGAATTCCATCAGCTCCCTTTTAAGAGACGAGTCCAACTTTGTCTCAGTCTCCTCCTAAAGTAGCTGTTTTAATGATAAATTATCAGTTCCCATTGGCCATACAACTGTTTTCTTCCTTCTAAATTCTCAGATGAATACCCTTTGATGTTTGTGATTTATTGCAATATTGCAATTAATTTCTTGAGTTATTTCCAACAATGGCATCAGCACTTTCTATTTATTCTTGACGTTATGTTCATGCTAGATACTTATCTCTCTCCAGAGATAAAAAGAAAAAGAATAAACAACTTTTTTCAATATATATTTTTATTTGTTTTCTTGCCTCAAAACATATGAAAATACATAAACACCTATATCTTAACAGTAAAAAAAAAAAAAAAAAGACAAAAAACTGATAGTAGTTGCATATAAGGAGAG
>NW_004444108.1:5833086-5834236 GCF_000243295.1 Trichechus manatus latirostris | reverse complement strand
TACCCTCCAATTCTTTGAAGTTGTCCCCATTGGCTGAACTCTATCAGAAGCCAAATATAGAAGGAACATGCTTGATATAGTTCAGAGAAGTCAGCTTCAAGGGACGCAACGCAGAGTGGATAAGGGTAGTTAGTGGATCTGAATGGACAATGAAAACTAGCCAGAACAATAATTAATATACAACACCTTCAATCCAGTTTGTTGCCACAAAACATAACCACAAATATTCAGTCACTGCTCAATTTTGATTACATGTTTGATTGAGAAAAGTAATATCTTGGAGCTGCGTTATAGAGCTTTTGACTCATTTTGCATCTACAAGTTCTGTATGTTATCTCTGAATTAATTCCCATAATTAGCGGGACTATATTTTCTTAAACTCTCCATGTCTAATAGAATAACTATCCTTAAGTTATGCTTTGATGTTATCCCATCAAAGATTGGGCCCATTGGTTAACCATTACATGTATATTAGCAACTGTCTGTAAATGAGTAAGAAGGCTTTGGCCTAAGAATTAAATAAGATAGTTCATATGAAACATTTAGCATGTTTCTTGGTACATCACAAACATTGGATAAATGTCGGTCATTGTTTTTTTAACTGAGGTTGAGTAACGCTGCAAGAAACTACCCTATGAAAGCTGTTCCTAAAGGTATTACTGCATATAGTTGAGCATCACATTATTTGTAGGCCAATGAGAAATTTATTTCACATGTTTTCATAAGTATATTTTAAATATATACTAGCATTTATTTATAAATATACATTTTTCCATTAGGAATGTTGTGAATTTTATAACTCATCATCTTTCCTTTAGTTTTGGCTACTAGACAGCTCATAGTTAATGTGTTCACATCTCAGAAATTGATGAAGTACCTTTCAGTTCACACGTCTTAGGCATTGTTTTTTTAAAACTTTTATTGTACGATTTTTATAAAATTAAGTGAGATATAAACATATAAATGAATACGTCACCCTGGAACTTGGATTATAGTTATGTGTGAATGCCACTACATTGTGAACTTGGGACAATGTCTGTGTTAGTTTCATCCCTTAGGCGTACAAGTAATATTTGTCAAATTGAACTGGATAACATTCTGTTCATGACACTAATTTGGCATTTTGAAAGTTCCATGGGGGAAGAGTAAA
>NW_004444108.1:5825322-5831409 GCF_000243295.1 Trichechus manatus latirostris | reverse complement strand
TGGCCCCACTTCTCTGTAAGAGTTGTGTTTGGCTACCGTCTTCGCCGCCCCATCAGTCGTCGCCTCTGCCACATATACACACAAGCAAAATAACATCTGATAGCATTGTCCTTAATAGTATATTTATAAGTGATATTCATCATAGTATTCTAAGACACTGTCAGAAATTCCTAAATTTCTCAGTCACATGGAATTCATATTTGGAATTCATATTTGGGCTATCTCATGTTCATAAAATATGTCAAGAGGTTGTGTGATCAGAGTGAATTGCAAAGCTGTTGGAGAGTACTCCAAGTTATTTTACAAACAATGTGTCATGCAGATATTTTAGTCAGCAGCATTGATTAGATCACTTTGCTGTAAACAACAGAAAATGTCATTGTAATCATGCTACACGTGCATTTTCAAATGCACGGTAAGGTGCGTTTTCCCTTATGTTGGAACAGTACTTAGAAAGATAAATGTATTTTTAAATGCTTTTGTTAAATGTTCATTTAGCAAACACTTATTGAGCACCTGCTATATTTTAGTCACTGTGTCAGGGCCTGGCAATGCTATAACAAGCATAATAAACTTGCTTTCTAGTGTAAACTTCCCAAAATGTTTATAGCCCCCAATATGCTGAATTAAACCAAGAACCTTTAACCGGGCATTCATATAGCTTAATTATATGATCCCAAACTAACTTTGCAGCCAAAAAGGAGTTCTCAATGAACACCTGTAATGCAGTCCTTTCCTACACTCCCATCAAAACCAACATTACTTACTGATCTTCTAATACAAATTAAAGACCTATGTTATGTACCTGGACTTCCTTGAGCCTTTCATGAACATCTACATAACTCCCAGCCCTACCATCTAGTGTCATCTCCTCATTATCAAACCACCCTTGTTATCACTTAGCATAATCTTCTTCGTATTAATTATTTAAACTTATCATCATATAAAATCATAGCTCTGTTAAGATGATATTAGTTCTTTTTTTTAATCCTAAATATCATGTTTGTTAGTGCTATATAAACATTAGACATACAATATATATCTGTGTCATTTAATTCAGTACAGTTTTCTAATCCACTTTAGCAAGAAGGAAAACTCATCTCATTCAATTAAAGTATCAATTTGTGCTTTTCTATGGCTAACAAAAATGTACGAGAGGATAGATAAGTATAGATATTCTAGATTAATTTTATCAACAAGGCATACTGAGATGTGTGGACAGGATTTGCCTCTTTTCCTCCCATCTACACACAGAAATGAGAGTTAAAGTATAACAACAACAGCAGCACACACACAAATCCATGTACAAAATTGCTGAAAGCAAAAGAAATCTCTTGGTGCCAGGAATAATAAGCAATATTATTGACAGAACACTGGCATGGTGTAGCAAAAAAATCAGAAGCATATATGGGCCTTTGGGTCTGAAGACTGAAGGAATGGGTTCTGTTACTTATAGAGGGATAGTTGATGTGTCCTTAATGTGCCCAAAGTGCCAATCTGGATGTATATTATATATGTGTTCAACGGAGCTGAAGGAAACCATACTTTAAGAATTAAAGAAAAGTATGATGACAGTGTCTCATCAGATAAAGATTTAAATAAAAATATAATTTTTTTTTTTTTTTAAAAAGAACCAAATGGAAATTGTGGGGTTGAAAAATATGGTAACTGAAATGAAAATTTCACTAGAGGGACTGAAGAGTAGATTTGAACTGACAGAAAAAAGAATCAGTGAGTTTGAAGATAGTTCAGTAGAGATTATGCAATGTAAAGAGAGTAGAGAAGGAAAAATGAAGCAATGAACAGAGCGTCAGAGAAAGGTGTACCTACCATCAAGTGCACAAACATACATGCAATAGGAATGCCAGAATGAGAGAACAGGGAGCTGGCTCAAGATGGCAGCTTGGTCACACACACCATGCTGTCCCCCTGCACCAAAGAACCAAGAAACCAAGTGAAACAGATACAGATGACAATCTGGGAAATCAGAACAGCAAACAGAAGGATGAATAATTAGATTTAACACCAAAGGGAAGGAGAAACTGGATGAAAACAGCAAATGAGGAGACTTCCAGACTGTAGGCACCCTGCCAGCCAGCCTCACGCAGCATGTCCATCTTGAGATAAAGTGAGCAGCATTCTCAGCTGAGGATCACAGGAAGGCAACTTCATGGAATCCCCAGTGGGAGACAGAGATACTGTGTAGACAAACCTGGAGTGAAGCAAGGTGAGCAGAACATGAACTGAATTTAAGAAGGGAAAGTGCAGGAAGGCAGTTGAGAGCCCTAGGGATCCAGGCTACCACAGAGCAGAAAGGGAGGCAGGAAATAGGGACAGGGCTACTCACTAGCAACAGCCCCTGATCATTTAGGCAGGTGGCGCTGGCAGAGTGAAGGGTCCTTGGAGTGGCAGCTGGAGATCCCTCATCTGACTGGACTCTGGACAGCATCCTCCCTCCTCGCATTTGGTTGGAGCCAGGTCTTGATTGCTGGCTGCACTCTGCAGGGAGTGCTCTGTTGCCCATACCAGAGACTAGGGAAACACGTTCCCTCCTCATCTCCCCCACCTTCCTGGGCCAGTAGTGTGCCCCCCCTCCTGTGACCAGAGGCTTGCACCCATCCTGCCCACCCCCACACCACTTCACCTGTCTGGAAGTCTGTAGCGCACCCCCACACAGCATCACACCTGTGCCCTGAGGCTTGTGCCCACTCCTTCCACCCTTAGGCTTCCCTGCCTGCCTGACATTCAGCAGGATGTGCTCCCACCACCAAACTGGTAACTAGAGGTGTGAAACTCCCCTCCATTGCCCCTGCTATCCCACCTGACCAGAAGCTGGTGGTGCAAGTTCCCATGCCCCCTACTGGTGACCAGTGACGTGTACTCTTGCTTCAGCCACCCTGCAACCACCGGTGTGCACACAGTGTTCAATCCAGTATCTGGAAAGTATACTTACTGGATCCACGCCCCAGTGACTGGCTGGACAGATATCGCCTCATCAGCATCATGACAAGCACCATCTACACCTCTGCCAAATGATGCCCTCATCCAACATCTGCCTGGCTGCAGCATCACACATCTCACACCGAAACAGTTTCTGCAGGCCATCTGCATTGCACTGAAACCGCTTGATGCCCTACCACCTACTGAGATGCCAATTCATGTATGCACAGTGAGCATTTGGGTAGCATTCCCTCACAGTGGACACAGAGCTGTCTTGCCTTGACCTCCAAAGGATGTTCTAACTGGTAGAACCAACCTGGAAGGACCCTACTATCCCACAAGGGCTATGAAGGTATTCTGACCACCCAACACTTGTCACTGAATAACAGGGAAAGAATCTGATCTCCCACATCCATTCAATCTAGTAAGGAAAGATATATGAGCCTAAAGACAGAGGACTCACACCTGAGTGTGACCCACCATACCCACTAGTGAGGGGAAATCATGCCCAGCCAACAGACACCACCAAAGTCACACATAGACTAGATCCACAAAACAACAATTAAAATAATACAAAGGAAAAAAGACATTATAAAGAGAAAAAGAAAAAAAAACAAACAAAATTCCAGGTACGTTAAAAAAAAAAAATCAACACAAAACCAACATATATAGAATCAATAAAGAAATATATAAATAAATTAACACCTTAACATCTCAGGGACAGCAAATAATAACAAATCATATGAAGAAACAGAATAAGATGACTCAAACAAGTGGGCAAAATAAACTGGGAGAAAACCTTCCTGAGGAAGAAATGTTAATAGAGCTACCTGATAAGAAATTCAAAAGATTTATATATAGGATTCTCAAAGAGATCAAGGAAAATACAAACAAAACCACAGGAGAATTCAGGAATACAATACAAGAACACAATGATAAAATAGACAATTAGAAACCATACAAAATTAACAAGAAATCCAGAAGATTAACAATAAAATATCAGAAATAGATAACTCAGTGGAAGGACATAGTAGAATTGAATCAATGGGAGAAAGAATCAGCAAAGTAGAGAATAAATCCCTTGATAATTTGTTTGAGTAACAGTCAGAAAAAAGAATGAAGAAAAATGAAGAGTTATGTGGGACACTACCAAGAGGAATAATTAATGCCTAATAGGAATTCCAGAAGAAGAGGAGAAAAAAAGTATAGAGAGAATTTTTTAAGACTTGGTGGAAGAAAACTTCCCTAGTATCATGAAAGATGAGAGGTTTCTGTCTTAGGCTGGTGTCTCTAGGATAGTAAAACTACTGAAGGATATATGTGTGTGTGTGTGTGTGTGTGTGTGTGTGTCTGTGTGTCTGTGTGTCTGTGTGTGTATATATATATATACATATATATAGAGAGAGAGAGAGAGAGAGAGAGATTTATATCAAGGAAATGGCACACACGGTTGTAGAGGCTTGAAAGTCCCAAGTCTGTAAGTCAGTTTGGAGGCTTCTCCTGACTCATGTAGTTGCAGGGGATGATGAAACCAAGATTGGCAGGTAAGATGACAGGCCTTTGGCTCACAGAATGTGGAGGCTGATGAATCTCAAGATCAACAGGTAAGACAGCAGGCTGCTAGCCCATAGGCTGCAGAGGCTAAAGAATAACAAGACTGACAGGAAAGCTGCTAGCTCAGGTCCCAAGAACTGGAGGCCAGATGCAGGATCCAGAGCAAGCAAAAGCCAGTGAGTTTTGCCAGAAAGTCCACATATATTGGTTTCAGGCCACACTCCCAAGGAAATTCCCTTTCAACTAATTGACTGGTCATAGCAGATCTCTTCATGGAGGTGATTACGTTATATCAGATCTCACTGTGGAGGTGATTACATCATTACAGAGCTGCCAAACTACGTCATAACTTCCAAACCACTGAGAATCATAGCCTAGCCAAGTTGATACACAATCTTAACCATCATAGTTTCCAACCAAGAAGCTCAACAAACTCTATACAGGATAGACCCTAAAAGAATGTCACCATGACATATAATAATCAAACTTTCCATAACCAAAGACAAAGATTTCTGAGAGCAGCTCATGAAAACTGAAATATCACCTACAAAGGGACACCAATAAGACTAAGCACTGATTTCTTGGCAGAAGCCATGCAGGCAAGAAGGTGATGGAATGACATATATGAAAACCTGAAAGAAAAGAATTGCCAACCAAGAGTCATATATCCAGCAAAAATGTCTTTCCAACAGGATGGTGAAACTAGGACATTCCCAGAAAAATAGAAATTAAGGGAATTTGTAAAAACCAGACTGAACTTACAAGAAATATTAAAGGGTATCCTTAGGACAAAGAGCCAATGACATCAGACAACAACCTGAGATCAAGACACATGACAACATCACCCAGATACCAACCCAAATAAAGAATTCTCAAAAGTAAAATAAAGCTGCAAAACTGAAAACAGGGAACAAGAGATGTCAATCTGTAAGCGATGACAACTTTAAAACAAAATGGGAGAATAAATGGTGTCGTATAGTCAAGGTGATATCAAGATATAACAGACTGTTTTAAACTTAGAAAGATAAAAGAAAGTTTCAGACTAACCACAAAGAAAATTAAAGAAAATCAAGAAGACTCAGTAAACGCAAAATCAACAACAATGAAGGAAATGAAAAGAAAATCCATAGGCAAAAAGATCTCAGCACAGAAAATTAAGTGGAACAAAGAAACCATTAACACCACTTAAAAAAAAAAAAAAATGGGAGCAATAAATTCATACCTATTGATAATCACACTAAATGTAAATGGTTTAAATGCACCAGTCAAGAGATAGAGAGTAGCAGAATAGATTAAAAAAAAACATGACCCATCAATATGTTGCTTACAAGAACACACTTTAGACATAAAGAGATAAATAGGTTAAAAATGAAAGGATGGAAAAAATATATCAAGGAAGTAGTAACCAAAAGAGAGCAGGAGTGGCAATAATAATCACTGATAAAACAGACTGTAAGTCAAAATCCATTAAAAGAGACAAGGGCAGTATATAATGATTAAAAGGTCAATCCACTAGAGGACATAACCATAATAAATATTTACACGCCCAATGACAGAGCTTCAAAATACATAAAACAATCTCTAACAGAATTG
>NW_004444108.1:5821168-5823396 GCF_000243295.1 Trichechus manatus latirostris | reverse complement strand
ACCATGGACATAAAAGACTTACACAAGGAAGACTATAAAACACTACTGCAAGAAACTAAAAAATATCTACACATATGGAAAAACATTCCATGTTCATGGATTGGAAGACTTAGCGTTGTGAAAATACCAATCCTACCAAAAGCGATCTATAGATATAATGCAATCCAAATCCCAACAACATTCTTTAATGAAATGGAAAAACTAGTCTCCAACTTTATATGGAAGGAAGTAGACCCCAAATAGCTAAAGCAATATTCAAGAAGAACAACAAAGTAGGAGGCCTCACACTTGTCGATCTGAAAACTTACTATACAGCTATGGTAATGGAAACAGCCTGGAACTCATTCAGGGACAGACACATAGACCAGTGGAACAGAATTGAGAACCCAGAAGTAAATCCATCCGTCTACGGGCAGCTGATCTTCTACAAATGGTCGAAGTCCATTAAATGGGGGAAGAAAGTCTCTGTAACAAATGGTGGTGGCAAAACTTGGTACCTGTATGCAGAAAAATGAATCAGGATTAATACCTCACACCTTGCACAAAAACTAACTCAAAATGGATCAAAGACCTAAATATCAAAGTTAAAACTATAAAGTTCCTGGAAGATAATATAGAGTCAAAACCAGGGTACCTAATTTGCAGCATAGATAGCCTATCAAACAAAATTAAAAATATATGAAGACAGAAGATAAATTAGATAACTGGGACTTCCTAAAAAATAAATAATTATGCTCATCAAAAACTTTACAAAGAGAATAAAAAGAATCTACCGGCTGGGAAAAACTCTTTGGCAATGATATGTCTGATAAGGGTCTAACTCCAAAATATATAGAAAACTTCAACAACTCAACAACAGAATGACAAACAGTCCAGTCAAGAAATGGGCAAAGGACATGAACCTACACTTCACCAAAGAGGACATTTAGGTGGCCAACAAATACATGAAGAAGTGTTTGCAATCATTAGCCATTAGAGGCATGCAAATCAAAACTACAATGAGATACTGTCTCACCCCTGCAAAAATGGCAATGATCAAAAAAATAGAAACTAACAAATGCTGGCAAGGCTGTGGGGAAATGGAAATCTTGTACAGTGTTGGTGGGGATTGTAAAATGGCACAACCACTATGGAAAATAATGTGATGCCTCCTCAAAAAGCAAGAAAGAGAAATACTTTATAATCCAACAATCCGAATCTTAGGTATATATCCTAGAGATATAAGAGCAATGACATGAATAGGCATATGCACACCTATGTTCATTGCAGCATTATTCACAATGGCAAAAAGATTGAAACAACCTAAGTGCCCATCAACAGATGAATGGATAAACAAATTGTGGTATATGCATCCAATGGAATACTATGTAACTATAAAGAATAATGAGGAATCTGCAAAACAACATGGATGCATCTGGAGGACATTATGCTGAGTGAAATAAGTCAATCACAAAAAGACAAATATTGTATGGTCCAATTATTATAAAATGTGAAGAACTGATATACACACAGAAAACAAAGTTCTTTGATGGTTACCAGGGATAGGAGGAAGAGGGAGGGGGAATCACTCTCTAGGTAGTAGATACTTGTTACTTTTGGTGATAGTAAAGGCAATCCCAAATATGGGTGAAGTCAGTACAACCTGACCAAGGTAAATAAAGACACTAAGAAGTACATGAGAAAAGGGAAAATTTTCAGTCAATGCTATAAAATACAATTTTGCAACAACAGTGAAAACAACCAAAAAACGTATGTGTGTGGTTGCATAGGTAGATGTGGATGCATATATGTGTATAGGAAGGCATATGCAAGTAAATGTATTTGCATATATAGGTGTATCTGTAGGCATACGTACATACACGTTTGTGTGTGCTGCATATATATTCACATATAAAACAAATCACATGGGGATGCAGTTAAAGAGGCTAGACATATCCAGACAACTGGCAAGATTGGTTTACTGAGTCAGAATGCTTGGGACCATAGTCTCAGGGGCAACTTAATAAATTGCCATAATTCATTTCACAAAGATGATGTTCTACATCCTAGTTTGATGAGTAGCATCTGGGGTCTTAAAAGCTTGTGAGTGGCCATTTAAAATACAACTATTGGTCTCTACTCATATGGAGTAAAAGAGAATGAAGGAAATCAAAAGCTCAAAGCAGAAACTAGTCCATAAGACTAGCCCACATGAACCACAGCATCTTCTAACCTGAGACTAGAAGAAC
>NW_004444108.1:5818850-5820025 GCF_000243295.1 Trichechus manatus latirostris | reverse complement strand
CATCAGAATTAGAGGAAGACTCATTAACAACTTGTGATATGCAGATGACACAGCTTTGCTTGCTGAAAGTGAAGAGGACTTGATGCAATTAACTGATGGAGATCAAAGACCACAACCTTTGGTATGGATTACACCTCAACATAAAGAAGACAAAAATCCTCACAACTGGACCAATAAGCAACGTCTTGATAAAAGGAGAAGACGTAGAAATTGTCAAGGATTTCATTTTAGTTGGATCCACAATCAATGCCCATGGAAGCAGCAATCAAGAAATCAAACGATGTAGTTCATTGGGCAGATTTGCTGTAAAAGACCTCTTTAAAGTGTTAAAAAGCAAAGAGGTAACCTTAAGGACAAAGGTGTGCCTGACTCAAGCAATGGTGTTTTCAATCATCTCATGTACATGTGAAAGCTGGACAATGAATAAGGAACACCAGCAAAGATTGACACCTTTGAATTATTGTGTTGGCAAAGAATATTGAATATACCACAGATTGCCAGAAGAATGAACAAATCTGTCTTGGAAGAAGTACAGCCAGAATGCTTCTTAGAAGCAAGGATGATGAGACTTTGTCTCACGTATTTTGGACATGTTATCGGGGAGACCAGTCCTTGGAGAAGGACATCATACTTGGTAAAGTAGAGGGTCAGCAAAAAAGAGGAAGACCTTCAACGAGATGGATTGATGCAGTGGCTGCAACAATAGGCTAAAGCATAACAGCGATTGTGAGGATGGCGCCGGACCAGGCAGTGTTTCATTAGGTTCGCTATGAGTTGAAACTGACTTGAGGACACCTAACAACAACAACACAGTAACTTTAAATTTAACATTTGGAGGAACCTTCAAATTGTTTTCCAAAGTGGCTGCACCATGCTACGTTTCTTCCTCCTTTGAATTCTCCTTTGAATTCTTGTAACACTTGATCTGTACTTCTGCTATGGCACCTATCAATATTTTTGTTTTTTTTTTTAGATTATAGTAGTTCTTATATGTACTTTTTTCCCCCCAATGGAGCATAAGTTTCTTGAGAGAAATATTTATGTCTGTACCCTCCATACACTTCCATACACATTATAGATAGTAAACAAATGTGTTCAACAAGCAATCAAATTGATCCCATCTTTAATTTCATATAGATATACTGCTGAATAAAATTCAGTTTATGGTAATATAT
>NW_004444108.1:5814858-5816029 GCF_000243295.1 Trichechus manatus latirostris | reverse complement strand
TGTCACTTTCAGTGCTTTGGTATCTTTGTGTTTCATGTTTTACTATCACTAGTAAAGAGGCAGGAAAATTCTGTAACAGAATATTTCAGCTATGGAGAAGTTCAGTCAAATTTTTCTCAACTCAAATTACTCTAGTTTATTTTAAAAATTATTATTTTAATGCATTCAAAAGAATACGTGTAACTTTGATGTAGAGTGTAAAACATAATAATAAATGAACACTCATGACCCCTGAACACTCATGAAACTACCGGTTAACCTAAAGTCTAAAATATTACCTATTGCTTTGACACTAACTCTTATGTTTTCCTTCAAGCGCATCCCCTAATTCCCCATTTCCAGAGGTTACCAAGATCCTGAATATTATGTATGTCTCCTGATTTTGTTGAGAAATAGATTTACTACATATATGTATCCATAAGTAAAATGTTTTTTATTTTGCTTGGTTTTGAGTTTTATAAAAAGTATCATGCACCTGAAACTTAAATTTTTTGCTCAACATTTTAAAGATTCCTCAATGACATTTCATATAGCTGTGAGTAATTCACATTCACTGCTATGTAGTATTCCACTACGAATATATCACAATTTACTTACTCATTCGTTCCAGTCAGGGCTCTCACAGGAAAACAGATGTCACTCTCTGTATAATAACTACAATGTATAATTAGGGGCTAACATGGCAATTGGGAGAAATAGGGAGAGGGACCTTAGGAAAGTTGCCACCAAAGGGCAGTGAAGATCTGAGGCAGAAACATCAGAGCAGGGGAGAAACCAGAGCTCCAGGCAGTTCTGTGAAGCTGGATAGGACTAGGAAGTGGGAGTTTTTGGAGAGATCTACAAAGCCTGCCAGAATCCAGAACTTGAATCTTGTGGAGAGGTCTGTGGGGCTCCTGCACCCGTGGAGTGGAATCTCATGTGAAGATCTGCAAAGTGACCGTGTGTGATCCCCACACCATGCCAAGAATAATGGACTCCAGTGTTTATGTCCGCCTTCCAAACTTCATGCAACTTCTTTTCGTTGACAAAATCTGACACAAAAGGATACCTGGAAGAGGGCCTGGGGAAGAGTTCCAGGATATAGATAGAAGTGTTGGTGATGGTGTCAAGTTGTCAGCACACCGTTCTTGTGTTGATGGGCATTTTCCCCCAATAGTTTTTGCTCTTACAA
>NW_004444108.1:5789015-5814076 GCF_000243295.1 Trichechus manatus latirostris | reverse complement strand
CATTCCCCCATATTTTTCTCCTAGAAATTCTAAAGTTTTGCCTTCCACACCTAAATCTAGAATCCATCTAGAATTCAGTTTTTGTTAATGGTGTGAGGTAGGAACCTAATTTTATTTTTTCTTACTATGAATAGCCAATTATGCTATGTATTAAATAGTCCCTCCCATCCTCAGTGTATTAGTTTTCTGTGACTGATGTATCTACCACCACAAGCTTAGTGAATTAAAAAAACACAGATTTATTGTTTTACAGTTCTAGAGATCAGAAGGCTGAAAGGGTCTCATGAGGCTAAAATGAAAGTGTCAGCAGGGCTCTGTTCCTTCTGGAAGCTCTAGGGGAGAATCTGTTCTTTGCCTTTTCTAGCTTTTAGAGGCTACCTGCATTCCTTGGCTCATGGCTTCCTTCTTGCTTCAAAGGTAGCAATTGCATCACTCCGACCTCTGCTTCTGTCATCACATCTCCTCTGAGTTTGCTGTCTCCCTCTTTAACATAAGGACACTTGTGATTACATTAGGTGCATATGGATAATCCAGGATAATTATCCCACCTTAAGATCCTTGCTTAACTTAATCACATCTGCAAAGTCCCTTTTGCCATGTAAGGTAACGTATTCACAAATCATGAGGATTATGATGTGGATATCTTTAGGGAGCGATCATTCTACCTGCCACACTCAGTGATATGTAATGCCACTTGGATCATTCATCATTTAATGTATGAAGAAATCTGTTTCTGGACTTTGGATTCCATTGTTTTATTTGTCTGTCTGTGCCCCAAGACTACACATATCACACAATCGTAATTACTATAGCCCTGGTGGTGCAGTGGTTAAGCGCTGGACTGTTAACCAAAAGGTTAGTGGTTAGAACTCACCAGCTGCTCTGTGGAAGAAAGATGTGTCAGTCTGCTGCCATAAAGATTACAACCTTGTAAACCCTATGGGGCAGTTCTACTCTGTCTTATATGAGTCGGAGTCAACTCAATGGTAATGAGTTTGGGTTTATAACGAATCTTGGTATTTGATAAGAATAGCCATCAATGTAGTCTACTTCTGAATGCTTTGGCTATTATTGGACTTTTTTCTGGCATCGTTTGTTGAGAAGACTTTACTTCTCGATTTGTTTGCCTGGCATTTTTGTTGAAAATCAATTGACCATCTAAGGATAGTCTATTTCTGGACCTTGTAATATTCCATTCATCCATTTACCTATGTGTATGACAATCCACACTGCAATACAATGTTAAATAGATGTGGTGGGATAAAGATATCCTTGTCTTGATCCTGGACTTACGGGAAAACCATTTAGTCTTTCACTCTAAGTAAGGATGTATTTCTTAGTATGAGACCATGGTAAAAAAAAAATAAAAATAAAAATAAGAGGAAGAAAATCCTGATTTAGAGAGCTCTGACATGACCTAATTTTTTTTTTTTTAATTGTGCTTTAAGTGAAAGTTTACAGTTCAAGTTAGTTTCTCATACAAAAATTTATACATACATTGTTATGTGACCCTAGTTGCTCTCCCTATAATGTAACAGCACACTCCTCCTTTCCACCCCGGATTTCCTGGGTCCATTCAGCCAGCTGCTGTCCCTTTTTACCTTCTCATCTCGCCTCCGGACAGGAGCTGCCCATTTAGTCTCATGTCTCTACTTGAGCTAAGAAGCTCACTTTTCACAAGTATCATTTTGTGTCCCATAGTCCAGTCTAATCTTTGTCTGAAGAGTTGGCTTTGGGAATGGTTTCAGTTCTGGGCTAACAGAGCGTCCGGTGGCCATGTCTTCTGGGGCCCCTGTAGTGTCAATCAGACCATTAAGTCTGTTTTTTTACTGGAATTTGAGTTCTATACCCCTCTTTTCTCCTGCTCCATCAGGGACTCTCTGTTGTGTTCTCTGTCAGGGCAGTAACATGACCTAATTTTATTTATCTTTGTGCTCCCTACTGCCAACATGGTTCTTGGCATTCTAAGCCCTTGTATTTTTTAATTAATCAGTGAATGATGACATGAAAAACTAGCTGGGTCATTTGATTTGGTAATATTCCCCTTAGTAGCATACATACATACATACTTTGATAGCTGTTCTTATTTCACCCGTTTGTAACCACCATGCAGGATGAGTACACAAATCAAAAGCATTTCCAGAATTTTCTATGTAGACAAAATGTTGTTTGTATATGCTGTATCTGTAGTCTTAGCTTTTCATTATATGTTCGCATCTTTTATTTGTTGATCCTAAGAATAACTCTTTAACACAGAGAATGTAAGAAAAATTGAGTCTCCTGTTCTGAGTTGTGAAATTTGGAGTAGAATGTTATGGACCTAGATAGTGTTTAAAAAAATAAATATTAAAATTTATTTTAAAAATCAACATAAAATGTTATTTTTTTAAATTGGGGAGTTGCCTGGACTTATGTTAAAATCTTTTTTATTTCTATAATCTAGTTGGAGAGAAAATGCCTTTGGAAATTTTGTAAACTAGAAGGATTCTCCCTAATTCTTTTCTGTTATGATTAATTTATTTTATTGTATAAGTTTTTCTTCTAAATGTTATGTGCAACATGTTGTTGATTTGGGCATACCTTTGCTATCTAATAAATGTCATATTAAAAATTTTTCTCATCTGTATATTGAATATGAAAGTAGGTCTTGGTCAAAACCAAACTTTAAAATTGTCAGAATGCTATCCATCATAGTTTAAATTTACTATTAGTAATGATTAGGAACCAGTGCAGATAGCCTACTGTACCATGAAGAATCAAGTTGTTCATTTTATATTTGTCCTTTCATGACATTTTCATTTCACTTAGGACTTAAGAACAGATCTTCTGAAAAAAAAAGTGTCCTAGACTAGAGGTCTGAAATATATTTATTTATATATTTATGGCATAACTTACTTCTCAATGGTTAAGTTTGAAGAAACCCATCAGTTATGCTTGGGTCAAATCATCCCTTTACTCTACCTTAAAACAGACTTTCTATTGATTTTGTTTCCTAGTTCAATTTTGTGGGGAAATTGCTTGGACCAAGAGGAAACTCCTTGAAGAGACTGCAGGAAGAAACAGGTGCTAAAATGTCTATCCTGGGCAAAGGATCAATGAGAGATAAAGCAAAGGTACTGAACTTTGAACTTGATATTTAACATATACGAAAGGTTACCTGTAACACTGGTGGTCAAATTTATAAGCATACCTGAATTGTTCTTCTGCCATTTCCTATAATACTCACCTCTGGAATCACCCTGCTATATTTTCTGATGTTTTCTCTATCTTCATAAAAGTCATTTATCGGCATTCTTTCCGAGATCATATGGTTCTATATTTTTATTCTCTTTGGTGCTTTGTGTAGGTTGCTATCATATCTTTTTGCTTTTTTTAGATCCTCTGCAGGATGTTTCTATCTGTCTATGTTCATTTTCTTTAATTCCCTGGCTGGATCCCTTTTCTCTCTTCAATCATATCACCTAATCACATCCATTGTATTGTTCTCCCATTTTATCTCTCTGCTCTTATTTCCCTTTGATCCTCTTACCTGAAGCAATTTCAAATACTTGCCTGCAAATCTAAGAGAATCTTTTTATTTCTTAAAATGTTTCAATGATATTAAACAGCTCACCTGACCTCCAGAAGAACAGTAAGCTAAGAAATATATCGAGTTTGATGTTTGAAATGATTTATTTCATATATGAACTACATCATTTCCCATTTTATAAAGTGATGGCAATTTTCTGTGTGTTAGAATTCTAACTTTGGAAGAAATAATAACTATTTGTAGAGATTTATTCATAAAGATTCTTTTAAAGTTTATTGGGGCAGGGTGGATGTGTTCTGTGGTGTCATTTGACCAGGCCATACTTACAATGTGATATGGTGTTACCATGGAAAATAAAATGTTCGATCATGTATTTCTGGCTACGGGACTACTTAGAAAATTGCTTAGGAGTTCTTTCTTTGAACTATTAATGATGCATCTCGAATGAAGGCATTTATATGGAGAGATGTCACTGAACTGGTGAATATATCATGCAGAAAATATTTTATTGTTATTTAAGAGTCTATATTTAAAGTTGACCAAGACACTCTAAATGGATGCTTTCTTAGAATGGGTCAATAGTCGACTCTGTAAATTACAAAATGGATAGTTTTTACTATCTTTGATTTTGGATAACTTTGGTTACTCTATACTGTGTGTATTTTCAAAAATAACTACCATCTTGCCAATCTTACTGCCTGTAGTTTCTTTGACTAAAATTTAGAAGAAATAATGTATTTGAGAAGTAGTAATGCCAGCATCTAGACGTGAGATAAGCTTTTGTCTTCTGTCACAAACCAGGTTAGATTTTTTTTGACATATGAGGAGAAATTGACACATAATAACCCATACTTGTGCTTTACAGATATTCATTAATAGTGTGTTATATATTCTCCAGGTTTCTCATATTCTCACAGTATAAACTCCATATTATGTGATTTTATACTTTTACACATTCTTTGCGGTTTAGGCCAGGCATAGTCTTACTAGGAAGGTTTCCCTGAACCCCTAGAAGAGGCTAAACCTTCTCTTACCAGTTATTGAAATTATCCATTTGTCTGTCTGTTTCTCTTATTAAACTATAAGCTTCCACAGGTCAGAGTTTTGTTTTTTTTTTTTTATTGTGCTTTGGATGAAAGTTTACAGAGCAAATTGGTTTCTCAGTAAACAATTAATACACATATTGTTTTGTGACATTGGTTACTAATTCCACAACATGTCAACACTCTCTCAGTTTTGACCTTGGGTTCCCCATTTCCATTTGTCCAGGTTTCCTTTCCTTTCCTGCCTTCTCATCCTTGCCCCTGGGATGGTATGCCCATTTAGTCTTATATATATGGTTGAACTATGTGTATTATTGTTTGTTTTACAGGCCTATCTAATCTTTGGCTGAAGAGTGAACCTCAGGAGTGACTTTAATGCTGAGTTAAAAGGGTGCACAGGGGCAGAGAAATTTCTCAGTCAGCTTTGCACACTCAGTATGTTGCCTCCACATAGTCTCTGCTTATCTTTTAAAGCAGATGGGTATATATTTTTCAAACCCATATATTTGGACATTTTCTTCTGTTCATAAAGTTTTACATTGGATTCCTGTTTCCTTGGAAGCATGTAAGATACCAGCATAAGCATTTGAAAATCTAGTAGGAAACAAATTTGCTTGTATTAAGTTCCCATGAAGTTTACCTGTTACTTAAAATCCAATATTTCATTGATTACGTTTTGGGTGATGTATCGTGTATGGTTATGCTTTGAGTGATTTCATATTTTTTTCTTTTGAAAATGAGACACAATAAAAATAGTGATGATAATGATGACATATAGCACTATATAATACATTTTTTCCAATCTAGTAGGGCATAAACAGCCAAGGGGTCAGTCACACAGCTAAAATCAGACAACAGGCATGGATATGAAAAAAAAATTACCTTAGAAATCGCTTGATTAAAATAAAAATAAGACTTTGGCAAACTATTAATTACTATGCTGCTGTTTTGTCTTTCTGCAATATGATCTGAACAGGAAAAAAAAGTTTTGTGATTTTACTTTTTTAACAAGTAAATAAAACATCTGATTCTGCAGTGGAAGTGTATATGTGTGTGTGTATAGGTACAACCACACAAACATGCACATATTCATTTATTAATAGAAGAAGTACTTGTTGGGCATACGATGTGCCATTCACAGTTCTAGTTGACAGCAAGGAACACAACAAAGATTTTCCCTTCTTGGAATTCACATTCCAAGGGAAGATACAGACAGTAAATAAGTGAATAAATCCATTTTATATTTTCAGGCATTGATAATTTTGATGGGTTTTAAAACAAAAACAGAAGGGAAAAGAGGCTAAAGCTGGAGGAAACAATATTTTGATGTGGTGATCAAGTAAAACACTGGATAATGAGAGGGAAGTAACAAGAGTAAGATCAGAGACTAGAGAGAGAATATAAAAGCCCTGAGGGAGAATCCGTATCTTTGTTGTTGCTGTTAGTTGGTGTGGAGTAGATTCCAACTCGTGGAGACCTCAAGTGCACAGAATAGAACTGCTTCATGGGGTTTTCCAGGCTGTGACCTTTCTGAAGCAGATTGCCAGGCCTGTCTTCCAAGGCACCTCTGGGTGGGTTCGAACCACCGAACTTTAAGCTAGTAGTCAGGTTCTTAAACATTTGAGCCACCCAGGGACTCCTACCTTTATAACCATATCTGTATCTATAAATACTATTACAGTTATAACCATACCTCTGTTTATAACTATATTTATTCCCATTCAACTACCACATGATTTTTTTTCCTCGCCTTTATAGCAAAAATCACTGAAAAAGTTATTTGCGATAAATTGCCTTCCTTGATTTTTTATCATTTTCCTCCTCAGTCCTTCTGACTGGATTTGCTTCCCAACCTCTAAGCCCAGGGCTTAGTCTTCAGACTTCTTTCTTCCCTTATGATCTTATGCCAACTATGTGGTGCTGAACCCAAAATGTATACATCTAACACCCCCATATATTTCTTAAGTTTTCGATTTATATATTTAACTATTTAGATACAACTTGGTATGTCCATGTGTATGTCTAACAGGCATTGAAACTTAAAATATTCAAATATATACATTCTCACATATATATATGAATGAAATATGTATGAATTATATGTTACCTGTATGTTTGGTATTTATATGTTTACCTGTCTATGAATTATGTATGTGTATACATATATATACACACACATATATACATATACATATATATACATATACATGGTGGTGCAATGGTTAAGAGCACACAAAGAGAGAAAATGAAACAGATCAAAAGGGTAAGAGAAAGAAATTAAAAGATTGGAAGAGATGCTTTTGCCTATTTTCAGCACCTTAGTGAACACAATATAGGCTATGTGGTCTCAAGACACCTCTCTTTTGTCTTATATTTATTCAAAAGCAAGTCTCATTGAAACAGGAAATGAAAACCAGCTCATATTTAGTTGAACAGTGCTTGGTGCTTAGTGGCTAAAGCCTACAAATGTTAGCTGTGTTTATTTAAAATTCATATCAGCATGCATTAAGGAAATCAACATGTCTCTGCAAATCTGTTTTTTTTTCCACATATTTATCCAATAATAAGAATAAAAAAATAAATGAAGCATTTCTTGGCCCTCCTTGTACACCTGCAGTCAACGCCTGGTCAGTGGTCCCCTATAGAGTCCCATAATCAGACGCCTTCATGGAAGAACTTGCTTGTTAAACTTATTTACAGTTAGTGGCTTGCTTCACTTTTCTAGGAAGCGATAGTGCAGATTATTTTTGTGTGTTATGTATGTTGTACAGGTGCTACACAATGTGTCTTTAACTTGCTCTTTAAAAACCAAACCCGTTGCCATCGAGTTGATTCCGAATCCTAATGACCCTACAGGACAGAGTAGAAGTGTCCCATAAGGTTTCCAAGGCCGTAAGCTTTACAGAAGCAGACTGCCAAATCTTTCTCCTGCGGAACGTCTAGTGGGTTTAAACCACCAATCTTTTGGTTAGCAGCTGAGTGCTTAACCACTACGCCACCAGGGTTCCTTCACTTACTCTTTACCTCACGATAAAAACAGATATTTGGATAATTGTGTAAGTCGGGACAAAATAACTGATAATATTTACTACAAATCTACTATGTGTTCAACAGTAGGTTAAATTTTATGCTGGATAGAAAATAATGATGAGACATGACTGAAGCCCTCACAGAGCTTGTAATTTAATTAAACATCCTGATATGTTTAACATTATCTTGAAAAAAAAGTTAAG
The DNA here is from genome assembly GCF_000243295.1 of Trichechus manatus latirostris. Classification (NCBI taxonomy): domain Eukaryota; kingdom Metazoa; phylum Chordata; class Mammalia; order Sirenia; family Trichechidae; genus Trichechus; species Trichechus manatus. Next base: position 5,806,271 of record NW_004444108.1, on the reverse strand, counting down.
TTTCAATCATATGGATTAGTAGGTAGAGAGGATGTCAAACACATTTAGTTTGATCAGAGTTCTTAATCCTTGGATAGGAAAATAGGAATTTCTCAGATTTGTTCTAGTCTTGTTGAAAAATTGTTTCTCACATGTATTATGATGTATTTCACGCTGCTCATTTAGAGTCCAAATATATCATAGGCTGGAATAACCTTAAAAATTTAACCGCAAAGAAAGGAGCCCTGCTGGTGCGGTGGTTAGGAGTTCAGTGCTAACCAAATGATCAGCAGTTTGAGTACGCCAGCCCTGCTTGGAAACTGTATGGGGCAGTTCTACTCTGTCTTATAGGGTCGCTATGAATTGGAATCGACTTGAGGCCCACAGGTTTGGTTTTGGTTTGGGTAGTGTAACTGTTAAGCGCTTAAACCTATCCAGAGTCTCCACAGGAGAAAGACCCGCCGATCTGCTCCCATAAGAATTACTGCCTGGAAAACTCTATGGGGCAGTTGCACTCTGTCACATGGGGTCACTATGAGTTGAAATCTACTCGACGACACCCAACAACCGTATAGAAAAGATTTCTAGTGTTCCATAGTTAAGAGGATTTTAACAAATTTAGCCTTTTAATTGTGTTTTTTGTTTTGTCTTGTTTTTGGTGGTGGTGGAAAACCATTCTTTTTGCTTAATTATACTTAGCCAATAACTCTGTAAGCAAAGGAAAAAAAAAAAAGCCAAATAACAAAATAAAATAAAATGTAGTAATACCCAAAGTAACATCAGTAGCAAAAGCCTGCTTTATATTCATGATTTCATATCTATATTGGTCAGACCCTGAGGGAATATATGAGTTCACAGTCTTCCTAAAACCATCCAGGAAGGCTTGAATAGATTCTAATTTTTAAGTTGTAAGGATAAAAGGTAGTCTTAGAGAATCCAGAAAGTAAAACATACAGTATGTTTGTAATATTTCAAAATACCTCAGGCACTTCAAAAATTCCTTTGAAGTTTAAGTCTTTCGTACACCGTATGGCCATTCTGTTCTAAATAGCCACACAGCTGCCTGATTCACCAGCAGTTGCTTGTAAGCAATCTTCAGGGGTGACTTACTGTAGCTTCAGATAGTGTTGCTATTTTTAGTGGTGCTGATGGCAGAGATGGGTGAGGGAGAACAGAGGAGGCAGTGGTTCTACAAGCTTATCTTTGAAAAGAGTGAGGAACAAACGTATTATCCGCAAGGGAAAAAACAAAAAACACTAAAGAAGTAAGAGAAAATCAGAACATGGCTGAACACGCCGAGACATGAGTGAGAAAATCGGAGAACATGAAAGCAGATTTCTTGCAGACATATCCATTGTCCTTAAATGGAAATCACAATGTTGCATATAAGTGATGGTGTAATAAAAAATATTTTGCACTTCTACTAATAAGCTTGGTTGAAATGATGGAAAGTAGTCTTAAAACAGGCTGGTGATTACATGTTAAAAGTAAAGTGCTTTTTGGTGGAGTTTTATTTGAAAATGTCTGATAATTCTCAAGGCAAACTTTTCTCTCTTTGATGTGCTAATATCATGAGCTGTTTCTGTTTTATAATATATCTTCTGTATTTGGTGATGGCTACTTTAGTAAATCCTTTCTGATTTCATGGCATGATTGATTTTCATAAACTAAAAAATCAAGGAAAAAGCTTCAAAGTGATACAACTGCCTGGTGGGCAAGTGGGCATCAATCCTGCACCAGTCACCCTTGTCTCATTTGGCTTCTGGGCTTTGCCCAACATCAAACAGCACAGTAGTCTCTCAAATCCTGAAGGGGTGAAGCCATGCTCATTGCTTGTCAGTCAGGCTGTGATTAGTTACATAGACTCCTGTTTCAACTGTTTAATATCCCGAACACCAAAGCAATTTGTAATCCTACAAAATCAGAGCCCAGACACTCTGACTTTTATTTTAGCTGTGCCCCTAATAAACTGCATAGTAGATCTACAGTATTTCTTTCTCAATTTCCCTCCTGCAGAAAAGAATGCAGAGCCCATCTTGACTTCCCAACAGAGATACAATAATAAGTAAATAATAACTATAATAATTTGCTTACATATCATTTGTGTATGCACAAAGATTAAGGCACATCTCATAAAGATAGGTAGGATTTTATTTTTGTTTTATTCACTGCATTCATTTACTTCTCTGATCTGAATTTTAAGGAGTTAGAGTAACAGACTAAAGATCCCCACTTGAACGGTGGCAAATGCGATAAGGAACATTATATTACAAATCAAATATATATTTTGTGAGGACACAGTGAAACCTGTCTCTCTATTCAACCAATAGAAGGTTATTTCAGCCTAGTTTATATTTGGACTCTAAATGAGCAGAGTGCAATATATCAACATACATGTGAGAAATAATTTTTCAACAAGACTACCTTCATGCCTTTTATGAATATAAATAATTTGTCATTTACTGTAGTGCTATGATCTTAAAATGGAAAAAAAAGCAAAGTCATAAATCTATCTAGGTTCATTTCTTCATAAGCTTTGATGACAGAGCATGAGATGGCAATGCTTTATGCATTGTAGATCAAAGTTACATATTACCTTAAATCATTAATTTCCTCTAGTCTGATTTTATTCACAACTAGGCATACTTGTTTTAATTTTTACAATTAAGACCTGATGTTTGAACGCTTTTGGGGACCCAATCTTGTAGCCATAAACCAAGGTCTATATATTAAAAAAAATAAATAAATGCTACTATTGGAGTAGCTTTTTGTCCATCATCAGTTGTTACTAGCTATGTAGACTGAACCCTTGTTTTCTGAGAGGAGCGAAATGAGGGAGTTACAAATCCAGAGTCTCTCCAGCCATATTTCAAGAAATTTTCAGTTGTTAAGCTATTGAGGAAATAAAACATACGAAAACTGGGAAATTTCTAGACACCTAACATTTTATAAACTACAACTACAGTTGTGTATTTCTTTTTCACTCCTGAGACAGGCCTAGCCCTTTTTGTCCTGAGCTTTACTGTCCATCTATTACCACCAAAATAAAAATGAAATATGTCATTGTTGTGGTTAGTTGCCATTGAGTCAGCTCTGACTCATGGCAATCTTATGTACAACAGAACAAAACATTGCCCTGTCCTGCACCATCTTTATGATCAGTGGTATGTTTGAGTCCGTTGCTGCAGGTATTGTGTAGTGCCTTCCAATATAAACAAAAAAAAAACTAAACCCATTACCGTTGAGTCGATTCCAACTCATAGCGACCCTATAGGACAGAGTAGAACTGCCCCATAGAGTTTCCAAGTAGCACCTGGTGAATTTGAACTGCTGACCTTTTGGTTAGCAAACGTAGCTCTTAACCACTATGCCACCAGGATTTCCCCTTCCAATGTAGGGTGCTCATATTCAAGCACTACTGTACATTGGACAGTAGTCTGTTGTAACCCTTAAGGTGTTCATTGCCTATTTCTCAGAAGTACGTCACCAGCCCTTTCTTACTAGTCTGTCTTAATTTAGAAACTTTCTTGAAACCTGTTCACCATGGTTGACTCTGCTGGTATTTAAAATCATAGCAACATGCAAGTCACCATCGTAAGACAAACTGACAGATGGGCCGTGGAAAAGAGATATAATCAGTATAAAAAGGGGCCAAGTTTATCTTGAGAATCTTTTAAGTTCCACATCCTGTGGGAAATCTAAAGATGGCTACAGATTCTTTGTTACATCTTTTAAGAGAGATGAGTGGGGTCTAATTACTTTTCGTTTGAATCTAGATGGTTTTAGTGACTTGTGTCTAATTAATAAAATTTAGAGGAAGTGATGCTTTGTGATTTCTGAGGCTAGGTTGGAAAAGGCCATGTACCTCCTGCTTCATTTGTAGGAACACTATCTGTTGGAGCCCTGAGAAGCCTTGTAAGAATTCTGACTATCCTGAGGCCACCAAGCTTTGAGGAAGCCGAAGTTACAGACAGTCCATGGATAGGTACCCAGTGGGAAGTCCCAGCTGAGCCCAGCCTTTGAATCACCCCAGTCCTGGCACTATAGATGCAAATAAAAACTCTCCCGATGATCTGAGGTCCCATTCGAGTGATCCTCAGCTGCTGAAGTCCTCCTATCAGCTTGAATCCTCCTGTCTGTGGCCCCAGACTTCATGGATCTGATACAAGTCATTCCCATTACATTCTGTTTAATTCCCTGGCTCACAGAATCCTTGTACATTAATATAATAACAAAACTATTGTTTTAAGCCACTTAATTTGGAGTATTCAGTTATGCAACAATAGATAACTGGAACACATTCCTGCAACTTTATATATTAGAAGATGCACAACATTGTAAATAATTTTCTAAATACTAGATTTGTTCCCTTCTTGCCTTTCTAACTTCCTTCTCATGGCAATCACTATAGACTCTGTTAATTTCTGTTTATGTTATTGTTACTTTTTTTTTTTTTAACTTGCAGCTTATTTTGAATTTGTTCAAGCATATTCTCCAATCAAGTGACTGAAGCACATGTCAAAGTTTTATTTCAAATTGACCAGGAAGGGAAAAGTTTTCCATGAAAGGAAGTTCAGATTTTCGTATGGGAAACCAGACACCAAAAATAGAAAACTGCAGTTATGACCTAGCATGGACATAAAACTGGTTTAAGGTATTTACACCTGTGACTGTCTGGTTTAAAGTCCCAAGACTCAAGATTAACTGGGTAGGTAATTCTAATTTCTCTGTAAGGCTTCTTAAGTTTATTACAGCCTGATATAAAAGGTGCTCTGGCATTTTATCAGAATTGCTAAGTGGATACCAGAAGGGAAGTAAATTGTACTATGCAGAAAGTATTGCCCTAGAACAGGACGGAAATGCTTTTCCTTCCTAAACCCTTCTTTTGATCAAGACAAATCATTGAAGATTTGTCTTACCCAAGAGAAGGCCCATCATATGGCATTTTTGTGCTGAGAACAATAACTCAGTGTATTGTTGCTTTAGCAATCATGTTTTACATTTCTTATGGATGGTGGAATTTATATATAGGAGCAATTTATACAGTAAGATTACCTGTAATGTATTTGCCCATTGACATTATTTCTTTTTAACAATTTCCTATATTAGGAAATAGTTTTCAGGCAGAATCCTGAGATGACTCAGTTTATTAATATACATTCATTGTTAGTATACTTTGTATTAACACACACACGCGCGTGCGCGCATATATAGAGAAAGAGTGAGCACGAGCAAGCCCTAGTGGCACAGTGGTTAAGGGCTCAGCTGCTAACCAAAAGGTCAGCAGTTCAAATCCACCAGCCGCTCTTTGGAAACCCTATGGGGCAGTTCTGCTAGGTCCTATAGGGTCGCTATGAGTCAGAACTGACTTGACAGTAACAGGTTTATATATGTATATTATATGTATATTTTATATATATATATATGTTTCATTTAATTCAATAGCAAGCATTAACACATAAAATCATTCTAGTTGTATGGTGAACAAATACAGAGCACATGAAATTTCTTTTGCATATTCTAGCTATGTTGCATGTTTAATCCTTTAAACTATTAAGATTGGCTTTATTATTTTATTTTATATTGGAACCTATCTTTTCTTTGCTCCCTGCCCTAGTAACCAAAGCAATAGACATATATGTCTATATATTGTTCTAAGAGGAAAATTGGCTACTAAGAAGAAAAATTTACTGTATTGATTTATTTTGCTTCTTGTGAGATTACCTTTGTTATTTTATGGGTAATTTTAATGTCAAATCAAAGGGAATGGTTATCTAAAAAGTGAAATAATAATGATATTTACTCTCTTAGAAAAGGTTTTGATGAAAGGGTTGTTGTTATTTTTGTATGTTTTGAGAAAGATACTGTTAAATGCTTGTTGTAAACAGTTCACACTTGACCCCAATATAAGCCGTATGCTTTGAAGAGAAACGTGGACAACTTGTTCTAGCATAGCTTGGGGAATTTGGAGGTACAGTTAAGAGGATAATAGGCCCAGATTGGGAATGCTAAAGAGAAAAATCCTGCACTTCACTCAAGTGCACCGTCAGCACTAATTTAGATTCTGAATTTCATTAGTTGCAATGATGTTTATTTGACTTAGCATTCTGTTTTCTCCTTATTTACTTTTTAATTTCACAAGTCATTCAACAGCTGAATAGAAATCTAGTGTTATCAGTGGTAAATGTCTGAATCTTTCCCTAGCTCTGTAGCGTTGTCATGAATACTCAAAAATTTGTTTGGGCTCTTGACAACCCTGGATAAAAAAGTGTTGTTGTTCATTGCCATCGAATGGATTCTGACTCATGGCTATTTTCTAGTTATAATTAATGATGCTAAATAGAACCCAGAGAAAAACAGAGAAGTCACCAGTCCCTTGATCTAATGGTTAACAACATTACTGAGTGCACTTTTAATTGTTTCGGTATGTATTGGTTTACCAAGAGCGAGGTCAAAAACACTGAGGAAAATGAAATGTCCAGGTTACAAATGAAAAATAGCATATTTTGCTATAAACATAATTGATTGCTCCCCTTGACTTTCTGCAGTCAGGACAGCATTTTGTACACTTCCAGGGATGCCATTCACAAGGCATTCTACGTGAAAGGCGCGTCCAGAGTTATCCAATCTGCTAGCACTTAAACTAGTCCCAGGAGCAAGCATGCCAAATGCCAATAAAGGAAACATACTTAGTTGTTTACTTTTTTGTTAATATCTAAATGTTAGAAATCACTAGGAATGTTTCTAAGTAAATTTATTTTATAAATGCTATGTGTAAAGAACTTTACTCTTGAATATTTTGGTTTACAACTTAACATTTGTTTTAATTTGGAACGTAATAGCATTTCAATCTCTACTTTCTTGAGGCTCAGAATTTTTAGATGGACTGGAAACTGCTATGCCAGTATTCTTGCATGTGTTCTGCTTTTTTCCTCCACATAAGGCATCTTTAGGCTATGTATATAATTGCTAACATCTATAATTCTAGCATCACTGCGTGTGATGGGGGGCGCAAACAAAATGTGGTCCCTGATTTAGAGAATTTGGAAAGTCTCCAGAAGCTTTACTGTTTACATTTCTAAGCTGCTAATGCCCCCTATTTGCTGCGTCCTCTTCCTCAATGGTGGACTTTTATTTTTTTTCTCTTCCTTTTGTATTTTTCCGCAGGTTTTCAAATATAGTGTTTCTATCATCAGGTGCTTTTATGGAATGTTTTGCCTAGTCTTTCTTAAATTTCCTCCTTTTTCCTATTTACATTTAATAATTTTGATAGCTAAAATTATTAGAAAGAAACCAGATTTTTTTCCAGAGCTTGATACCCTGAATAGCCCTCATTTTTATTTTCTTAAATACTACTAGACTGTGTTTGGGATGTTTATTTACTCAGCAGCACCACAAATGTCATATTTACTTACATGAAACTCTTCTAAGTCAACAGTCAACTCCTTCAATTGGGAACGTAAACAATAAATAATAAGACAGTAAGCTGTAAACTGAACAGACATATCCTACCTGTGCTGAGTTAGTATTTTCAGGATTCTAGTTCTTTGAAATATAAGTTTTATCTATTTTATTTAACCATCATTGTTGTCATCTTCTAAAAGAAAGTACATGAAAACTCGTTATGAGTTTTATGGTTGTCTTAAGGAAGATTTTGTATTATGAGTTAAGGTAAACGATGCTCCGTTGGTGTCATGGTTTGAATTATGTCCCCCAAAAATGTGTGTATCAATTTGGCTGGGCCATGATTCCCAGAATTGTGTGGTTGGCCTCCATTTTGTGATTGTAATTTTATGTTAAAGAGGATTAGGGTGGGATTGTAACACCGACTTTATCCAGGTCACATCCAATGTAAAGGGAGTTTCCTTGGGGTGCGGCCTGCACCACCTTTTATCTCTCAAGAGATAAAAGGAAAGAGAAGCAAGCAGAGAGTGGGAGACCTCATACCATCAAGAAAGCAGCACCAGGAGCAGAGTGCATCCTTTGGACCGGGGTCCCTGCGCCGAGAAGCTCCTAGTGCGGGGGAACACTAATGAGAAGGCCGAGAGAGAGAAAGCCTTCCCTTGGAGCTGACACCCTGAATTTGGACTTTTAGCCTACTTTACTGTAAGGAAATAAACTTCTCTTTGTTAAAACCATCCACTTCTGGTATTTCTGTTGGAGCAGCACTAGGTGATTAAGACAGTTGGCAACTCTATAGTTTTAACATAATTATCTGGGACATTGTAATTAAACTTGAACAATCCTCATTTGTTTCAGAACATTATGAGGGTGACTTGGGGGTCATGTTAATTTTCATCCAAGTGATCTGAGATATATATATGCTCCCATATTATCATACACATAGTACATTGATGTATACAATCTTAGAGTTGGCAAGAAAGGTGAAAATTATTAGTTTAATTTCATTTATTTTTATTGCCCAAGAAACAATAATCTTAAGATTGCTGGGTAATTTAGTAAGAAATATTTAATTACTAGGTGTGAAAGAAAAAAAAAAGAATAGCCAATTTTATGAACTCTTTTTTATTTTTTATTGTGTTAAACATGTATGCAACAAAACATTTGACATTTCAAAAGTCTTCACATGTACAGTTCAGTGACATTAATTATACTTATTGTATTTGTTCTTTTGACTTTTTAAAAACTATTACAACCTAAGATGTAGAAGTATAAAATGGATCCAAATTACTTTGAATGTCTAGTCATAAAATTGCGTATAGGATACAGAAAATTGAATTGACCATGGTTTTCTTCATTAGCTGACTTCTATAAAATTGAATAGTTTAGATATAACTTATTTAAGAAAACATCTTGATACATCTTCTCTCTTGTTTGTCACAGTGTGCACCCTGAGGGAAAAGGGGAAAGAAGCACCCTGTATTCAAGGTTCCTGAGTCAGCCATCTCTGCACTGGAGTCTGGCAGATCTCTTACTTAGTGATACCATGCAGAGAAGTGAGGTAGCCAGTCCTCAGCAACTCTAGCTCCCTCCTCAGGAGAAGGCTAGGAGCAGCATGGGCTCTTCTGGGAAATCCTCATGTCTCTAGCTCCCAGAATTTCCTTTTTAGGAGGAGAGAGTTTCTCTCACCTCTTAATCCCTATATAGGTTTCTAGGTTAGAAAATAGATCACGGTATATTTAACTACACATCTAATAGAAATTAGTTTTTCACATAGCTGTAAACTGTTGCTTAAATTATCTGCAAAAAATGCCATTCTGGTACAGATTTTCCCCTCTAACAGCTGATTTTATTAAAACCACTGGGACCACATCATTATATTCTTAATATCATTTTTATTAGCATGTAACTTACATAGACTATAAACTACCACTTTTAAGTGTGCAAATGTGTGCAGTCATGTTTATATCAACATAATGAAGATAAAGAATATTTCTGCCCCTTTAAAGTCCCTTTAGTCCTTTCTCCACCCCTGTATCTTGGTGACCATGGATCTGCTTTCTGTTGCTATCATTTTGCCATTTTCTAGAATTTTATAAATGGAATTATATAGTGTATAGACTTATGCTTGAATTCTTTCACTTAGAATAATCCTTTTGAGTGTCATCCATGTTGTTTCATGTATCAGTAATTTGTGCTTTTATATTGCAGAGTAGTTTTCCATCGTGTGGCTATACCACAATTTGTTTATCCATTCTTCTCTTGATGGCAGCTTAGGTTGTTTCCTGTTTTCACTATTATGAAAAAGCTGCTATGAAGATTCGTGTATATCTTCATACAGACATACGTTTTCACAATACAGAACTTGAGAATCATTTATCAAAAGCTAAAGCATTAACATTTATATCATCTTTTTCATTAATATAATCCATTTGGTATAGGACGATACATTTTTTAGAAAGTTATGAAGAAGGTGAAAATGTACTCCTAAAGTATTGGATAGATGTTTATGCCTCACATTTTGGTACAGGTTGCTTGATGTTAGTATTGTGTGCTAGTTCTAGGGAAGACTCTTCTATTAGTAGTTCATTTGTTCATTCAGCAAATAATCATTTCTCAGTTAGGGTTCAGGAGAATATTTGCCCAGCAATTCATTAAATGAGAATTCCAGAATTCAGAAGTAAACTGGAGATTTTGATTCCCTAGTAGAGAGAGTAGGTTTGTTAGATAAATGAAGCCATCTGCATCAGTTTAAATAGTTCTAACAAATTGATTCATGAAGTGTCTAATATTTCCATGTAATTAACAGTGGCATTTTCAAAACTCTATAACCAAGAGGAAAATTTAACCTTCTCTGAAGAATTGCACACTGAAGGATTGATACTTTAGAAAATTATATTGTTCTAAGGGAATACTCACCAAAGAATTACATCAGACTTGGAACAGATGCTGCAAGATCCCTGTTTTATTACGGGTGCACCAGAGTGGGGATATTAAAGTCTTCATCTCCTCCCACACATCTGATGTTAAAGCAGATTTCCCGTTTCTCAGCTCTGACAGTTTAGTGGTGAATCTCTTGTGGCTGTTCCAAAATAATTCTGCTTTCTCTTTTCTTTTCTCCTCTACTGCAAAATTAAACTCTAGTCATTATGTTAAATGTATGTCCTTTTATTGGGAATCTAAGGAGTCTTTTTTTCTCTAGTAGAAGGTAGAGGGCTTAGTCTAGATGATAATATCTATTTTTCTCCCATCAAAATTTTATTTCTAAGTAAAGGAGTTTGTATCTACAAATGCATATTCCTTTAAAAATAAATAAAATTGCAGTCTCTGTAATATTGATAGAATTGTATCTATGTCATTGTAATCCACGAATTTCACATCTCATGTAATTGCATTACTTGGGGGAGATTTTGGAGATGGATTTATTATGAAAATCCACAGGACTATTAATATATCATGCTCACTTCTATTTTATCTTTGCCAGATTAGATTTCTGATCTTTTTCATTTTTCTTCTTTGCTTTGGTAGTGATACTGAATGCAGATGGACTTCTCAGCTATTTTATGTAGTGGAGGGTAAAATGTTCAGATAACTCTTCTGGAGAGCGTTTCTCATGACCTATTATATGGGAGTTACAAATTATTTCCTAAACCTAGCTGTTCCCTGATCATGCTACTTATTCACAAATGTCTGGGACATTACAGTAGTTGATTCCAACTCATAGCGACCCTATAGGACAGAGTAAAACTGCCCTATAGAGTTTCCAAGGCTGTAATCTTTATAGAAGCAGACTGCCACATCTTTCTCCCAAGGAGTGGATGGTGGATTTGAACCGCCAACATTTCAGTTAGCCGCCAAGCTCTTAACCATTGCGCCACCAGGGCTTCTTACAGTAGATGATAGGTTCAGTTGCCATTCTGTGAAAGAGATTCACAAGAAAGATGCTAAATAAACTGGTCATATTTTAACAGTTGTTAAAAGTTTTGTACAGTACTGCAATGGATTGGTTTTGTATTGCTACATTACCCATGTTAAAAAAAAAACTTCCCCCCCACAAATGTCAGGCAATACATGCCAGTTTGTCATATTAATGTTGACGAAGAGTTGTGTTGCTATTATAAATATTTTATTGCATCTATTACTAAAATTTTCTTGTTATTAATTTTTCATATTTTAACATTATTTAAGTATGTGCTATGAAAATCAGTTTGGATGATTATTTAATTCCTAATATAAAGGACTATTACTCATACTTAAATGACTTCTGAGTTAATTTATGACCACAGTTAACAGCTTCAATGTTTATCTGACTCCTGAGTTCAGGATGTAATTTATCAGATCAATCTATACATACAAATGTTACAACTATTATTATTTGCCTGAATAATTTAGCAGAATTCTAGTTGCGGATTGTAGAAATTCACTTCAAGACACAAGGAAAAACCCAAAGCTTATCACTTCTCAGTCCTAATTGTCTTGAAGTTGTGTTATGTTTATACACTAAGGCCAGAGGTATTATGTATGATCCCATGTATTGACATATGAATGTTGAGATCTTGCCAAATTTATTAGTTGAGTTTCAAAAAAAATAATTTTTTAAGCAGAAACTTTGCTAATGTCTTTCAAAAACAAGTTGCCAGTGAGGGTTACTGGTTTATGATGTTGCATGTGCATGCCCTCACATGCATACAAACATTTTCTGATATAGAAAATAAGTATGATAAAAAAATATATGACTGGAAAGTTTGTCCAAAGACATATGGTGAAAGTAAGTATATGTGAAAATGAGTGGCTTTAGAGTAAGGATTTTACACTGCATAATTAATCATATAAAAAAACCAAACCAAACCCATTGCCATTGAGTCGATTCCGACTCATAGTGACCCCGTAGGACAGAGTAGAGCTGCCCCATAGGGTTTCCAGTGAGCGCCTGGTGGATTCAAACTGCCGGCTTTTTGGTTAGCGGCTGTAACTCTTAACCACTACACCACCATGGTTTCCAATTAATCATATACACTCCAGAAAAAAATGATAGTTTCTATACATAGGCAGAAAGAGTTCATATAAAACAAGTAGTTTGTTTTCAGCTTAAAAAGAAAATCAAAAAAAGGTTAAATCTGTCCATGTGTATCATGGATTGAATTATGTCCCCCCAAAAATGTATCACTTTGACTGGGCCATGATTCCCAGTATTATGTGGTTGTCCTCCATTCTGTGATTGTAATTTTATGTTAAAGAGGATTATGGTGGGATTGTAACACCCTTACTAAGATCACATCCCTGATCCAATGTAAAGGGAGTTTCCCTGAGGTGTGGCCTGCACCACCTTTTATCTTACAAGAGATAAAAGGAAAAGGAATCAAGCAGAGAGTTGGTGGCCTCATACCACCAAGAAAGCAGTGCTGGGAGCAGAGGACATCCTTTGGACCTGGGTTCCCTGCACAGAAAAGCTCCTAGTCCGGAGGAAGATTGATGAGAAGGCAGACAGAGAGAGAAAAGCTTCCTCTGGAGTTGACGCCCTGTATTTGGAGTTTTAGCCTACTTTACTGGGAGGAAATAAATTATTCTTTGTTAAAGCCATGCACTTGTGGTATTTCTGTTACAGCAGCACTAGATGACTAAGACAATGTGTATACAGATGACAGCTTAAAATATTTGCGTTTTCAAATATTTTTATTGAAAGACATGCTAAAAAAGAGTTAATACTTAGCCTTAGGCCATGTACACTTTTTGCCCTAATCTTTTCAACATTATCTGAAATATGCAGTTGTGTACAGTGTATTAAAAAATAGTATATGTTGCATTTACCTTTACATTTACCTGTTTACTTAGTTTTTAAAATGAGCACTTATTAAATAAAAGGCAATAAGAAATACAGAGTATATTTTTCCTGTTTTTTTGAAATTTATAATGTTCCTCAGCATACTGTCCCTAACTGCAATCCAGTTTTGATCCCTCATTCCATTTAAATTGCAATAGACAGAAAAAAAATAGTCCATGAGCTGCTTATTTCCAAAGTGAGTAGTTATGTAAGCTCCAGTGTATTAGACCTTTCTGTGATAGCTGATATTCTAGATTATTACCCATTTTATTTACATTTTTATAAATATATATTTAATACTTTCTATTTGAAAAAAGTTGTCATGGGCTGCTCATACGGCAGTTAATTTTTAAAGAAGAAAAAAATTCATACCTACTTAGAGCTTACATTCTCCTTGAGATATGTGGACATGAAAAAGAGATAAAGTGATGTTGTTGTTGTTTTTAGGTGCCATCGAGTCTGTTCCGACTCATAGCGACTCCATGCACAACAGAAGGGAACACTGCCCGGTCCTGTGCCATCTTCACAATCATTGTTATGCTTGAGTCCATTGCTGCAGCCACTGTGTCAGTCCATCTCGTTGAGGGTCTTCCTCTTTTTCACTGACACTCTACTTTACCAAGAATGATATCCTTCTCCAGGGACTGATCCCTCCCGATAACATGTCCAAAGTATGCGAGACATAGTCTCACCATCCTTGCTTCCAAGGAACACTCTGGTTGTACTTCTTCCAAGACAGATTTGTTCATTGTTTTGGCAGTCCATGGTATATTCAATATTCTTCGCCAACACCACAATTCAAAGGCATCAGTTCTTCTTCTGTCTTCCTTATTCACTGTCCAGCTTTTGCATGCATATGAAACAATTAAAACACCACGGCTTGGGTCAGGCGCACCTTAGTCTTCAAGGTGACATCCTTGCTTTTCAACACTTTAAAAAGGTCTTTTGTAGCAGATTTGCCCAATGCAATGCATCTTTTGATTTCTTGAGTGCTGCTTCCGTCGATGTGGATTGTGGGTCCAAGTAAAATGAAATCCTTGACAACTTCAATCTTTTCTCCATTTATCGTGATGTTGCTTATTGGTCCAGTGGTGAAGATTTTTGTTTTCTTTATGTTGAGTGTAATCCATACTGAAGGCTGTGGTCTTTGATCTTCATCAGTAAGTGCTTCAAGTCCTCTTCACTTTCAGCAAGCAAGGTTGTGTCATCTGCATAATGCAGGTTGTTAATGCATCTTCCTCCAATCTTTATGCCCCGTTCTTCTTCATATAGTCCAGCTTCTCGGATTATTTGCTCAGCATGCAGATTGAATAAGTGTGGTGAAAGGATACAACTCTGATGTACACCTTTCCTGACTTTGAACCATGCAGTGTCCTCTTGTTCAGTTTGAACAAATATCTCTTAAACTGTGTACAGGTTCTTCACAAGCACAGTTAAGTGTTCTGGAATTCCCATTCCTCAAAATGTTATCCATAATTTGTTATCATCCACACAGTCAAATGCCTTTGCATAGTCAATAAAACACAGGTGTATATTGAGAGAGAATATATAAAAACAGTACAAATAAGATGGCAAAATCAAAATATTTACAAACCAATTAACCCTCATACTAAAACTAAGTGACTTATCCCCCATTGTCCCTAAAATAAGTGAGTGGGGATAAACTACTGACAAGTGTAAGATCCATGTGCAGTCAGCATCTGTGAGGAAAGAGGATAAGAAAATAAGCATAGTTTCTGATTGCCCAAGAGCAGGGTATTCACTGGACATTGTGACAGACCAATCTAAGAACAGAAGCCAACACTGAGAAATACCACTCAATGCATGGGTGAGGTCAATGGGTCAACATAAAAATCTGAAGATACTGGAGAAGTCTAGGTCCTATGAGTTCTTGAAACTTCCAGGACAGAGCCACACACTGTAAAAAAACTACTGATAACAGCACAAAACTGAGAAAATAAGAAAAAAACAAAACCAAGGGCAAAGTAAATGAAGATTTAAGTCAAATGGGGCAGTTAATCAGAGAAGACAAATCTCAGAAATCAAGCGGCCAAATTTTTATCCATTTGGAAAAGCAACAAAAGAGAAAGTGCTAGTACTCACTCCACACACTAAAATGTATAGGAAGTCTCATCTCACTTAAAAATTAGCAGCAAACAAGGATTGCTGTTAAAGTTCACAGGGTGTTATTTTAATAAAAAGATGATGAAGGAAGAAAATGAAAATGAAAAAATAGAAGTACAAAAAAAAATGAAAAATTAATATAATATTTATTAGCAAGCTAAAAGTAAAGAAAGTGTAGAAGTATTGAAATCACATCAGAAACAGAGTAACTCAGAAATGTAACTGGAGAAAAGAAACATTTGTAAAGAGCTGACAGTACTGAAATATAAATAAAAGAAAAACTAATTTCAAAAATAAAAGTTACATTCTGAGGGAACAAAGAGCAACTAAATACAAATGGTAATGTCTTAAAATAGAAGATGTAAAGATATGAAATTCAAAAATTCAAATATAAATGAAGAAAGAGCTGATAAGATTTGAGAGAAAGTGATAGATATAGAAGACAGTCAAAGCACATCACCATATGTACAATAGGTGTTCTCAAAAAAGAAAACCAAAGCAAGGTAGCAGAATAAACACTAAAAACCATAATGTTAAAAAAAAACTTCCTGGAATTGAAAACAAAACTGAAAACTATATATAGAAAATTCTCACTATGTACCTAGGGAAATTGACCAAAAAGTATTAGACATATTCTAGTAAATCAACTGGACTTAGGAAAAAAAAAATTGGGGGCATGCATACAAAAATATCAA
Organism: Trichechus manatus latirostris; assembly: GCF_000243295.1. Taxonomy (NCBI): domain Eukaryota; kingdom Metazoa; phylum Chordata; class Mammalia; order Sirenia; family Trichechidae; genus Trichechus; species Trichechus manatus. The sequence continues at coordinate 5,790,251 of NW_004444108.1, read as the reverse complement.
GTTACTTACAAGTGGGGGAAAAGAAGATTATCTCAGCAATGGTTTCTGCCAGGAGGCAATCAAGTAACTTACAGAAGATAAAGATAATGTGAATCAGGAATTTTATATTAAGTCATTCTAATTCATATATAAAACCTTTGAATGATTATTAATATGCAAGAACTCAGGTAATATTGTTCCCATGAGTCCTTTCTGAGGAATTTACTACAGAATGAGATTCAGACAACCCAAAGGACTAGAGAGAAATTACAAGGTTTGGTAGTCAGCATTAAATATAAATTTGCATGTAAGTGTAAGACTAAATGATGATGATAAGGGTGGCAGTTTACATGTCATGGCTATATGTTCTTACAGTGTAGATGCAGTAAAACTAGCAAAAATGAGGGGCATGAGAATGGAGAAATTAAATGAAAAGTAAAGTGAATTTTCTGAGCATCTTATGATTATTAAGTAGATATGAAAATAAATATCACTTAATATCAGAGGCTAATACCAGTAAACCAGTTGTCTTCAAATTAATTCTGACTTTTATATATCATTCCTCGTGTGTATTCCCCATGTGTATCAGAGTAGAACTGTGCTCCATGGGGTTTTCAATTGCTGGTTTTTCAGAAGTATATTGTCAGGCCTTTTTCCAAGGCCCCTCTCAGTGGACTCGAACAACCAATCTTTCAGTTAGCAGCCGAGCTCACTGTTTGCACGACAGGGGAGGAAAAATGTGAATAATAACTAATTTTGTTGTTTCTCTTACGAGGGAGACAATACACTATTTCCAAAAAATATTTTAAAAAGAAGGGACTGAGGCTTATTGTACAAATGTATATGGATAAAAGTAATTATCAGAATAATAGAAACTTCTCTAAATACCAAAATGATCAAATAACCTATAAAAAGAGAGAGAGCAAATATATGGTATACTAAAAGACTTTATAGAAAAGACTGTAATATACATATATACACACAAATATGTATGTGTGGTATGTTTGTGTGTGTGTATATATACATATATATATATATATATATATATGGAACCCTGGTGGCACAGTGGTTAAGAGCTTGCCTGCTAACTAAAAGGTCAGTAGTTCAAATCCACCAGCTGCTCCTTGGAAACCCGATTGCGCAGTTCTACTCTGTCCTATAGGGTCACTGTGAGTCGAAATCAACTTGCAGACAACAAATTTGTTTGTTTGTTTTTTGGTTTATACACACACACACATAAATATCTGTATATATATA